>NC_092752.1:20928699-21234416 GCF_047496795.1 Chiloscyllium punctatum | reverse complement strand
AATGTTCTTGCCAGGGAGAGGGGCCAGCAGGAGGTCATTGTCCACATTGGAACCAATGACATAGGAAGGGAAAAGGTTGAGAGTCTGAAGGGAGATTACAGAGAGTTAGGCAGAAATTTAAAAAGGAGGTCCTCAAGGGTAGTAATATCTGGATTACTCCCAGTGCTATAAGCTAGTGAGGGCAGGAATAGGAAGATAGAGCAGATGAATGCATGGCTGAGGAGCTGGTGTATGGGAGAAGGATTCACATTTTTGGATCATTGGAATCTCTTCTGGGTAGAAGTGACCTGTCCAAGAAGGATGGATTGCACCTAAATTGGAAGGGGACTACTATACTGGCAGGGAAATTTGCTAGAGCTGCTCGGGAAGATTTAAACTAGTAAGGTGGGGGGGTGGGACCCAGGGAGATAGTGAGGAAAGAGATCGATCTGAGACGGGTACAGCTGAGAACAGAAGTGAGCCAAGCAGTCAGGGCAGGCAAGGATAAGGTAGGACTAATACATTAAACTGCATTTATTTCAATGCAAGGGGCCTAACAGGGAAGGCAGATGAACTCAGGGCATGGATAGGAACATGGGACTGGGATATCATAGCCATTACAGAAACATGGCTCAGGGATGGGCAGGACTGGCAGCTTAATGTTCCAGGATACAAATGCTACAGGAAGGATAGAAAGGGAGGCAAGAGAGGAGGGGGAGTGGCATTTTTGATAAAGGATAACATTACAGCTGTGCTGAGGGAGGATATTCCTAGAAATACACACAGGGAAGTTATTTGGGTGGAACTAAGAAATAAGAAAGAGATGATCACCTTATTGGGATTGTATTATAGACACCCAAATAGTCAGATGGGAATTGAGAAACAAATTTGGAAGGAGATCTCAGCTATCTGTAAGAAAAATAGGGTGGTTATGGTAGGGGATTTTAACTTTCCAAACATAGACTGGGACTGCCATAGAGTTAAGGGTTTAGATGGAGAGGAATTTGTTAACTATGTACAAGACAATTTTCTGATTCACTATGTGGATGTACCTACTAGAGAAGGTACAAAACCTGACCTACTCTTGGGAAATAAGGCAAGGCAGGTGACTGAGGTGTCAGTGGGGAAGTACTTTGGGGCCAGCAACCATAATTCTATTAGATTTAAAATAGTGATGGAAAAGGATAGACCAGATCTAAAAGTTGGAAGTTCTAAATTGGAGAAAGGCCAATTTTGACAGTATTAGGCAAGAACTTTTGAAAACTGATTGGGGGCAGATGTTCGCAGGTAAAGGGACGGCTGGAAAATGGGAAGCCTTCAGAAATGAGATAATAAGAATCCAGAGAAAGTATATTCCTGTTAGGATGAAAGGGAAGGCTGTTAGGTATAGGGAATGCTGCATGACTAAAGAAATTGAGGGTATGGTTAAGAAAAAGGAAGCATATGTAAGGTATAGACAGGATAGATCGAGTGAATCCCTTGAGTATAAAGGAAGTAGGAATATACTTAAGAGGGAAATCAGGAGGGCAAAAAGGGGACATGAGATAGCTTTGGCAAATAGAATTAAGGAGAATCCAAAGGGTTTTTACAAATATATTAAGGACAAAAGGGTAACCAGGGAGAAAATAGGGCCCCTCAAAGAGCAGCAAGGCAGCCTTTGTGTGGACCTGCAGAAAATGGGGGAGATACTAAACGAGTATTTTGCATCAGTATTTAATGTGGAAAAGGATATGGAAGGTATAGACTGTAGGGAAATAGATGGTGACACCTTGCAAAATGTCCAAAATACAGAGGATGAAGTGCTGGAAGTCTTGAAACACATAAAAGTGGATAAATCCCCAGGACCTGATCAGGTGTACCCTAGAACTCTGTGGGAAGCTAGAGAAGTGATTGCTGCGCCTCTAGCTGATATATTTGTATCATCGATAATCACAGGTGAGGTGCCGGAAGACTGGAGGTTGGGAAACGTGGTGCCACTATTTAAAAAGGGCGGTGAAGACAAGCCAGGGAACTATAGATCAGTGGTGAGAAAGTTATTGGAGGGAATCCTGAGGTACAGGACGTAGATGTATTTGGAAAGGCAAGGACTGATTGGGGATAGTCAACATGGCTTTGTGTGTGGGAAACCATGTCTCATTAGAGGTTTGTGGGTGGCACAGTGGTTAGCACTGCTGCCTCACAGCGTCAGAGACCCGGATTCAATTCCCGCCTCAGGCGACTGTGTGTGTGGAGTTTGCACATTCTCCCGTGTCTGAGTGGGTTTCCTCCGGGTGCTTCGGTTTCCTCCCAGAGTCCAAAGATGTGCACGTCAGATGAATTGGCCATGCTAAATTGCCTGTAGTGTTAGATGAAGGGGTAAGATGTAGGGGTATGGGTGGGTTGCGCTTTGGCAGGTCAGTGTGGTCTTGTTGGGCCAAAGGGCCTGTTTCCACACTGTAAGTAATCTAAAAAAAACAAACTTGATTGAGTTTTTTGAGGAAATAACAAAGAGGACTGATGAAGGCAGAGTGGTGGACATGATTTATAGGGACTTCAGTAAGGCGTTCGGTGCTGGGTCCACTACTTTTCATCATTTATATAAATGATTTAGATGTGAGGTCCTAGGGAATGTTGCTGAACAAAGAGACCTTGGAGTGCAGGTTCATAGCTCCTTGAAAGTGGAGTCGCAGGTAAATAGGATAGTGAAGGCATTTGGTATACTTTCCTTTATTGGTCAGAGTATTAAGTAAAGGAGTTGGGAGGTCATGCTGCGGCTGTACGGGACATTGGTTAGGCTACTGTTGGAATATTGCGTGCCATTCTGGTCTCCTTCCTATCGGAAAGATGTTGTGAAACGATTTGCAAGGATGTTGCCAGGGTTGGAGGATTTGAGCTCTCGGGAGAGGCTGAACAAGCTGGGGCTGTTTTCCCTGGAGCATCAGAGGCTGAGCGGTGACCTTATAGAGGTTCACAAAATTATGAGGGGCATGGATAGGTTAATAGACAAGGTCTTTTCCCTGAGGTCGGGGAGTCCAGAACTAGAGAGCATTAGTTTCGGGTGAGAGGCATTTGGATGGATATATGAATAGGAAGGGTTTGGAGGGATATGGGCCGGGTGCTGGCAGGTGGGACTAGATTGGTTTGGGATATCTGGTCGGCATGGATGTGTCGGACCGAATGGTCTGTTTCCATGCTGTACATCTCTATGACTCTAAATGACTGAAAAAACAGAAGCATTGTCTTAATCAACGAGGTGAGAGAAGGCAACTGTCTCGAACATATTAACTGCCTTGAATAGTGAACCATTTTAAAAAGAAGCCTTTCAAAAACAAGTTCCATTACTAAATCAGATTCTGAATATGTTGCTTTGCAAAAAGCTTACCGGAATTTAAATGAAGCAAGCTAGAGCTTTTATTCTTAAACTTGGTTCACACGGGAGCTGTTTACCAGAATTCTCACCTGTCAGTGATGCTGTACAGTAAATTTGTGTCTTCATTCAGCATCAGTACATAGCAGTCATTCATCAATGAACGTAGTCTACGGCCCGGATTTTTTGATTTGCTCACTGGCTTTCTGTCAAACGTAAACACTCTCCCTCGGAAGGAAGTAGGATTTTTTGAGCACAGACCATCTGGTTCCTTGGTGCAAGCTGACTTTTCATGTTTCACCAGGTATCTTCGGTAGCTGAGTGCATTTAGTCTTACAAGAACATACAGGTCAAAAGTGTTGTGAGAAACTGATTTCTGGATCTGCAGAAGAAAATTAAAATGAACACTATTTTAATTAAGATTGAATTTAGGAATGTTAGTTTTAATTGGGCTGAGCTAGAACTGCTCAGTGATTTACCCTAAGGTTTTGTTTCAAAATAGAACTGAAAGATATATCTGCTGTGGGGTTTTACTTCTTGTGATTTATCTCCGATTCAGGCTACCCGATTTGACCACCTCTGTTTCAGAGACTGCAAGTGCATCGCATATTCTGAGGAGAGATCTAAATTCCCCACAGGACAAACTGGGATGACTTTCCTTTCTGGTTTGCCCTTTCCACACATTCAGCTCAGCTCAGACCTGACTTAGACTGAACCAGAATTCGAGCACGTGATCATTTTGGGGCTTGAGATGGAGGTTGGGGAGTGTTGTGGATGACGGTAGCACAGACGGTTGGGAGCATGAACCCCCCTCAATATTCTTTCAATAATGCCCACAAAGCATCAACAAGATCACAGGAGAAAGCAAAGCGTCCTGAGTGTTCTTGGGGGTGTGCCAAGGATCAGGCCCTGTGTTAAGGACGGCAGGGTGGTCATGAGGATGCTGATTAAGTCCATGAACACGGGACTGGGAGAAGAATCCCTTTCTCCTCTTGGATCAACCTTCAAATAAATCACATTTTTGTTTCCATCTTGATTTCCTTGAGTGTCAGGACAAGCCAAATTTGCAGAAGCGAGCTTCAATTAGGTTTTCAGCCTCTAACTTCAAAAGGGACAGAGTCAAAGTCCTGCTTTAGTTACGGGTGACAGACATTTCATTTGTCCTTAACTAATATCACAGAGGAATGTGCTCACAAGTTAGGTTCCCCATCTTGGCTCCGTAATATGCCGAGGAGCACCTGAAAAAGACTGATCAATTACTAGTTCATGGAGATCACAAACACAGTCGGTTCCAACTTCTTGCTACTGTCTCCCTCATTCCACGTCAGGGAAAATGGCTTGAGATCAGGACAGAGGAGGCAAACCAATCAGCAGCTTGACTTAGCGTACCAGCCTGCCTCCTTCAGGCCTAAATATTTCGCCCACCAGGATCTACGCAGTCCTTTAATTCTATATCGTGCATTCGTTTGTCAATATTTTCAACAAAAAAACTACATTGAGTCAAATACCTGTGATGGCACAGTGTTTCCTGCATCATCATAAACACTGACTTCTGAATAAGCCACAGAAACATTGATAATTGTGGTGATGTTCCATCCAAGAGGGTTGTAGACGGTAATCTGCAAAATGCCGTCCTCTTTTAAAAGAGGAACAAAATGAACACAGTCTGATACTGAACACAAGTGTGAGCATGCATTATTGCATAAGTTCTGAGCAGATTTACAAAATGATCAAATGAACCAAAAGAAAATTATAGCGTTATCACGATCATGTCAATGAAAGGACTATTCCCCAATGAAAACTACAGAATTATCAACTTAAATTGTGACAAGAAAGTTGCAGTACATTGAAAGTAATCCTAAACCTAGTGGAGCAAAAGCATAGCATTTTGATAGGTTCTCAAATGCATGCTCCCAAAGTAAAACCGAGTAGAATAGCTTTACTGTGTTAATAAGATGGTTGAGAATTGCAAAGCATTTTTTTTTAAAAAACTTCTTTTACTTTTTAATTGCAAAGCGGATACAGGGGTATTTGATTTATGAACACCCAACTTGCAAACACTGAAAAGAACTGCAGATGCTGTAAATCAGAAACAAACACAGAAATTGTTGGAAAAGCTCAGCAGGTCTGGCAGCATCTGTGAAGAGAAAGCAGCATTAACGTCTCAGATCTAGTGAACCTTTCTCAAGATTGATGGTAGCCAGGAAAATATCAGATTTTATGCAGAAGATAGGGTGGGAGAGGGGAAAAGTAAACGATAGGGTGATTGGGGATAGAGCCCAAAGAAAGAGAAGAACAGTTGGACTCACAAAGGAGTAGATAATGATCTGGCTGGGAGGGTGAATCCCATTGTTAGCCACTAACAGTCTCCCATCAACAATGTGGTGGAAAGATCACCAAATACTTTTGAGAATTACCAGAATACACAGAAAATCCTTCACGAAGTTAAAATTTTATTTGCAAACCAAAGCTGTGAAAATCAGAAAATGGTTTCCCAACTGCCCCCAATTCTTGGGGCCACTGTTGATACTTTTCTAGTTCTCACGCTTATCCGGTGTCATTAGCAGAACCAATCATACTAACTTGCTTTGTCCTTCTAATCATCTTCTGTCACATGGTTCTGTTACTTAACCTATCACAGTACACCACCATCGTTTTTAGCATTAACTCATCTATCACATGATTTGACAAGCCTATCATAGTGTGCTCCCATTATCTTCAGCATGAGATTATCTATTGCTTACCTGTGACATGATCCAATACATGCATTACTCCATTAACTATATAACTGTCAAATTAACTTCCATATATTCCATAACAGCTACTCACCCTCCTAACCAGATCATTATCTACTCCTTTGTGTGTCCAACTGTTCTTCTCTCTCTTTGGGCTCTATATCCAATCACCTATGGTTTACTTCTCCCCTCCCCCACCCTATCTTCTGCATAAAAAACATTTTCCTAGCTACCATCAGTTCTGAGGAAGGGTCACTGGACCCAAAACGTTAACTCTGATTTTTCTTCACAAGTACTGCCAGACATGCGGAGCTTTTCCAGCAATTTCTGGATTTGTTGCAAACACTTGTACTTCTGAACACGATTTCATACAGGGGTGTAATTTTAAAGACACAACATACAAATATTTCCTGTACTTATGAATGCTGCTATACATTGTCCTACATTGTGTTCCAACTTGCATACATATCAATTGTCAACAGACAATTGATTAGCAGAGGGATTGAATTCAAGAGTCGTGAAGTGATGTTGCAGCTGTACAGGACTTTGGTTAGGCCACAGTTGGAGTACTGTGTGCAGTTCTGGTCGCCTCACTTTAGGAAAGATGTGGAAGCTTTGGAGAGGGTGCAGAGAAGATTTACCAAGATGTTGCCTGGAATGGAGAGTAGGTCGTACGAGGATAGGTTGAGAGTTCTCGGCCTTTTCTCGTTGGAACGGCGAAGGATGAGGGGTGACTTGATAGAGGTTTATAAGATGATCAGAGGAATAGATAGAGTAGACAGTCAGAAACTTTTTCCCCGGGTACAACAGAGTGTTACAAGGGGACATAAATTTAAGGTGAAGGGTGGAAGGTATAGGGGAGATGTCAGGGGTGGGTTCTTTACCCAGAGAGTAGTGGGGGCATGGAATGCGCTGCCCATGGGAGTGGTAGAGTCAGAATCATTGGCGACCTTTAAGCGGCATTTGGATAGGTACATGGATGGGTGCTTAATCTAGGTTAGAAGTTCAGCACAACATCGTGGGCCGAAGGGCCTGTTCTGTGCTGTATTGTTCTATGTTCTATGTTCTACACTGCAATGGAATCTTTTCGCAATCTGGGGACTGCCTGTGATCTTTAAAAGAAGGACTGCTATGGAAGAACTGTGGATTTGTATTCAATGACTGGCAAAATTGTCAGGATGCTTCAGACAGGAAGAGATTTAATAAGAACAGATAACAAGGTGGGAGTCTAACTAACTCTCCACTTTTGGCAGAAAGTCACCTCCTGCAGAAATGTCTTTTCTATCCTCCAGGAATACACAAGGGCTAAAAGGCCAGTTTCAATTTTAATTCCACCTTAGGTGGGACTGAACATTCTCATATACAGTATACTCTTCTGGGTTCAGACTTAACATGCTGTGAAGGTCACAGTCAAGGAATTATCCCTTAATACCTCTAGACTGCAGGTAAAGCAAGGAAGGATTTCTTTTACTCAGAGTGTGGCAAACTAGCTTTTTTAAAAGACATTATGACAAAGGAACTTCTGTCAGAATTCAAAACCAAAATTCTCAAAAACTGACCTTTCCACTCTGGATTTCAAAGCTGTTGGTGACATTCAGTGCAACATTTAACTATTTGCTCTTCAGGAACCAAAGGCTGATCAGATACTTGTGTTTTCAAACTTTTAACTTTCTGGACACACCTCTCAATTCTAATGTGTGTCTATGTGTGATTTTTTTGAAAATTGCCATCAACTAGTTTTATTGCTTTCAGATAACTATATCCCATTGCAATGGATCATTTTAAAAGTGGGACACCATGGAGTGAGGAGCACAACAGCTCCCTCTCATCAAGACTTCAAAGTTTAGAAGTACTGCCCACATTATTAATGGATAAAAACACAAGCATCTCTGTTTTGTTTTAACAGCTGATACAATGCGATTAAACTTTTATTTTAAGCTTATGCACTCACAACAATTCTTTAGCATTTCAAATTCATTTTAACCAATGTTATATTTGTAGATTATTTTTCATCAATTGGCTTCTCCAAATCACCATTGAGTCCCTTCAGTTCTTTTAAACAAAATAATTTGACAAGGCAGCAAGTTTCAGACTTACAGATTCATTGGTTCATAGATTCACACAGCACAGAAAAGGTCCTTCAGCTCATCAAGTCTGCACTGACATAACTACCATAAAAATGCACTAATCCCAATTTCCTGCACTGTCACATATCCTTTTTTATTGCTGTTTTATTAGCTCGAGCTATTTTATTAAGGTGAGTGATTTGACCAGGATTCACAATAACGTTACAGCTTCAAGATTCAGACATGGAGATGCATCCAAATGGAATTTCTGTGAATCAATTTTGAGATCTTAAAATCTTACCCACAACTACTTGAGAAGAATCTATAGGGACAGCAACCTGGCTTTTGAAAAGTCAAAATCCACGTGAAGAGGCAGATTTGTTTGTAATGACTTTCGTGCAGGTTTTAATCACTAGTCATTACAATTTCAGTTAGTTATGGTATTAATGCAGGTGATCAAGCCCAAGCTGACAACAATCACTGCGTTCCAGCCTCTGGCTCACTTCTTATCAGTCCTAGCTTCGCTGTTAGAACTTCAAACTGGAGATCAAACTTTATAACCTGGAGGCTGCGTTTTAGGAGAAACCTGTCCATGGGGCAGGGAAATGTCAACACAAGCATGCAAAAGGGAAGAGTGGTGGTGAAGAGACTCTTAATTTGGAAGAGAGGGAACACATAAAATTAATAACTCAAACACCATTTAAAAGGCAATAAAATTAGGCTATAACCAAAAATCTGCAAAAGAATGCCGAATCTATTGAAACCCTGCACCCCGCCATGAAACTGGAACAAGAAATCATTGCAAAGTTTGTCTCAACCTTCACTATTTTCCAACAGCCGAGCTGGTGATGAAATTACTTTACATGTTGGAAAAAACAATTTTTGCCTTACTGTGTATTTGAATTGAAGATAACTGCATTTCTTGTCAACTACTTGGCCTGCCTGCTCTGTCCAGTTAACATGAAACTGTTTGTAATATTCAAGAAGACTTCAGAACTTATTTAAGAAATTATCAGCACCTGTATTTCTGGTGTCCTGAGTATAGGGAAGTGGAAAGTCCAATTTATCCTCTGGAGTGTTCTGGGTTTCTTGAAATATAGCAGCCATCACTAATTTCACAGCCCAAATCCCTTGAAATAGGTGAGCCATGTACATATCTCTCACTTTTGGAGATTCTGTCCCAGTTACGGCATCGTGATGTTGTACCTAACACATAAATGTTGACACTTCCATGAAGATTAAACAGACCTTGCATACCAAAGTTACATTTGCTTTTTGAAGAAACAAAATTTGAAATTAACAATTTCATGATAAAACCCGAAACGATAACTCTGATTTCTCTCCACAGATGCTGCCAGGCTTGCTGAGTTTTCCCAGCAATATCTGCTTTTATTTCATGACATTAATTATTTTAATGGACCATATGTTTCCATTCAGCAGGGTACTGTGCCTCTTGTCAAGGCAAACAATTATGATGTCTTGAGGCATTATATCCCCACATGCAAATTCTGGGCGATGTGCTTCAGTTATGCAAAGCTTTTTTAAAAGTACCTCAATCTTTCTTAGTTACTGCATGGGGTTAGTTACAAGTAAGCCATTGTCTCTATCATAAGGGTTAAGGAGATGAGGAAGAATTTCTTCACTCAGAGTTGTGAACCTGAGGAACTCTCTCCCACAAAGGCCAGTTCATTAGATATACTCAAGATGGAGTGGACGTGGTCATAGAGATGTACAGCATGGAAACAGACTCTTCGATCCAACCGATCCATGCCGACCAAATATCCCAACCCAATCTAGTCCCACCTGCCAGCACCCGGCCCATATCCCTCCCAACCCTTCTTATTCATACACCCATCCAGATGCCTCTTAAATGTTGCAATTGAACCAACCTCTACCACTTCCTCTGACAGCTCATTCCATAAACGTACCACCCTCTGAGTGAAAAAGTTGCCCCTTAGGTCTCTTTTATATCTTTCCCCTCTCACCTTAAACCTATGCCCTCTAGTTCTGGACTCCAAGGGAAAAGACTTTGCCTATGTACCCTATCCATGCCCCTCATAATTTTGTAAACTTCTATAAGGTCACCCCTCAGCCTCCGATGCTCCAGGGAAAACAGCCCCAGCCTGTTCAGCCTCTCCCTATAGCTCAAATCCTCCAACCCTGGCAACATCCTTGTGAATCTTTTCTGAACCCTTTCAAGTTTCACAACATCTTTCCAATAGGAAGGAGACCAGCCATCTGCCACTTCTCAGCCCATTCGCCCATCTGGTCAAGATCCTCTTGTAATCTGAGGTAACTTTCTTCGCTGTCCACTACACCTCCAATTTTGGTGTCATCTGCAAACTTACTAACCGTACCTCTAATGCTCGCATGCAAATCATTTATGTAAATTACAATAAGTAGAGGACCCAGCACCGATCCTTGTGGCACTCCACTGGTCACAGGCCTCCAGTCTGAAAAACAACCCTCCACCACCACCCTCTGTCTTCTACCTTTGAGCCAGTTCTGTATCCAAATGGCTAGCTCTCCCTGTATTCCATGAGATTTAACCTTGCTAATCAGTCTCCCATGAGGAACTTTGTCGAACGCCTTATTGAAGTCCATATAGAGTACATCTACTGCTCTGCCCTCATCAATCCTCTTTGTTATTTCTTCAAAAAACTCTATCAAATTTGTGAGACATGATTTCCCACGCACAAAGCCATGTTGATTATCTCTAATCAGTCCTTGGCTTTCCAAATACATGAGGAGAAAGTGAGGACTGCAGATGCCAAATACATCTACATCCTGTCCCTCAGGATTCCCTCCAACTACTTGCCCACCACCGAGGTCAGGCTCACCGGTCTATAGTCTCCTGGCTTGTCCTTACTGCCCTTCTTAAACAGTGGCACCATGTTTGCCAACCTCCAGTCTTCTGGCACCTCACTTGTGACTATCGATGATACAAATATCTCAGCAAGAGGCCCAGCAATCACTTCTCTAGCTTCCCACAGAGTTCCCGGGTACACCTGGTCAGGTCCTGGGGATTTATCCACCTTTACCCATTTCAAGACTTCCTCCTCTGTAATATAGACATTTTGCAAGATGTCACCATCTATTTCCCTACAGTCTATATCTTCCATATCCTTTTCCACAGTAAACACTGATGCAAAATACTCATTTAGTATCTCCCCGATTTTCTGTACCTCCACACAATGGCTGCCTTGCAGATCTTTGAGGGGCCCTATTCTCTCCCTCGTTACCCTTTTGTCCTTAATGTATTTGTAAAAACCCTTTGGATTCTCCTTAATTCTCTTTGTCAAAGCTATCTCAAGTCCCCTTCTACCTTGCAGCTAAAGGAATCCAGGGGTATGGAGAGAAAGTGGGAATGGGATACTGAGTTTGCATTTTCAGCTATGATCATATTGAATGATGGTACAAGCTAGAAGGGCTGAATGTCCTACTCCTGCACCTATTTTCTATGTTAGTTCAGTTGGTTAGGCAGTTGAGCGACACCAATTGTGTGTGTTTATTCCCGCACTGACTGAAGTTACTATGAAGGTCTGTCCTTCTCAACCTCTCCCCTCATCTGAGGCATAGTGACTCTCAAGTTAAACTACCACCAGTCATCACTGTTAAATGAGAGAACAGTCCAGCGTCTGGTAGGACCATGGCTACTTTACTGCATGTTCAGTTTTATATTTTTTTTGTAAATGTTCCATCTTGAAATGAGTCTGATTTCTTAAGTTGCCACAATGACCAAATTTCAATCTTACATTTAGGACCATAACTGCGGTGATTAGCTATCTGAGATAGTATTCTTTTTGATAATGTTTGTCTTTATCATCACTACCCACAGTTCCAGCTTCAACATGGATTGAAAAGTGGATGTTGCCACAGCAACCCCACTGTCCACTGGCTTTGTTGGATGGATGGGTGGGTGGATCCAGTTACTGACAATAACATGGGGTTCCATGCCCATTCTGACTGCTGTGGGTTTAGTACCTGCGTTCTTACCTTAACTGTGGTGGAGTTTGCTTACATTGTGAGGCAGGCCTGTCAACAGGCAAAGAACTCAGGAAAAAAAAAGAAAACAATTAAACGTGTCGGGATTTTGAACAGCATTTCAAGACGGGCCGTGAACATAATTTGGAATACTTCTTTGCTTAATGCCTCACCAGAAAATGTAGCTGACCAACAAGGTGTCTGAAAGACCTCACCTCTGAAACTGCCCATCTTAAGTGCTGAATTTGTTGTAAAGCCCAAAATTTGTCTACCGATCCTAATGGGTATCTCAAGAGATACAACGTGAAAAGGGATTCACAAGCATAGAGGAATGAATTCGCTCTCCGGGCCAGACCTTTGAGAATATTCCGAGAGGCATAAAATCCAGTCCAAGCTTGAAATGGCTCTGAAACAAGACAGTTAAAATATAAGCCAGCAACATCCAATGCCGATAAATAATTTAAATTTCTTTTTTTCTGTGCAATTGTAATGTGAAACATAATAAAAAGAGTTCAGCAATAAAGGCAATCCATTTAAAATTTGGAAAGCTAGTAATTATAAAATGAAGTTGAATGGTATAATGTCTGCACTCCAGCAGACTATGCTAGAAAGAACAGCCTTGGCGTCATCTATGTGATGTGGTATCAGCAAGTGGAAACCACACAGTTACTCGTAGTAATGGAAAATATCAGATTATAAGACAAAAATGCTTAAATTCAAGATGAATTTCACGTGCTTTACAAACCAGAATTTTGAGGTCAATTGGATTAAATTCTTTCAATGTCCACTTAGTGATGGTGGTTTTACTTAAGATAAATTTGGCGGTCTTATTAATTCCATCATCAGATATTATGAGAGATCAAGGTGGCAACACCATTCTGGCTATAGCTTTGCTCAGTTGGCTTTTCTGGTCACAGGATTAAACACATAGCTCTTTTTAACCAGGTCAATGCTGTCCCAAACAACAACAAAAAAAACCAATGGCCAGCAGAGCAAAGAATCAGTCCACCTGCTATTCTTCTCCTTCCCGGGAGCTTGCACATTAGTTGGGTTTAAGTGCATTGAACAGAAAATGCACCATATGTGAATGGCTGTGTTTCTAATCATCTTCATCCCTCCTTCAGAGCCAGCACCTGGCTTCCATTCTGCAGTGCCTGACACACACAGACAACAATGGGAAACTCAAATCAGTGAAGCAAAGAAGATGTTTAAAAGGGGGAAATATTACACCCTTACAGTAATTTGTAGCTGATTAAGTTGGGCAATTTGTCTCGCCATTTGGTGAAATACAACTGCAGAAAGGCCTGAAACTGTACTTCTAAAGGAGATTGTCTGGTGTGGTAACTCCTACATCTCTATGCCAGGACTTCTGAGTTCAAATCTCACCTCTGGATTTGGTGACTGTAAAGGTGTTTCATAACATGACCAAACAGGTTTATTATCTGCCATCACTCCCATATTTCAAACGTGGCTGTGACCATGTCTGGGATTAGAATGCACCACACAGAGATCTTTAAATAGTGTAAAAAAGCCATCAGCAGCTAAAATGTTTTAAACTTGTAAGCAACATCAATCATATCTTTTTAGAAACAGTACTTGTTTTGCAATTTGTTATAAAAAAGCCATTAAATCACAATTTGTTAAAACAGCGAGTTTGAACATTGAGTTCGATGGAACTCAGTGAAGGCGAGTTAAAGAATACAATGAATCAGAAGTTAGCAATCAACAGGAACATAAATGTAGGAATAACGGAGGGTAACTCAGCCTTGTCACAGTTATTTACCCCATTCGATACAGAAAATTATAACATTATCAGTTCTTTGCATAGAATTTAAAAGCACATCTTATTCCAGCACACTGACTCTACTGAGCAGAGAATTCTCTCTACCACTTCAGAAAAGTGCTCTCTTCAAAATCAAAATAAAACTAAGCTCCTACAATGGTTTTTAAGGTGAGGACTAATAAATGAAAATCATGTCAATACCACTGGTTAGACTTGCAATAAGCTTGAAGAACCTACCCTTGCAATAAGCTTGAAGAACCTACCCATCTCCAAGTACCTATCTCCCAGTGTGAGGGAGCAGTAATCAGAAGCAATTGTAAAATTCTGACCTTTGTCTTATAAGTAGCTGATGCGTAAATCAGGCAATGGCTCCCCCTGCAGGTACTGGCAGAGCCCAGCAGTGGCATCACATTTAACGGCAGGAGAGATAGAAGCATCTTTCTGAGTTCCTTGCAGACATTTATACAAAACGCAGTTGCACTGCAAGAACTATTGATCTGCTTCACAGACACGTATCCCTAAATAACAATGACCTCCATCACTGTCTTGGATAATCTACCAACATACTGCAATTTAGTACAATGATAGAGACAAGAAAAGTTTGTAACTTGGAGAAAGTGAGGACTGCAAACGCTGGAGATCAGAGCTTAAAAATGTGTTGCTGGAAAAGCGCAGCAGGTCAGGCAGCATCAAAGGAGCAGGAGAATCGACGTTTCAGGCATAAGCCCTTCGTCAGGAATGAGGAGGGTGTGCCAAGCAGGCTAAGATAAAAGGTAGGGAGGAGGGACTTGGGGGAGGGGCGTTGGGAATACGATAAGTGGAAGGAGGTTAAGGTGAGGGTGATAGGCCGGAGAGGGGTGCACATCGGGTGCAGCGGATGCAGTAAATGATGTGTGTGGAGGTGCAGGTGAATTTCTGATGGATATGGAAGGATCCCTTGGGGCCTCGGAGGGAAGTGAGGGGGGAGGTGTGGGCGCAAGTTTCCTTCCATATCCATCACAAATTCACCTGCACCTCCACACACATCATTTACTGCATCCGCTGCACCCGATGTGGCCTCCTATATATTGGGGAGACAGGCCGCCTCCTTGCGGAACGTTTCAGAGAACACCTCTGGGACACCCGCACCAACCAACCCAACCGTCCCGTGGCTGAACACTTTAACTCCCCCTCCCATTCCGCCAAGGACATGCAGGTCCTTGGCCTCCTCCATCACCAGACCATAGCAACACGACGCCTGGAGGAAGAGCGCCTCATCCTCCGCCTAGAAACCCTCCAACCACAAGGGATGAATGCAGATTTCTCCAGCTTTCTCATTTCCCCTCCCCCCACCTTTTCTCAGTCCCAACCCTCAGGCTCAGTACCACCTTCTTGACCTGCAATCTTCTTCCCGACCTCTCCGCCCCCACCCTCTCTCCAGCCTATCACCCTCACCTTAACCTCCTTCCACCTATCATATTCCCAACGCCCCTCCCCCAAGTCCCTCCTCTCTACCTTTTATCTTAGCCTGCTTGGCACACCCTCCTCATTCCTGAAGAAGGGCTTATGCCCGAAACGTCGATTCTCCTGCTCCTTTAGACAATAGACAATAGATGCAGGAGTAGGCCATTCTGCCCTTCGAGCCTGCACCGCCATTCAATATGATCATGGCTGATCATTCCTAATCAGTATCCTGTTCCAGCCTTATCTCCATACCCCTTGACTCCACTATCTTTAAGAGCTCTATCCAATTCTTTCTTAAATGAATCCAGAGACTGGGCCTCCACTGCCCTCTGGGGCAGAGCATTCCACACAGCCACCACTCTCTGGGTGAAGTAGTTTCTCCTCATCTCTGTCCTAAATGGTCTACCCCGTATTTTTAAGTTGTGTCCTCTGGTTCGGCACTCCCCCATCAACGGAAATATGTTCCCTCCTGCCAGAGTGTCCAGTCCTTTCATAATCCTATACGTTTCAATCAGATCCCCTCTCAGTCTTCTAAACTCAAGGGTATACAAGCCCAATCGCTTCAGTCTTTCCGTGTAAGGCAATCCTGCCATTCCAGGAATTGACCTCGTGAACCTACGCTGCACTCCCTCAATAGCCAGAACGCCTTTCCTCAAATTTGGAGACCAGAACTGTACACAGTACTCCAGGTGTGGTCTCACCAGGGCCCTGTACAGCTGCAGAAGCACCTCTTTGCTTCTATACTCAATCCCTCTTGTTATGAAGGCCAGCATGCTATTAGCCTTCTTCACGACCTGCTGTACCTGCATGCTTGCCTTCATTGACTGGTGGACAAGAACACCCAGATCTCTCTGAACAGCCCCTTTACCTAATTTGATACCATTGAGGTAGTAATCTGCCTTCCTGTTCTTGCCACCAAAGTGGATAACCAGACATTTATCCACATTAAACTGCATCTGCCATGCATCTGCCCACTCACCTAACTTGTCCAGGTCACCCTGTAATCCCCTAACATCCTCATCACATTTCACCCTACCACCTAGCTTTGTGTCATCAGCAAATTTGCTAATGTTATTGCTGATACCATCTTCTATATCATTTACATATATTGTAAAAAGCTGCGGTCCCAGCACGGATCCCTGCGGTACCCCACTGGTCACTGCCTGCCATGCCGAAATGGAGCCGTTAATCACTACCCTTTGTTTCCTATTAGCCAACCAATTCTCTATCCAATCTAGTACTTTGCCCCCAATCCCGTGCGCCCTAATTTTACTCACTAACCTCTTGTGTGGGACTTTATCAAAAGCTTTCTGAAAATCCAGGTACACTACATCCACTGGATCTCCCTCGTCCATCTTCCGAGTTACATCCTCAAAAAATTCAAGAAGATTAGTCAAGCATGATTTCCCCTTCATAAATCCATGCTGACTCTGTCCTATCCTGTTACTATTATCCAGATGTGCCGTAATTTCATCCTTTATAATAGACTCCAGCATCTTTCCCACCACTGAGGTCAGACTAACTGGTCTATAATTTCCTGCTTTCTCCCGCCCACCCTTCTTAAAAAGTGGCACAACATTAGCCGCCCTCCAATCCTCAGGAACCGACCCCGATTCTATTGAACTCTGGAAAATAATCACCAGCGCACCCACGATTTCCCGAGCCACCTCCTTCAGTACCCTGGGATGCAGGCCATCAGGTCCCGGAGACTTATCAACCTTCAGACCTAACAGTCTCTCCAACACCAAATCCTGGCAAATAGAAATTCCCTTAAGTTCAGGTCCTTCAGCCACTGTTACCTCAGGGAGATTGCTTGTGTCTTCCCCAGTGAACACAGATCTGAAGTACCCATTTAATTCCTCTGCCATTTCTTCGTTCCCAGTAATATATTCCCCTGCTTCTGTCTTCAAGGGCCCAATTTTTGTCCTAACCATTTTTTGATGCTGCCTGACCTGCTGTGCTTTTCCAGCAACACATTTTAATGTTTATAACTTGTCAAGGAGAAAGAATAAAGGATGGACTTTTGCTTTAAACAGTATTTTTCTTCACCTTAGAATGGATTTAAAGCAACTAATATAATTTTAATTTAGTTAAAAGAGACGTATTATAAATTGGATTCCTGGGTTTAACAGTTGAAATGTGTGGTTGCACAAAATTACAATTGCAGCATCAGATCATTGCAAAATCATCTTGCTGCAAACACTGCTGCCAGTAGTAAAAGGACAGTAGGTCCTTGTTCTCACATCTAGCTCTTAAATGATCATCATTGTGGGTTTGAAAATTCAAAGCCCAAAATTCAATGATATTGGGGAACATCATAACTTAGGGCAACTTGCATTCTCCCATTGTGTGAGGAACTGCAACAACCAACCAGCAAAGAATCACCGTCCATGATAGTGTTTGGTATCCTCAGCAACAGCAAAAGTGCTTTACAAATGGATACAGAAGTAGCCTGTTGCTTCTAAAATTAAAACCACACATATCCCTGTAGAGATGATGTCTTTTGCATGCCTATCCTTACCAGAGGAGTATGGGAGAAAGTCCTGGTTCTTTCGGACGTCCCAAGTGAGGTTGGCATTGTGAACAGCACGAATATATTCACTTAATGTGGCATATTGCACTGTGACTCCAAATTCATCTGTATGTTGATTGATATAATCCATCAATGGATCCATGTTCTTAAACTGTACAGTAGCATTGAAGAACTGCTTATCACAACCCTGTCATCAAAAAAAGGGAGAAAGTATGAAAAAGAGATTGCATACAAACTGACAAAACAATTTCATGAAGCAATTCTAATGTTCTTCAAACATAGAAAGACACATAAGATTGTTTTACAGGCAAAATGAACAAAATAGAGCAGACAATGTTTACAAGGAAGAAAAGGAAGAGAGGTTAGGTAAAACACCTGAAGAGAAAGGTCCATCCAAAGCTTCTGAAAGTTGGAAAGGCAGGGATAAAGCAAAGATAGAAGCAGGAGATGGGCAGATTCAAAGGCGAGGCCAGAACAGTTGAAGAAACTACTGTTGCTGGTGGTGAAACAGAAAATAAGCAAGCCAGTCCATCTTGTTTATGAGATACACTGCTGCCTCTGTGCAGTAGCACTGAATATTCAAAGTGATAAAAGAGGTACCAATCAAGTTGGTCCTTTGTCCTAGATGATGCTGAGCTCCTTGAGTGTTGTTGGAACAGTACTAGGGGATGGTGATGGCATAGTTGTATTATCACTGGACTACTAATCCAGAAACCTAAGTAATATCCTAGGGCCATGGCAGATGGTAATCTGAATTAAATAAAAATCTGGAATTAAGAGTCAAATCACAACCATCAATCCACTGTCAACTGTCAGAGCGACCTATCTGCTTCACTAATGTCCTTTAAGGAAGGAAACTACCATCCGTAACTAGTCTGGCCTATAGGTGACTCCAGACCCATAGCAACGTGGTTGACTCTTCACTGCCCTCTCGGGAATTTAGGAATGAGCAACGAATGCTGGCCTAGCCGGCAATGCCCTCGCCCCGTGAATGTATAAGGAACTCATCCAGACAAGTGAAAAGTATTCCATTACACTCCCCATTTATACTTTGTGGATCATGGATAGGCTTTGGGGAGTCAGGATTGACATCAGTGACTAGCAATAAATATTCTGCTCATGATGAAAACAAGGTAGAGGCAGAGATGGAAGATGTTTTGGTTTGAGAAATGGCCTTAATAAGACACATAACATGGAGAGGAAACTGGGCATTGTTAACGTATCAAGGTGCCACATGCCAGCCAAGCTGATCAGGAAGTCAATGCCCGAGGTACAAAGGAAGTTACAGGAATCATACAGGATTACTTCAGTTGTTCTGACATTTAGCTCGAGAAAGTTGAGACTCATCAGGCCCTAATGTCATACAGTGATTTGACAACTCAGTCATGATTCAATGTTGGTATAGTCAACATAACCTTTACATAAGAATGACTATCAGATGCTGAAAACAAGAAACATGTACAAAGGAAATAAAGGAAAAGTAACTTGTGTGGAAAGGAACCTGCTCAAACTATACAGAATCATGGAATCCCTACAGTGTGGAAACAGGCCCTTCAGCCCAACACGTCCACACCAACCCTCCGAACAGTAACCCAACCAGGCCTTAACCTGTTACTCTAAATTTATCCTGACTAATGCATCTAACCTACACATCCCTGAACATTATGGGCAATTTAGCATGGCCAATTCACCTAAGCTGCAAATCTTTGGACTGTGGGAGGAAACTGAAGCACCCGGAGGAAACCCACACAGACACGGGGAGAATGTGCAAACTCCACACAGACAGTTGCCAGAAGCTGGAATCGAACTCAGGTCCCTGGCACTGTGGGGCAGCAGTGCTAACCACTGAGCCACTACACTCTCCCTATGTGGAACAAAGGACGAGTATGTTCAAACACCAATAAAATTTACACAGTTTCTATTGATGATAACATGTTTAGTTGTATTTTAAATATTCCAATCTAATTCAGATTGAGGGGTAAAGTGGTACCATGGTCACACTACTGGACTAGAAATTCTGAGGTCTGGACATGGTCTGAAGACATGCCAGATGAGGAACTTCAATTCTGGAATATAAAGTTGGTATTAGCAATGACAATCAAATCCAGTTTACTATGGAACTCCATCTGGTTCACTCGTGCTTTAGAGAAAGAAATTTGTTGTCCTAAACTGGTCAGCACAGAGCCACAGGAATACAATTGACTCTCAACTGCCTTTGATATGCCCTCGTAAGCCAATCAGGCATATTTGAGAAAGTGATGCATCACCACTTTGTATCATTACTCAGGGACTGACAACAATTCTGGTTTTGAAAGAATAAAAAAATGTTTTGATGAATGAGTCACAAAGCACGTTACCATAAAACAAATACCATTCAGCATTTTAGAGCAAGAATCGATTTTAAATTTTGCATTGCTTACCCACGGCCACAGAACATGACTAGATCGGAACCAGCCTGCTCTCTCTTTTATGTTGGATACCATTGTCTTTGCATAAGCACAAATTGTTTCATTGGTCACTGGGAGGCTCATATTAGGATAAATTCCATCTTTTGGTGGGTCAGGAAAAACAGCAATGCCGTTCCAGTAAAAGCCAGACCTAAATAGTATTTAAAGAGAGCCTTGAGTCAGATTTAATCAATCGTAAGCAATTTTCCTTCTCCTTCACAAATAAGTGTTCCCTGTTCCCAAACCATTTCTCTTCAAGACATGAAAATGGCCACTGAATACTTCACCTTGTTAACAGCAAAACCAATTAATATTGCACCTCAGTAGGACTGCATTTACAATGCTGTTGGAATCTTGTTTTTTTGTGTGCATTGCATGAAAGATTATTACCTCCTAACTTTGCACAAACTAATTACATTATATCAGTACCAAGTTCAGCTGAGGATGAATGATCTCGGTGGTGCAATTAATGCGCACCAGCAGTAGGTTGAAAATCTTTGCAAAATGCGCCTGCATTATTTACGACCTGCCCTGATTCCCGACACACCACATCTCCAAGAAAACGGTGGGTGCTGTATTTGAGGCAGGATCTCTGATTTTTAACCCCCTCCTCCATTTTCACAACAACAGAGCGGCTCTGTATCATGAAAAACCAGATCTCAATCTGGTACTCCTCTATTGTGGATACGTGGCATCTGCTCACTGCCTCCACAGAAGCACGCTGTGAAGAAAAACAAAAACAAAACTCAAACCTACGTCACATTGCTCTGACATGCACGTGGGTACTCTAACTACACCACACTCGCAAGCTCACCATGGAACTGCATCTAATTCAATGGTGCAATCTCAGGGTTGAGGAACCAGCCCACTCTGCCTCAGTTATTAAAGTAAACCTACTCTATTACCTGTTGGAGAATGGCAGAAAGGAAGGGACACAGTAACTGTATTGATCCATAATGTGAGTGAAGATTTCCTGCTGCTGGGCCAAAGAGGGAGATGCCTGCCACACAAACTGGAGCTTCTGTATGGGGCAGGAAGAGCAGGAGCAGAGAGAAAAAGAAGTCAGTGATAAACCTCACATGAGCATCCACAGAAAACAGAGTGTCACATTGTTATTTTAAATGGTACATAGTCTATGGAAATGCCTCATGACTCAAACACCACAGAGAAAGAGAGAGGTGCAAATTGTTCAATCTCTCACTATTATTTGTCTTGTGGCTCTGCTTCAGAACAGGTCAGACTCAACCTGCGAGTAGGTATTGCGTCTACAGTGCTCCCAAAACTACCACACTCAAGAAGCTTCCAGCCCAATAGCAGACTTAGCAAGGACAATGAATTGTAGGCTCCAATCCACAAGGACAGAGCTATTGTCAGTTAATACCCCAGGATGGCCTGTACACATTATAATCTTGAAGCACTGGTTCACAGACACCCAACATCAACCCAAGGCAGTTGTTGCGTTGACATCTCTTCCTCCTTTCAAAGTGCCACTCATCTCCACCATCCACATTATATCGCCCTTCAGCACAATTTAGATCAGCAGCTTAACAAGGGGGAGTAACGGGGAAAGGTTAAGTAAATTTTCTTTCTCCTGTCAACACATCAGGATGGATAAAATCACCAAGGCAAGAAGCTACTGATGTTTCCTCCCATCTTCATACACAAAAAAAGGAACTTTGGAATGTTATTCCAAACAGCTGGTTTAAAAAAGTTATGAACCACAGCAGACAAATAACTAAAGCCTTGCATCTACATTGCAATTTTCAATCACTTAGAACATTTTACGGCCAATGAGGTATTTTTGATGTGTTGCCCCTGTAACAATGTAAGAAACCCATCAGCCAACTTGCACACAGGAACTTTCCGCAGACAATGTGATGATGATAAGCAACTCGAGTGGCACTATTTGAGGCGGAAATATTGCCCAAGACACCAGAGGGAATTTCCTGTTCATCTTTAAAATAACTCGGTTGGACCTTTTACACTCACTTGAGAGGGCAGGAGGGGCCTCAGTTAGATTCCTTAACTAAAGGATGGCCAATTCTGCCTCAACATTACAGTGAAGGAGCAGTTGAGACTTTGCCCTCAAGTTCCTAAAGTGGGGCTTGAACTTACAACCTAACAACCCAGAGGCAAGACTGCTACCAATATTGCCGAATTCTTTTTGTGAATTATGAAGAAACTCACAATGATATGCCCCTGCTGGGGTCCCAAGTAATATGGGTGGCACAGTGGCTCAGTGGTTAGCACTGCTGCCTCACAGCACCAGGGTGCCCAGGTTCAATTCCAGCCTTGGGCGACTGTCTGTGTGGAGTTTGCACGTTCTCACCATGTCTGCGTGGGTTTCCTCCGGGTGCTCCGGTTTCCTCCCACAGTCCAAAGATGTGCAAGTCAGGTGAATTGGCCATGTTAAGTTGCCCAAAGTGATAGGTGCATTAGTCAGAGGGGGAAATGGTCCTGGGTGGGTTACTTGTCGGTGTGGACTGGTTGGGCCGAAGGGACTGTTTCCACACTGTAGGGAATCTATCTAAAACAGCTGTTGAATTGTTGAACACTTTAACCTGTGGCATCAACCTTTTTCATGGAGATTTTCTGCAATCTCCATGAAGACTGAACGGAAACAAAAGCAGGTGTGCCGTCCACGGGAGGGTGAACCTCGATTCAGGAATTCAGAAACCTAACATGCTCCTGAACTAAAATTGAAACTTCTGGAAAAACTGAGCACTATCTATGTAGAAAGGAAGAGTCCGCATCACACTTTGCACAGATACTGCCTGATCTACTGATTACTTCCAGCATTTTCTGGTTTTTAAATTTCAGACCTTTGCTTTTGTATTAATAGCTTATGCTTCAGATGTTTAAACAGGAGCAGCAGAAAAGGTTCTCTATATTACTTGGGCTCGGTGTAGCTTTACAATTTATTGATGTCATTAAACACCTCGTTCTGCATGTGCTCCCCTTGATTTATTCAAGCAAATAAACGCAGTGAGTCAATTCAGAACCTGAGTGCAGTTTCAGGGTGATGCATTGATTTTTCTGTTTTAATGAGGGACATGAAAGAGGAAGAAGGTGCAGAGAACTCCAGCAAGCTCTGATGACTTGTAGAGAATTCCAAGGCCCAGGTTTTCTGTGCAGTGGCTGCGCTTTTAAATTCTCCCGACTAGACCCCTCAGTGCCTTTGTGAACCTGACTGTGACAGAAACATGCAGCTAAAGTTCCCAGCAGATTGTAGTGGAGCCAGGGGGACTGGGAACACCGCCATTGTTAAAGCACTATCTGCAATGGATGGAGATTACAGGTCCAGTCTCTGCATGCTTGTGAGTGGATGAATGAGTAGATGGCTACTGCAGGATAAGTAGGTGAGGACAGTGTGCGAGGTGGCAGCTGGGTATGGGGAGTGGAGTTGTGGTCAGGTTGAGCGGTTAGTCGTGTGATGGGGATGGGGAAAGTGGTTCAGTCTGAGGGGATTGGTAGGTCGTAACCTGCTTAACATTAACTGGGTAACAATTCAGGTAATCACATTAAAGTCTCCGACTTTAACTCAGGAGAGACACAGTGAGCTGGGGAATTTCCCATCAGAAGTCAAAACATGCAGAGCAATTCAAACATGGATCTGTGGATTGGGCCTTCCACAGTGTCCCATCATGCATTCCAGTCAAATATCTAGGCTTGATCATCCATAGACCGCAAGATTTGGATGCCTTGGGTTATAAAGTCAAAAAAGCTGCAAACCTCTGCCTTTCAGGTAGTGGGAGGTCTGCTCACATCCAACAGGAAGACCCTTAAGAAACAAGACAGTATACTTATAAACAGGACCCTTAACCATTAATACTCAGGAAACAACTTATGTGGTTAGGTATAAGGGAGGCAATAGTCTACTATTTTATTGCTGGACTGTTAACCCAAAGACCCAGGAAACGTTCTTGGGACCTGGGTTCAAATCCTGCCACAGCAGATAGTGGAGCCTAAATTGAATAAATATCTGAAATTAGGACCTTGAAACCATTGTTAATTGTTGGAAAAACCCATCTGGTTCACTTATGTCCTTTAGGGAAGGAAATTGCCATCCTCACCTGGTCTGGCCTACAGGTGACTCCAGACCCAGTGGTTGACTGTTATATGTCCTCTGAGCATCTAGGAATGGGCAATAAATACTGGTCTAGTCAGAAATGCCATCATCCCATGAATTAATTTTTTAAAAAGTCGGTTGCAGGACACACTGAGTGGGTTACAGAGTCATAGAAATGTACAGCGCTGAAACAGATCCCTCAGTTCAACTAGTCCATGCCAACCAGATATCCTAAATTAATCTAGTCCCATTTGCCAGTACTTGGCCCATATCCCTCCAAACTCTTCCTAATCATGTACCCATCCAGAAGTCTTTTAAACCACTTCCTCTGGCAGCTCATTCCATACACGCACCATCCATTGCATGAAAATGTCGTCCCTCTGATCCCTTTTAAATCTTTCCCCTCTCATCCCAAACCTATGCCTCTAGTTCTGGACTGCCCCACACCAGGGAAAAGACTTTGTCTATTTATCCTATCCATGCCCCTCATGATTTTATAAACCTCTATAAGGTCATCCCTCAGCCTCCGATGCTCCAGGGAAAATAGCCCCAGCTTATTCAGCCTCTCCCTATAGCTCAAATCCTCCAACCCTGGCAACATCCTTGTAAACCTTTCCTGAACCCTTTCAAGTTTCACAACATCATTCCGATAGGAAGGAGACCAGAATTGCACGCAATATTCTAAAAGTGGCTGAACCAATGTCCTGTACAGCCGCAACATGACCTCCCAAATCCTATACTCGATACTCTGACCAATAAGGGAAACCATACTATCCTATCCACCTGAGACTCCATTTTCAAGGAACTATGAACCTGCACTCCAAGGTTGCTTTGTTCAGCAACACTCCCCAGGACCTTACCATGAAATGTATAAGTCCTGCTAAGATTTGCTTTTTCAAAATGCAGCACTTCACATTTATCTAAATTATCACCATCTGCCATACCTTGGTCCATTGGCCCATCTGTTCAAGATCCCATTGTGCTCTGAGGTAATCTTCTTCACTGTCCACTACACCTACAATTTTGGTGTCACCTGCAAACTTACTAACTATACCTCCTATATTCACATTCAAATCATTTACATAAATGATGAAAAGCAGTGGACACACACTGACCCTTGTGGCACTCCACTGGTCACAGGCCTCCAGTCTGAAAAGCAACCCTCCACCACCACCCGCTGTCTTCTACCTTCGAGCCAGTTGTGTATCCAAATGGTTAGTTCTCCCTGTATTCCACATGATCTCACCTTGCTAACCATGAGGAATCATGTTGAATGACTTACTGGAGTCCATATAGATCACATCCACCGCTCTGACCTCATCAATCCTCTTGGTTACTTCTTCAAAAAACGCAAACAAATTTGTGAGAGATGATTTTCCATGCACAAAGCCATGCTGACTATCCCTAATCAGTCCTTGCCTTTCCCAATACATGTAAATCCTGTCCCCCAAGAGTCCCTCCAACAACTTGCCCATCACCGATGAAAGGCTCACTGGTCTCGAGTGACCTGGCTTTTCTTTACCACCTTTCTTAAATTGTGGCACCATGTTAGCCAACCTCCACTCCTCCAATCCACACCTCACCAGTGACTATCAATGATCTAAATATCTCAACGAAAAATCTCAGGGAATGTCATTTAACTCATCCTGTGTATCTCTCTGTGTCACAAGTCTGCAAGATTATTCAGCAAAACACTTCAGATCCCAACTGAGTTGTGACACAGGGATAAAAGTGAGCAGGAACTACCAACATTTCTGATTGCATTTCATTTTGAGGATAAAGTTCCCCACTCACTCTAACACTGTGTCATTAAAAAAATATATGGTAGTTCAAACAACCTTACAATACCAGAAAGCCTAAATTGGACACAGTCATAAAACGTGTGGTGATGATTCATCAGCAGTTTGACATTTCAACAACAGGGCGAGTGATTCACTAGCAATCATTTTGCCTCACCACTCAAATTAAGCTTCATCCTGTGTAACTGCGAGCAGTGACTGATTAAAACACAGATAGTCCTTCCAACCATCTCTTTGACAGGATTTATAAATTTGAAACTCTGTTATTACATTCAATAGAGCCTTGTACCTCACTGGAAGAAAACTAGAATGTAGGAGCATGAACCTATTACACTAGACCATACATGCCCAAAAATACAGACAGTTCTGGATTTGAACGACTTTAATAGTGAGATCATCCCAAAGCTTCCCCCACTCTTCTGTTCACCTTGTTTTTCTGCATCATTTCCTTTTCATCATAGTCAATCCGAGAGATGAGATGAGCATTAAATCCAGCCAAAGCAAATACTGTTGGGGTGGTGGCTGAGGCACCAAAGGGATCCACATGCCATGAAAACTGAGGTCTTGTTCCAAATGTTTCATACAGGAAACCATGTCCTTCTGCAAAGACAGAGCTACCCTCATAAATGCCTCAACATCATGGGAATGAAAACAGCTTAACAGCATTACATACTAAGATCTGTTCATATTAATGGGAGACAAATGCCATTAGAAATATCATTAATGCAATTGAATATGGGAGTAGCACCATCGTACTTTAAAGATTAAATGTAAAAACACTGAACATCTCTGATAAGTAAGACTCGAAAAGATAATGATGCCGTGCAGTAACAGCAATTTCTGTAAAGAATGCAGCAGGCCTGTCAGTCAGCAATTTCAAAAGAAGACGGCATGCTTGTGACACTTTGGGTGCACACACTTCATCAGAGCCAAAAGGACATGCTGAGAGACACCTTCAACTAATGTTCTGTAATGACTGACGTGCAGGAACTGTGCTTATCGAAATAAAGATGCAACTTTAAATTTGTTGCGTATTTCTTCAATCGCAGTTGAAGAAGTTATCCACTGCCCTTGAGGAAAAACTGCAAACCTACGCTGTGAAGGTGGGAAATGACATTCAGCATTGAAGGTGTTAAAAAGTAAAGTTGGTTTTACACACAACTGGGAACATAAAGCGACATGTTGTCAAACAGCTCAACGTTGTTGTTTTGAATTAACGTTGTGGGGGGGTGCGCTACTAACCTGTGAGCTGTAAGATTTGTGAGCTGAGTTCTGTTACTGCTTCATCGTGCATCACCTGACCTCCAATGACAAATTCCAAACGTCCTTCATCCAGCAACTTATGCACCTGAAATTAACACTCATTGTAAATGCGGCTTGTTCCTGCTGGAAGGGCACAGTTTTTATAATCGACATGCTTTAAATGGAATTGTTCAAGCCGTTGCTGATTTTTCATTATTTATTTTATTCTTTTATTAATTCTGGTTTGGAGCTGTGGAATGGGAACTAAGAGCTAAAGATGACTTTTGGACTGTGGGTAACAGCTTGTGTTAAAAAGAAAAAAGTAAAGAATCTCATGTTTATTCATGAGGCCAAGCCTGGCAGTTAATTGCAGATTGGTTTCTGATCAAAAGGTTCTGCAGATGGCTTGTCATTGGGAAAGAACACAACGCATTAACAGATAGCAGAAGTTAGCTATTACCGAGGTCAGTAGCTAGGAATTGGTTCCTTTAGTCTGGAAAAGACCTTATGCTCAAGCAGATGGTAGATGTTGAACGGCAACTGGAGGAGACAGTTAGTCTGTCAGGGATGGACTAGATTTGGAAATGGATTTTGAACTATGTTTTCTGTGAGAAACAATCTGGCTATTGGTGCTGATGAAGATTTGAAAGCTTCCTGCCTCCCCTCCCATGGGCAGCTCTTGGATGCTCAGAGAATAGAAAACAAAGTTTTATTTATTACTGCTTTTATCTGAGTGAACTGTAAAGATGATCTGACTATCATCTTCAGAAAATCAACCAAGAAACCATAATTTATGCTAGTGGACCAATAGAAGGCACCTTTTTAACAACAACTTAAGGGCCAGCCAGCAACATCCATGCCCCACAACCGAATAAAACAAAAATTGGACTCAGAATTTTAACTGAGGTCTCTCTTCTCAGATGCTAGCAGACCTGCTGAGTTTCTCTAACATTTTCTGTTCTTATTTCAGATCCTCAGCATCAGCTGTATTTTGCTTCCCTTTTATTTCCACTTCCCTTTGTTTTCAACATTGAGCTGTAACTTCCTCCTCTTCAGATACTTACACAGTTCCCCTTCAAAAATTATTGCATCCAATGCCTAAGACTACAAAAGCCTGTTTAGTGGTTATAAGATTCAACAATCAGTCTAACAGAATATAAAAATACCACTGTACATTTTTTTTCTTATTACCTGCTCTTTCTGTGCATCAGTGGCCACCTTGTCCCACCAGAGCCGGAAGAATTCCTGTTCCACCACAATAAACTTGTGCTGTTTCCCTTTTACCAATTCTTCTACCACGGTCGTGTAAACGTTGGCTGCATATGCATGCATGCTCTCCTGTTAGATAACAAAATTTGTTAAAGGTTTAGGTTACAACTTTCTCAGATTTATACATAGATCCCTCTATCAGCAATAACAATCACCATTTGTAAGGTCTTGACAATAGTCCCAGCAATAATAATTAATTCAGCACAAATCTAAGACAGTAGCTGTTGAATAGATCTATCCTCTGCAAGGCAAAATGGGTTCACTGCAAATTAGCAGCAGATTTATTTACTGCAGCAACTTCTCTATTCCAATGGCTCAGGAAATATTGTCTCGATTTTTATATTCAAATGAAGTAAATGTGATAGTAAGATCAAGAAATGAGTCTCTAAAAAGAATTTCAATTTATCACTTGTGAACTTCAAAGAAGGTTGAACAGGTGAAAATCAGATTGTGAGCCTGTTCTGTGTTGTTGGAATTCAGCAATCTCACCTTCTGTGCTTTAGATTTCAAGTCACCAGAATCAGCCATAGTGTCCAACCGCCACAAACATAAACAATTATAGATAAAAGATGACCTGGCAATAATCCAGAACTGAGAAAGGAAATAGGGGCTAGCGCACACACTGGTAGACATTTTCACATAAATGTCATATAGATGAGCTACATTACCAAGTTGCATTCTCTTCTGCAAAATGAACCTTTTCATTAAACTGGGTTTGTGCGGTTAGTGATTTAACATTTTTAAAACAAAGTTGAATAAAAGATTTGGTGAAATTAGTTAACGTTCCAATTTCAAACACAAATCTGGCATATTTCATGTACTTTACAATCACATCAGCTTTTGCGTCTGGTCAGACTCATTATACATAGTTCTCTGCAAGCTTGCAGAACAGGACAAAAACAGAATTGACATTGAAAAAACATTTCTTTTAAGCCTTGTGAATTTTGCCCTCAGAACAGGAGGTGTTTGTGCTGGCATATCAAGCTCTCTAAGGTTAGCCACAGAATTAAAACTTGCAGGGCAAGTTCGTTATATGCATCTTAGAGTGAAGAAAGAGTAGGTAAAATGAAAAGCACAAAGTCTAGTCAGTATAATGTTTTGAAAAAATGAAAATTGAAGTTAAAATCATTATTTAACGTGGTCATTTCATGTAGATTTTCAAGAACACTGATTTAAGATCAACAACCGTAGTTTAAAGAGCCATTGGTAACTATACAGTAATTATCAGAATGTATATATTACCTGTAAATTAAAAGATCATAAACTCAATGTGCTTAAACACTTGACAAACTGCAGGACTTTCAGCTGACTGTGGATTCATGTCAAGGATATTGTGTTTAATTCTTACTTTTTATCAGTACGTATCTAAAGGTATTTCAAAGGAACTGTTTTACTTTAGGTCCTGCATGTTGCAGGTGCAGTGCTTGTAATGAAAAAGAATTCACAAACTATAAAAATATATTTCAAAGCAGAGACACAGGCGACCTGATGGAGATCTTTAAAACTATGAATTGATTTGATTGGGCAGATAATATAGAATGTATTGCTACTTAAAAGAGAATCCAAAACTCAGGGCCATACATAGAGACAGTCACAAATAAATCCAATAAAGAATTCAGGTAAAAATTCTTTATCAAAAGATTGGTAAAAATATGGAATGTGGAGTGGGTGGAATAAATAGCATGGATCTATTGCAGGGAAAAATAGATAATTACCGGGTGTAGGACCATTCGGCGCAGCCATTTTGGCGCAAACCCATTTAGGCACAGAACTGTTTCGGCGCAGTTCATATTTATTCCTTTTCAGGCTTAGTTAAAAGCATTGATGAAAGCAATAAAAAGAAAAATAATGTTTATCCTCTTTAGTAAAAACGTTAAAAAGAAAATAAAAATAAAAGAAATAAGGTATATACGAGAAATCTAAAATATGACGTTTATTCAAAATTATGGGCAATCCCTCGTAAATACTCAACGCCATTTCTCTCACTAAATCTTCTTACGAGTGTTTGTATTCTAGCATCTGCTTCCCTGAATTTCTTTAATTTCAACGGAATACTGTGCCCTGCTACGAGATGCTCTGAACTTTTCGTAAGCTGTCAATGAATTTCCAAATAACATACGTAAATACAGCCGTCGTATGAACACATTTCCTTTCCACGTTTTGACAACAAAATTGTTGATGGCATTTTAATGGGCTATATTTTACTTTAATAATAACTACAAACTACTGAAGAACTAGAAAACAGTTCTGCGCCGAAATGGGTCTGCGCCAAAATGGGCTGCGCCACACCAGCCACACCAAATCGCTCGCGCCAAAATGGCTGCGCCGAATGGCCCCACTCCGAATTGCCAGAGTGGGTGAGAAATATAAGGTTAGATAGATGTAGGTGAAAACAACGACTGCAGATGCTGGAAACCAGATTCTGGATTAGTGGTGCTGGAAAAGCACAGCAGTTCAGGCAGCATCTGAGGAGCAGGAAAATCAACGTTTCGGGCAAAAGCCCTTCGTCAGGAATACAGGCAGAGTGCCTGAAGGGTGGAGAGATAAATGAGAAGAGGGTGGGGGTGGGGAGAAAATAGCATAGAGTACAATAGGTGGGTGGGGATAAAGGTGATAGGTCAGGGAGGAGGGTGGAGTGAATAAGTGGAAAAGAAGATAGGCAGGTAGAACAATTCATGGGGACAGTGCTGAGCTGGAAGTTTGGAACTGGGGTGAGGTAGGGGAAGGGAAATGAGGAAACTGTTGAAGTCCACATTGATGCCCTGGAGTTGAAGTGTTCCGAGGCGGAAGATGGATCGTTCTTCCTCCAGGCATCTGGTGGTGAGGGAGCGGCGGTGAAGGAGGCCCAGGACCTCCATGTCCTCAGCAGAGTGGGAGGGGGAGTTGAAATGTTGGGCCACGGGGCGGTGTGGTTGATTGGTGCGGGTGTCCCAGAGATGTTCCCTAAAGCGCTCTGCTAGGAGGCGTCCAGTCTCCCCAATGTAGAGGAGACCGCATCGGGAGCAACGGATACAATAAATGATATTGGTGGATGTGCAAGTAAAACTTTGATGGATGTGGAAGGCTCCTTTAGGGCCTTGGACGGAGGTGAGGGAGGAGGTGTGGGCGCAGGTTTTGCAGTTCCTGCGGTGTCAGGGGAAGGTGCCAGGACGGGAGGGTGGGTTGTTGGGGGACATGAACCTGACCAGATAGTCACGGAGGGAACGGTTTTTGAGGAAGGTGGAAAGGGGTGGGGAGGGAAATAATCCCTGCTGGTGGGGTCCATTTGGAGGTGGCGCAAATGTCGGCGGATGATTTGCTTTATGCGAAGGTTGATAGGGTGGAAGGTGAGCACCGGGGGGTTCTGTCCTTGTTACAGTTGGAGGGGTGGGGTCTGAGGGCGGAGGTGCGGGATGTGGACGAGATGCGTTGGAGGGCATCTTTAACCATGTGGGAAGGGAAATTGCGGAGTTTGCACATTCTCCCCGTGTCTGTGTGGGTTTCCTCCCACAATCCAAAAATGTGCAGGTTAGGTATATTGGCCATGTTAAATTGACCAGAGTGTCCATGGATGTGTATTAGGTGGATTAGTCATGGAAAAATGCAGGATTATAGGGTGAGGGAGAGGGTTAAATCTGACTGGGATGCTCTCTGGAGAGTCAGTGTGGACTTGTTGGGCTGAATGGCCTCTTTCCACAATGTAGGGATTCTATGAAAAGAAAGACTTGCATTTATTCAAAGACTTTCAGGAAAGGTGGGTATCTCGAAGTGCTTTGTCACCAAGTTAGTACTTCTGAAGTGCAATCACTGTGGTCATTAGTAAGCACGACAGCCAAATCATGTACAGCATGTACGGCTGAAAATAACCAGATTGTATTCTTTCTGTGATGTTGATTGAAGAATAACTATTGGACAGAACACTGGGAATAATTAACCTGCTCCTCTTTTAAGTAGTGCCATCGGATCTTTTGTGTCCACCTGAGAAGGCAGATGGTATCTTTCTATATTCAGCCTGCTTTTTATTATCAACCTGACATCTGTCACATGCAGCACTTTCTGGTTCATCTCATTTACCATCTACTCGGTTACCCAGGGAGCTCTGGCTTTGGTTAGCCTCCCTTTCCCCCTGTGGGGACGCACCTTGAGTGTACCTTAACCATTTCCTCTTTAAAGACACCCATGGTTCTGTGACAATTTCGCCTACAAATCTTTCATTCCAATTTACCCAAGTCAGATCTATTCTCAATATGTTGATATTGCCCGTCTTTCAATTCTTCTTAATCTAGGTTGCTCTGTGTCCTTCTTCACAGCTAAACTAAGCAATGGTGAAGTTATCGAATTTCTGCTATTTCAACTTCAAACCTTCATTGACCTCACTTAAAAGCCCTTAGTTGCCTCATTGGATTCAACAATGAAGAGCTTATGGTCGGATGCTGCCTGACCGGCTGTGCTTTTCCAGCCCCACACTTTTTGACTCTGATCTCCAGCATCTGCAATCCTCACTTTCTCCTCATTGGATTCAATGGTCCATGTGCCTCATCCCTGCACATTTAACTGATAAAACATGACAAAGGCAAACGACTCCTTTAATGTCAAAATTGTACATATTTTGGTGGAGGAATGGAAGAAGTTTACATTACTGAGTAAGACAGAGGAGCAGAAGCATGGCACTTGGCCGACAGGCAACCTGATAGAGGTCTACAAAATAATGAGAGGCCCGCAGTGGGTGAATAGTCAGAGGCTTTTTCCCAGGGTGGAACGGTCAACTACAAGAGGGCACAGGTTCGAGGTGAGAGGGGAAGAAGTGTAGGGGAAATGTTCACACAGAGGGTGGTGGGTGCCTGGCACACACTGCCAGTGGAAGTGGTGGAAGCAGGTACATCAGCAACATTTAAAGTGTATCTTGATAAACTCACGAAAGTGAGGTGAACAGACTGATGGAAACCATGTATGGGCAATAAGTAGTGGATCGAAATTCAGATTAAGAAGCGGCACAGGCTTGGTGGGCCGAAGGACCTGTTTTGGTTCTCCATTGTATTGTATTTTACCAAATTCCAAAGATTCACAAGTTTCTGATTGAAGATTTTTTTAATTTCAGTCCTAAATGACCAACAACATAACCTGAGATTGTGCCATATTCTAGCAAGACTGCCTAGCAAGGGGAAATAGCACCTCAGTCTCTGTCAAGCTAATTTACAGTTGCATACGTTTCAATGGGATACCCTCTCATTTTTCCAAACTCAACAGAATATAGGTTCAAATTACTCAGTCTTTTATTCCAGGAACCAATCTAAATAACTTTGTTATGCCTACTACAATGCAAGAATACTTTCTTTAAATATGGAAACCAAAACTACACACGGTACTCTAGTTTCTATTTTACCAAAGCCCAATAAAAATGTACAAAGATGTCCAAATTCTTATATCACACTCCAATTCTCTTGTTCCAACAGTTTGTTTTAGAAGTTGCTGATGTAATCTACCCTCTAAATGCAGACCAAGGAAAAGAAAATGGTGTCATAACAAATTTTAGCTGCTAGTCAGGGATGGGAGTTAGGTAGTCTGCTCCAGCCATAATATCCAACACCACATGCAAGGGCAATCTTAATGAAATGTGGAGTTGTGAAGTTTGTAGTAATTGTAACAAGGTCAGTCAGATGGACATCATAGAATATGAGTTCTCCGATTAGGGCAGTTAATCTGGTCCAGTCAGAGAGCCCTGGCTGACAGACAACGTGTCTTTTGATGTGAAGGGCACTGCTTGTCACTAGCCACTTGGGGAAAAAAAATCAGGAGTGTCCCCATACTTCCCACGGAAGCCTGTGCCCCACAACCTAAGCAGCTTCCGGAGTTTTAGTTTTTCCCCTTTTAGGGACATAAAACGGTGGGCCCTGTACAGACTGCTGCTGCACACCGCCCACCTCTTCTCCTTCATCCACTGCCCAGACACGCCTTGGTGTGCCCATTTGCCACCGGGGGGTGGGGATCCAAGGTGGAGAGCTCTCTACGCGGGAGTCCTCCCCCTTTCTCTTGGGGATCTGGGGTGGAGGGTACTGCACACAGCGGTCACCTGCAACCGCGGATTGCGGTGGTTCACGGACTCCCAGCCCAACTGCTTGTTTTGTGGTGCTGTGGAGTCCGTGGAGCATGTGTATATTGGGGGTGGGCGATTGCACTTCCTTTTTGATTTTCTTAAAAACCTTCTCCTCTGATTTTGGTTGCACTTCAGTCCCAAGCTCCTGATCTTTGGGCACCCGGTGAGGAGGGGGGAGGGTAGATCTGAGGACCTCCTTGTGGGTCTGCTGCTGGGCCTGGCCAAACTGGCCATAAACCGGTCCAGGCAGCGGGCCGTGGAGGCAGTGTCCCTGGAGAAGGAGCATGCAGTGTCCACCAACATCCTAGAGACCTTCAGTGAGAGGTGGGCACCAAAGGGAGTGGAGTGCATTATATCTCCCTCCATTTCTATTTTGATTTAATCCCTGCCCTCTTCTTCACTTTTTGATCATGCAACATTGCCCTTTGATGTGGAGAGCATTACTTGTCACTGGCCACTCGGATGTTTCCTTTCTTCTTGGTGGCGGAAAGTGAATGAAGATTTGTGTACCTTGTGTCTCTCACTGTGTCTCACACCTGCATACACACAACATGGGTGCTGGGGGAAAATATCAGCACTACCGCAGTTAGGTGGTAGTGTGGGGGGTATTAAAAAAAAACAGGAAACCAAAAAAAGCACTACCACTGTCAGGTGGTAGTGTCGGGGGAAAGAAGGAAAAAAGAAAAAAAAAGGAAAAAAGAAAGAATAGAAAGGAGTGTCAGACGTCCTGTTCACTCTGAGAGCTGGTTCAAATAAAAAGAAACAAGATAATCAGGAATGTCAGAGGTTCTGCTCACTCTGACAGCTGGCTATAGACAATAGACAATAGGTGCAGGAGTAGGCCATTTTGCCCTTCGAGTCAGCACCACCATTCATTATGATCTTTCAGGAAGTGTCCAGTACTGTGTATGTGTAAAGGCTGGCTTGGTGATGGGATACCAGCCACTGTGCAGTTACTTCAGAGCAGAAATATAGTCCTTCATCCACTTAATTTCTTGGGCTCACTGTAAATGTATCCAGCCTGGCCACTAACTTATTCGGTCTGGAAGTCTGCGTATTCACTACCAGTTGCACAGTTTAACTGGTGTTTTCAGCTCTTTGTCGAACAGGACAGTGTCAGCGACTAAATATCTGTGCTGCTTCAGCAACAAACATACATTTTATTACAAAAAAAGGTAAGCTAGTTTTTATTTAAAGAAAAACCTAATTAAGAAAACGAATTAAGTAAAAGTAAACAATCGTTTGTCTGTAGTATTTCAGCTAAACTTCATGAAGCAACTTAAGCTTTTGAACTCGATTTTGCAGATGCTACAAAACTCTATGCTATTAACTTGCCATATCTTAGTTGTGGGATATGAAGCTCAGTCAGTTTAATGTTTAAAAAGCATCGAATCACACAATGTTTTAACTTGTTCAGTTGGTAGCAGTCTTGGCTGAGTCACAAGGTTCTCGGTTCAACTCTTATTCTAGGGCTTGACTCAAAACCCCAAGCAGACAGGACAGTGTGCAGTACTAAGCGGTTCCTGCACTGCCCATCAATTTTAAGCTGCAGTCTCTGCCTGCTCTGATGGATGCAAATGACCCCAGGCACTATTATGAGCTGCAGCAAAAGAGGCGACCCCAGTGTCCTGTCAAAAAAGCACCCCTCGATCAACAACATTAAAGTAGATTATCTGGTCATTTCACATTGTTTGGGGGAGCTTGCTGTGCAAATATATACCTTCACATTCCAACAGTACCCACTGTTGTAAAGTGCTGTATGACACCCTGTGAACGTGTAAACTGCGATCAGTTCAAACATTTTTGTTTCTTTTCTGACAGGGCTTGGAAACGCCTTGGCTGCTGCCTGTCTCTTGCAATCACCCCAACCTGACTCCCCCTCTTCCAGCAGGAGAATAAAATTCCTGATTTGAAATGTTGTGACTTTTGCTTGGACGTATATATTCTCGGCCAGGCAAAGGAGGGTGGTGGTGGATGGGGACGGGTTCCACAAAAATGACTCTGAGTTTCCGGTTGCTTGTCTCTTCAATACTGCACCATATTCCCTGGCCAACATCTCTATCTCAGGCTTGCTGCAGTGCTCCAGCAAAACTCAGCACTAGCTGGAAGAACAACGTCTCATTTTCTGGGCTTGGGAACCCTGCAACCTTTTGGACTCAACGTCAATTTCAATAATTTCAGGATTTGAGCACCTTCTCAGTCCCTCCCCAGCCCACACACACACTCGGCCTTGTCATCACATGGGCTGCTACCACAAAGAACCCACTGTCAGCCACTAATCGGTTGTCACCTGACGATGGAGCAGCGCTCCGAAAGCTAGTGCTTCCAAATGAACTATTACCTGGTGTTGTGTGATTTTTAACTAGGTTGAAATTAGCAACTATTGATTCTCCCAGACTGACTTTTGGCCACTCCATTGTCTACCCAACTGTTCCTCCCTCTCTGGGCTGGTCTCCACCTGGGTCCTGTCCTCAACCCCTTCACCGGATATGCTCACCTCTTCCTAGCTCCAATCAGTTCTGCAGAAGGGTAAATGGAGTAAGGTCTGGCAACATCTCTGCTGAGTTTTTCCAGCAGTTTCTGGTTTTGTTTTACAACTCTATGATTGTTCGGGATGGAGGTCCAGGATCGGGAGCTGAGGGTTGTGGCTTTGATAATAAGACTTGCGGTGTGTCTCAGCTGGAGAGTGAGCAATTGTGGCCGCTCTCGCTGGGGAACGCCACTGCCGCTTCCCCAGCTCCCCCTGTCCCCCCGGGGCATACCTGGACGGTGTAAACCCAGCCGACGTCCATATGGCTGTGGGCGATCACAAATGCCTGGATGCCGCCCGCTTTCCGGGCGCTCGCCCCTGGAACGCGGAGACATTGCAACATTCCCAAAGTGGCTACAGTAACAAGAGCAGCGAGCCCCGGCATTGTCTCCGCGTTCCTTCCGCCTTCCTCCTCCTCCAGGCACTGCAACTACTGAATACGGAAACAGGGCAAGCCCAAACGCACGGGGTTTAAAAAAAAACAGACAACCTCCCACTCCCAACAATTACTGACGGCCCCAGCACCCTTTTCAAAAAATAAACCCCTTTGTCAAGGAACTGTTCCGTGGCGACCCCACAATGACTTAAGAAGTTGAACCCCATCTAAATATCTGCTGTATCCGGCTGTAAAAATACCCAGTTCGAAACGGGTCCTCCCCCTGCTGTTAATTCTGAGAATGGTTCGTAACAGCCACTTGGCAAATGTGTTCATTGTAACTAAGCTTTGATGCACATTCATATTTAATTTGATATCACAGAATGACAAGACATTTTTTTGACACAGCAAGTCGTTCTAACGAGGCAGTGCCCTCAGAGGCTTGTGTCAACTGAATGATGAAGTAAATTTGTATCTTCTGCAGGTGATGAGGCCACGCTGAAATATAGAGTGGTAACTGACGAATAATAACTGGATCCCACACGTTGCACACCTGATGAGGCCAGGTCCCATAGCGTTGCATGTGGTAAATTCGGAGGAGCAGAATGAGGCCATTCTGCCCATAGATTCTACTCTGCCATTAGGTCATGGCTAATATCTTTCTCAACCCCATTCTCCTGCTTTCTCACAATAACCCGTAATCCCCTCACTAATCAAAAATCTATCCATTATTGTCTTAAAGATTGTGGCTTGTCCTCTACAGTTTTTCTGCAGCAATGAGTTCCTCAGGTTCATTACCCTCTGGCTGAAGAAATTTAGCCTCACCTCAGTTCTAAAGGGTTCTTGCTTCACTCTGAGACAGTGCCCTTGGTCCTAGTCTCTCCTACCAGTGGAAACATCTTCTCCACATTCACTGTATTCAGGCCTCTCACTATTCTCATCTCACCCTTCTAGACATAATCCAGTACATGGGGTGGCTTAGTGTCTAGCACTACTGTCTCACAGCACGACGGACCCAAGTTCAATTCTACCCTTGAGCAACTGTGTGGAGTCTGCACATTCTCTGTGTCTGTGCGGGTTTCCTCTATGGTGCTCTGGTTTCCTCTCACAATCCAAAAATGTGCAGGTCAGGTGGATTGGCCACGTTAAATTGCCCATAAGTGTCAAGGATGTGTAGGCTAGGTGGATTAGCCATGGAAAAGGCAGGGTGATAGGGTTGGGGTGGGACTGGGTGGGATGCTCTGCGAAGGGTCGCTGCACACCCATTGGGCCGAATGGCCTGCTTCCACACTGTAAGACATCTATGATTCTAATGCAGACCGAGACTCCTCAACTGCAAGTCAAATGACAATCCCTTCTTGTAAATCTCTTTTGCATCCCATCCAAAGCCTACACATTCTTCCTTAGATATAGGGCCCAAAACTGCTCACAATATTCCAAATGCGATCTGACCAGGGCATTACACAGCGTCAGCAGTACATCACTGCTCTTGTATTCTAGCTGTTTTGAAATGATTGCTAACATTGCATTTGCCTTCCAAACAGCTAACTGAACCTGCATGTTAACCTTAAGAGAATCCTGAACTAGGACTCTTATGTTCCTATATGCTTCAGATTTTCAAAGGCTTTCCCCGTATAGAAAACAGTCAATGCCATTATTCTTCTTTCCAAGGTGTTATGAAGATGTAGGTGTGTACTGTACCTTTAAGAGAGAGAAGAAGCTGACAAGGACTTAGAGAAGCACATCGTGTACTGAAAGATTTCATGTAACATTTGGATGACATACATAGCTGGTGTTGTGTTGCCATGGAACAAATACAAATTCAAATTTGGCCAATCTGTTTAAATTATGCCCCAGATGGCAAAATCCAATTGAAGTTGTACTTTAGTGTTTGGGATGACATCAAACCAATGAAATGATCCAATGTTTTGAGGTACAAAATTGGACATTTTGAGCAGCTAGAGGGAGAACAGCAATGAGCGACAACAAACAGACTGCTAGCCAAATTGCTCTCTGAAAGGTAGCAGTCGATAAGAAATTTGTGCAGCAGAACACCAAAGTCGACCTGGAGGAATCTACAGAGAAGGTTTGACATTCGAAGACTATTCTTGGGTTTGAAATTGATTTTGCCATTAATTTAAGAGGGAATTTATCAGACTAGTATTGTAGAGTGGGAGGTAAAAGATAGGTTTAAGAGAAAGGAGTTGTAAACAGCTGTTTTAATGTTCTCTGTTGGACTTAAAGAATAAAATTGTTATTTTTTACTTTAAATAGTGACTTCTGGGATAATTCTTTACCTATCAAAATTTAACAGATTAGGCACGAGGTGAACTTCTCTGTGTGTCGGGTTTAAATTAGCAGAGGTGTTTATACAGTGTCATAACAAAAGAGTGTAACCACTCCACTTTGTCACAGGGCTTCTGGAAATCCAAACAAATACCGTGCATTGGCTGTCCTTTGTTTAACTTCATCATTAAATCCTCAACGAATTTTAACAGGTATCTCAGGAATGATCTCCCCTTGATGAAGCTGTGCTGATTCAGCCATATTTTACCAGCATGGACAATAAATACAGGCGCAGTCAGTACTACCCTCCTCTCGCAAGTGAAGAGAAAAGTTAAGCTATTACTTAAAAAGTTTAAGGTTAGTTTATTACAAGTTGCTATTGGAGGTTCCTTAGGGATAAAGAAATAGCATTATTAGCAATGAATTACAGATGCATGACTAAAATAATGACAGATAAGCAAGAACAAACTGATAAGAGTTGCTAAGTCTATATGACTTACTGTTGGGGACCTGTTTCCTGTGTTCTTTGTTGCTGAAGTGAAGAGGTTAACCCCTGAAGTAAGTCTAAAAGCTTAAATGGTTTCCTATAGATGTATAGAATCTCTACAATATGGAAACAGGCCCTTCAGCCCAAACCAACCATCCAAAGAGTATCCCACCCAAATCTGTTCCCCATTAGTCTAACTTTATCCCTGACTAATGCACCTAACCTCAACATCCCTGAATACTATTGGCAATTTAGCATGGCCAATTTACCCAACCTGCACATCTTTAGATTGTGGGAGGAAACCCACACAGATACGTAGAGAATGTGCAAACTCCCACCTGAGGCTAGGATCGAATCCGGGTCCCTGGCACTGTGAAGCAACAGTGCTAACCACTGAGCCACCCCCAGTTAGGATAGCTAGTGGTTTCTATTTTAGGTAGTGTCCCCAGAACAGCAATTTTTGGAGGGAGAATGTTTCTCATTTTTTTACTACATCTATGGCTTTGCTTCAACAGAATTAGTTTTCTGTAAATGATCTCCTCTTGACTTCTCCTTGGTCAAAACTCGCCTCTATGGATGTTTTCCTCAGAGCTTTTCCCTTGGAGTTCTACCACAAAGATGGCTGTGCAGTCAGTTTTATACAATTTCATTTGTTGAAGTGTTTATTCCAGACTGATAAGTAATCTTTTCTGACTATGAGTGTTAAATAGTCCAGGCTTTGTGGATAGGCGCATTATCAGTCATATTGTCTTTTAGTTGAGACAATCGGCTTTTCAAATGCCATTGTTATCAATTTTTATGGTTCCCACTTTGAAATCCGGTGGGGCACAAAGCACTGTTTTGCAATTTAGAAGGCCTCATTGTGTTGTCCAGGGCAAGGTGCATTTTAAAAATCTTTCTTTTGTTATTTGAGATTGAGATATAGTTCAATGGGCTTTGAAACATTTTGAATGCACCGATTTTTAAAAAGTAGACATGTTCTTTTAGTATGGTTATTTAAAAGAAATCCCTACAATATCAGACATCATATTTGCAGCCTCATGTGTGGAGTATTGTAGTGATGACGCCAGTATTGGCTTGTATAATTGTAACAAGACCAATTTACTTATGTACTCTATATTTTATAATAAAAGCTAACATTAACTTTGCTTTGGCAAAGAAATTGATACCTGTTATGAATTCTGTTTTGTGACTATGGATTCCTGCAAATGTACAGATAGTCAGGAACCAAGGAGTTGTTTACAATGATGGCCTTTTGGCAAGGGCAGTCTACCTCATCTCACCTTTGGAATTCAACTCCTTTGTTCATGTTTGGACCAAGGCTTTAAAAAGGTCAGGAGCTGATTGGCTCTGGCAGAGACTGTGTGTCAGTAAGCAGGTTATTGCTAAGCCAGTGCTATGTGATAGCATTGTTGGTGACAAATTCCATCCCTTTACTAATGATCAAAAGTGGTGGTAATTAGAGGATCAAATTTGTCCTTTTTTTTGTGTACGGGCCATACCTGGGCAATTTTCCACATTGTCAGGTAAGTACAAGTGTTGTAGAACTGGAACAGCTTGAGTAGCGGCTTGCCTACTAATCTACTCTAACTTGAATCATTACAAAGTGAAAAAAGGGGCTACACGGGCTATATTAATCTTTGGTCAAGGAGATATTGACCATGAGATGGGCGCGTCTGGTAGTTATGACAAACAGTGATGGTCATGACAGACATAAACGATTAGAGTCACTCAGAGAAAGTTCAGTAGATTGATTCCTGGATCAGGGATTGTCTTACGTGGAAATGTTGAGCAGTTTGGGCTTATTACTCATTAGAATTAAAAAGGGTGTTATATAATTGAATTTTATATGCTTTGAGGTGCTTGACAGAGTAGGGAATGATTCTTCTCATGGGACAATCTGAAACCAAGGACACAACTTCAAAATAATAGGTTTCCCATTTAAGATGGAAATGAAGAAAAAGAATCCTCCCTGGGAGAGTCACTAATGTTTAGAATTCTTTCCCTAAGAAAGCAGTGGAGGCTCTATCGCTGAATATATTCAAGGCTGAGATAGGCTGATTTTTGATCGAGAAGATAATTAAAGATTATGGGGGCAAGCAGGAAATTGGTTCTAAGGTCACCATCAGATTGGTCATGATTGTATTGATGGGTAGGTCAGGCTTGAGAGTTAAACTACCCAGACCTACTCATATTTCTTATGCTCTGGCATTCACACAAAATTCTTGCACAAATAGTCCTATCAACATATGGTGTAGTGTGTTGTGTTTCAAAAGTATGCACCAGTGTCTCATACAACATCTCAGAAGGCACCCAATGAGGCAGAGTTAATCCCAATTTCTCAACCAAAGATAATATCAATTCTTGAATACAAGCTATGTGTACCAAAACAAATATACACTCACACCCCAAATAACCATCTCAAACGTAAAGAAGCTCAAACAGATTTCCTTTCAAGATGTGAGACTCTTTGGCACTAACAATCCATCTGTAAAAGGAATGGTTCACCAAATACACAATAATTATTTTCAAGGACAAAGAAGAAAGTAATGTTGCTTTAGATTAGATTCCCTGCAGTATGGAAACAGGCCCTTTGGCCCAATAAGTCCACACTGACCCTCTGAAGAGTAACCCACCCAAACCCCTAGCCTATATCTAACCCTGACTAATGCACCTAACACTATGAGCAATTTAGCATGGCCAATCATCTAACCTGCACATCTTTAGACTGTGGGAGGAAACCAGAGCACCCAGAGGAAACCCACAGAGACATGGGGAGAACATCCACACAGAATGTTGCCTGAAGAATGAATCAAACCCATGACCCTGGTGCTGTGAGGCAGCAGTGCTAACCACTGAGCTACTGTGCCATTCTATTTTTTTATTATAAAATCCATCTGTATTAAAGAAAAGGTGTTGCCGGCGTTGTGCTGAATGGATATTTGAATTTTGGAGAGACTGGAATATGCCACATCCCATTGAGGTTAGGAATAAGATGATAGTACAGATTTTAAAAATGGCCAAAGAGCTGGTAGAGGAGGCAGGGCTTCCGAAAATGTGGATCATTGGGATTCCTGAGTTGGTAGGATATACATAAGGATGGGATGCACCTGAACTGGCTGCAAACTCCTGACAGGCAAGTTTGCTATTATCACTCAGGAGGGTTTAAACTAGTGTGGCAGGGGGGAATTGGGAACCAGAGCAGTAGGTCCACTAGTACAGTGACTGAGGACAAGTTGGAGACTAATTCCAGTACAGCTAAGACCAACAACAAACAGGTAGAGGGTACTGAACACAATGGGACTGGCAGTCTGAAGTGTGCTGATTTTAAAGTGAGGGGTATGACAGGTAAGACCAATGAACTTGGAGCTTGGATGAGTATATATAACCATGATGTAAATATTACAGAGATTTGATTGAGAGAGGGACAAGACAGTAGTCAATCCAATGGGTCCAGAGAGAGATGTAGAATGTGCAGTGAGTGGCTGGAGACAGTTGTTTGAAGCAAAGTAATTATCCAGTACTTTATTGGAATTGGACAGCATGCATGATGCAACATACAGACTGAAGGGGCAAGGTAGGAAGCTGGAACTGTGTGTTTACAATATTTTTATGCTTTCATCCTATGCAATGTCCTGTCACTGGAGAACAGAAGAATTTACATCAGGGAAACTCAAACCAAATATCAGGTCAGTATCTGATGGAGTTGGGCTGAAGTGTGTTTATTGCAATGCAAGGAGCAGGATAGGTAAGGCAGAGGAACTTAGAGCCTGAATCCGAACATGGGACTATGATGTTGTGGCCATTACAGAGACTTCGTTGAGAGAGGGACAGGACTGGCTGCTCAACTTTCCAGAATCTTGTTGTTTTAGATGAGATAAAGAGGAAGGTAAAAGAGGTGGAGGAGTTGCAATATGAATTGGGGAAAATGTTACTATCTGCACTCAGAGAGGACATACTGGAGGGTTCATCCACTGTAGCAGTACAGGTAGAGCTCAAAAATAAGATGGATGCAATTACTGTGTGAGGATTATACTATAGAGTCCTCCAACACCCACTGAGACATTGAGGAACAAATATGTAAGCCAATTATGGAAAAGTGCATTAAAAAGAGTTGATGGAACTCCCTTAGAACAACAGGCTGAGATTGTTAATGCATCTAAGAAGTTGACTTAGGACAGTATGTGGATAGTCCAACAAGAGGATGGGCTATCCTGGATCCCGTATTAACTAATGAGGCTAACCAGGTGACTGACTTTCAGTAGGAGGGCACTTTGGAAACAGTGATCACTCCTTAAATATTAAGATAGCTATGAACATGGATAAATCAGGATCATGTGGGAAGCTACTGAACTGAGGGAAGGCAAAGCATGTCAGCATCAGGCAGGAGCTAGGGAGTGTTAATTGGGAGGAGCTACTATCAGGCAAATCTATAATTGCTATATGAATTGTTATATACATGATTTGTAATCATATGTTAGACAACAATTAGGAATCTTATGATTTTGGACTGTGGGTTTATTCGCTTTTCATTTATTTATGACACTTTTCTTGTGCATTGAGGTTGGTAATTGGCCAGTGTGTTTGGCTTTGGTAGCTATGCCTTGTAATCACACATAATACTTGAATTTTAGAAGGCTATTTTACAGCTTCACACACAAATCTCAAATATGACACTCTTTGTGATTTGTGCAGTTATAAACATGACATTCTGCTATTTTGAAGTGAGGATAGCAATATTATTTTCTATTTGAGCCTTGTTAACATGCTCAACTACACTCCTAAGACTGGTCATGATCAGTGCCTTTATACCTTTGGATCTGTTGCCAAGGCTACTTAGCAATTTATAACTGGCAATCTCATTTAGAAAGAAACAGGCACTCTTTATTCATAATTACACAAACCATGAAGACTATATATATTTGGAAATCATTTCTTAGATTTATTTTCAAACCTGCTACCAAGAACCATATAACAAACTTTGCAACATGTGTAAAGGGTTGAGGTTACAGTGGGTTCTTTAAAATCCCATGTGCTGTGCTTGATTATAAAGGGCACTAATCAAACCAAGAGAGTATAGACTAATTTACGTTGGCCATGGACATGTCTAAAGCCAGAAATTTCAATTATTATATGCCAAATGTTCTGGTATGATTTAAACTCATGGGGAAAATCCTGTTTTTTTCAAAAATATAATTAATAAGCTTGAACATGGCTTGAGAATTTTATTAAAATGTTATTTCCACTATTTTTGAAAATGTTCACATCTTTAATTCAAAAATATAAATGAACAGGGGTGATGCACTTGCAAGAACATAATATAATCTGCTGTAAATGTACTGCTTTGCAGACACTGTAGAAAAAGGTGACGTAAACAGATGTAAACCCAAGTAAAGTCAAAGGTCCCCAGAATACCCTGGCAGTTATGTTAATGGAAGTGTGAGAAAAATGCTAAATGGGTGCTGTGCCTATTTGAAAAAATGGTTGAATTGTGCAATTTGATCCTAATTGCAGATTGTTATAAATTTGAGCTTATGTGGAGGTGCTAAAAATGGCAGGTTTAGCACTCAAGCAGTGACATGTACAATTTCACTGCAGCGGTTGATGTGGGATTGACACATCTATTCCATTGAAGGGGCTGCGGGGAGTGTTCTGGTTCACAGGATGGTTTAGGGATTGAGTGAGGCTGCACAGCTCCTCACACACATCTTTGGGGATCCTGATGGATGAGATAGAGTCATAGAGTCATAGTGATGTACAGCATGGAAACAGACCCTTCGGTCCATGCCGATCAGATATCCCAACCCAATCTAGTCCCACCTGCCAGCACCCGGCCCATATCCCTCCAAATCCTTCCTATTCATCCACATGCCTCTTAAATGTTGCAATTGTACCAGCCTCCACCATATCCTCTGGCGGTTCATTCCATACACGTACCACCCTCTGCGTGAAAAAATTGCCCCGTAGGTCTCTTTTATATATTTCCCCTCTCAAACCAAACCTATGCCCTCAAGTTCTGGACTCCCCAACCCCAGGGAAAAGACTTTGCCTATTTATCCTATCCATGCCCCTCATAATTTTGTAAACCTCTATAAGGTCACCCCTCATCTGTGGTATTTTCTAAGATGACCACTTCTGACACCTTGTGGCATTTGCCACCTCTCCCTGTATGTACTACGGGTAAAGGTTGCTTGAGGTAGCTCACTGCTATCACCTCTCAACTTGGTTTGTCTTGGAACCATCTAATGAATATAGCAAAGTGAAATGTTACTGTGGAGTGTCTACAGAAGAGGCACTGTTCTTAGAATGTTTATTGCATAAGAACAGATGCAATTATATTTGGCCAGGCATAATTACTGATACCTTAGGGACCTGCTGCAGATATGTATGCTCCCTCACAAAGTGCTCCTCGATTCCACCCTTATAGTGTGTGTGACATCAGTAGGATTGTGGAGCTAATGTAACATGAATATTAAACCCCTTCAGAACATTGCCTTATTCACTTGGAATCTAGAAGCGAGGTGATGACCTCATCTCAAAGATGGGAAAGTCTGTCACCTCCTATCAATCTCTCTTTCTGTAGTTGTGCCTGACCTCATGTTTTATCTGTCAGATTAAAGGGACACCTAGCAAAGGCACAGATAATCACACCTCAGGTAAAAGAAAAAGGTAAATGGGTTAACGTCAGGGAACGGAAAGGGAAAAGGCAATCAGTGCATGGATATCCTGTGGCCATTCCCCTCAACAACATTTTGGAAACTGTTGGGGGGGAAATGACTTACCAGGGGTAAGCCATGGGGTACAGGTCTCTGGCACAGAGTCTGTCCCTGTTGCTCAGAAGGGAAGGGGGAAGAGGAGCAGAGCATTAGTTATTGGGGACTCCATAGTTTGGGGGGTTATATAGGAGATTCTGTGGGAATGAGAGAGACTCATGGTTGGTGTGTTGCCTCCCAGGTGCCAGGGCTCATGATGTCGCTGATGGTGTTTTCGGGATCCTTGAGGGGAGGGGGAGCAGCCCCAGTTGTGATCCACATAGGCACCAACGACACAGGTAGGAAGAGAGATGGGGATTTAAGACAGAAATTCAGGAAGCTAGGGTGGAAGCTTAGAACGAGAACAACCAGAGGTATTGCCTCTTGTTTGTTGCCCGTTCCATGTGCTAGCGAGGCAAGGAATAGGGAGAGAGAGGAGTTGAATATGTTGTTACAGGGATGGTGCAGGAGGGAGAGTTTTGGATTCCTGAATAATTGTGGCTCTTTCTGGGGAAGGTGGGACCTCTACAAACAGGATGGTCTTCACCTGAACCAGAGGGGTACCAATATCCTGAGGTGAGGGGGGGACCTTTTGCTAATGCTCTTTGGGTGGGTTTAAACTAATTCAGCAGGGGGATGGGAACCGAAATTGTAGCTCAAGTATACGGGAGGTTGAGAGTAGTGAGGTCAGAACGAAGATTTCAAGATCACAAGAAAGCACCGGCAATCAAGAAGTTGGTTTGGCATGTGTCTACTTTAACACCAGGCGCATCCGGAATAAGGTGGGTGAACTTGCAGCATGGGATGGTACCTGGGATTTCGATGCTGTGACCATTTCAGAGACATGGGTAGAGCAGGGATAGGAGTTGTTATTGCAGGTTCCGGGATTTAGATGTCTTAATAAGAACAGAGAAAATGGTAAAAGAGAGGGAGGTGTGGCACTGTTAGTTAAGGACAGTATTACCATTGCGGAAAGGAGTTTTGAGGACTCATCTACTGAGGTAGTATGGGCTGAGATAAGAAACAGGAAAGGAGAGGTTATCCTGTTGGGAGTTTTCTATAGGCCTCCAAATAGTTCCAGTGATGTAGAAGATAGGATAGCAAAGATGATCCTCAATAGGTACGAGAGTGACAGGATAGTTGTTATGGGGGACTTTAACTATCCAAATATTGACTGGAAATACTAAAGTTCAGATAGTTTTTGTCAGTTTTTGTCCAATGTGTGCAAGAGTGTTTCCTGACACAGTATGTAGACAGGCCAACAAGGAGTGAGGCCACATTGGATTTGGTACTGGGTAATGATCTGGCCAGGGGTTAGACTTGAAGGTAAGTGAGCACTTTGGTGATAGTGACCACAATTTGGTTATGTTTACTTGATGGAAAGGGATAGGTATATACAGAGGGCAAAATGTTTTGGTTGGGGAAAGGAAATTGTGATGTGATAAGGCAAGATTTAGGATGCATAGAATGGGGAAGGAAACTGCAGGGGATGGGCACAATTGAAACATGGAGCTTATTCAAGGACCAGCTACTGCGATTTGTGAAGCATGGGAGCCGTAGCTTAGTAAGGAAGTTCAATCTCTTGTCAAGAGGAAGAAGAAGGCTTATGTTAGGATGAGATGTGATGGCTCAATTGGGGTGCTTGGGAGTTACAAGTTAGCAGAAAGACCTAAAGAGAGGACTAAGAAGAGCCAGGAGGGGACATGATAAGTCTTTAGCGGATAGGATCGAGGAAAACCCTAAGGCTTTGTATAGACTAAAAGAATGACTAGAGTAAGATTAGGGCTGATTAAGCATAGTAATGGGAAGTTGTGCATGGAGTCAGAGGAGATAGGGAAGTGCTAAACGAATATTTTTCGTCAGTATTCACACGAGCAAAAGATAATGTGGTCAAGGAGAATACTGAGATACAGGCTACTAGACGAGGTGGGATTGAGGTGCACAAGGAGGAGGTGTTAGCAATTCTGGAAAGTGTGAAGATAAATAAGACCCCTGGGCAAGATGGAATTTATCCTAGGATTCTCTGGGAAGCCAGGAGGAGATTGCCGAGCCTTTGGCTTTGGTCTTTATGTCATCACTGTCGACAGGAATTGTATCAGAAGACTGGAGGATTGCAAATGTTGTCTCCTTGTTCAAGAAGGGGAGTAGAGACAAGCCTTACTTCAGTTGTGTTGGAAAGGGTTATAAGAGATAGGATTTATAATCATCTAGAAAGGAATAATTTGATTCGGGATAGTCAACACGGTTTTATGAAGGGTAGGCCATGCCTTACAAACCTTATTGACTTCTTTAAGAAGGTGACCAAATAGGTAGATGAGGGTAAAGCAGTTAATGTGGTGTAAATGGATTTCAGTAAGGCTTCTGATAAGGTTTCTCATGGTAGACTATTGCACAAAATAGGAGGCATGAGATTGAGGGTGATTTAGCGGTTTGGATCAGAAATTGGCTAGCAGAAAGAAGACAGGTGGTTGATGGGAAATATTCATTCTGGAGTTCAGTTACTAATGGGGTACCGAAAGGATCTGTTTTGGGTCCACTATTGTTTGTCATTTTTATAATTGGCCTGGATGAGGGGGTAGAAAGGTGGGTCAGTAAATTTGCAAATGACACTAAGGTCGGTAGAGTTGTGGATAGTGACAAAGGATGTTGTAGGTTACAGAGAGACATAGGTAAGCTGCAGAGCTGGGCTGAGAGGTGGCAAATGGAGTTTAATGCGGAAAAGTGTGAGGTGATTCACTTTGGAAGAAGTAAGACGAATGCAGAGTACTGGGGTAATGGTAAGATTCTCGCTAGTGTAGATGACTAGAGAAATCTCAGTGTCCTGGTAGATAGATCCTTGAAAGTTGCCACCTAGGTTGGTAGGAAAAGGCATCCAATGTGTTAGCTTTTATTGGTAGGGGAACTGAGTTTCAGAACCATAAGTACAAAACTCTGGTGCAGCCACATTTGGAGTATTGCGCATTTGTCACTGCATTATAGGAAGGATGTGGAAGCTTTGGAAAGGATTCAAAGAAGATTTACTAGGATATTGCCTGGTATGGAGGGAAGGTCTTACGAGGAAAGGCTGAGGGACTTGAGGCTGTTTTCGTTAGAGAGAAGAAGTTGAGAGGTGACTTAATTGAGACATGTAAGAGGGTTAGATAGGTTGGACAGTGAGAGCCTTTTTCCTCGGATGGCGATGGCTAGCACGAGGGGACACAGCTTTAAATTGAGGGGTGGATAGATATAGGACAGATGTCAGAGGTAGTTTCTTTACTCAGAGAGTAGTAGGGATGTGGAGTGCCCTGCCTGCAACTGTAGTAAACTCACCATCTTTAAGGGCATTTAAATAGTCATTGGACAGACATATGGACAAGAATGGAATAGTGTAGGTTAGATGGGCTTCAGATTGGTTCCACAGGTCGGCGCAACATCGAGGGCCAAAGTTGCTTTTACTGTGCTGTAATGTCCTATGTTCTATGTTCTATAATCAAACACTTCCCTTCTCCAGGTGACTCCCAGAAATACTCTACAATAATGTAGAGTAGCATGGCACCTACTCTTTTCAGATGAGGTTCTCAGAGAACTTCCTGAATAAATATTAATAGAATGTGTATGAAGTATCTCTGAAAGTCTCACTATGTTATCAGCTTTCCTCCTTAATCCTTTGGCAGTAAATAAACAATTTAAGTAGCAATGTACACTCAGTTGAAGATCTTAATGTTTTGCGGTGATTTGTTGATTTCCAATTGCTTTTTGGACAGGGATAACGTCAAGTGTTAGCCACCAAGCTGCCATGCAACCTCATCAAATTAGCATCAGCAGACAATTTAAGTGACAATCTTACCCTTGACATTTCTCTGGGCAATGGTTCCCAGTGCAACCCTCAACTTCCTTTTTGCACAATGCTGTGTTGCACTGTATACAGGTTAAACTGACATTTCAACTGGTACATCTAATCTTGAAAGCTGTTAGTGCCTAAAGAACCCCACTTTCTGCATTTGAAATATCCTCCTAGTTGTTTTGAATTGATATAGTCTATGGCACATATATCTACGTAAGATTCCAGCCAGAATTTGCTTGTTCAATGATCTTGTGCTTTTGATTAGGATTTCCAAACTACAGCCTGAGGGCAATACAACTCGCAAGAGTCAAATGAACCTTGTTCTACCTCCTTCACCTTTCTTACCTGATGGTATGTTGTTTTAAATGTGTTGGTCTTAAGATGATTGCTATTGGTAGTGCTGTTGTCTCATCTGACGTATGCATTGTCAATCAGAATACTTCTTTCAGTTGACATCTACAGTTTGAGCCATAAATGCAAATTAATGGAAATATTGATTCAAACTTGTGGACTTGATTCATTCAAACGTGACACGTAGCCCGAGAGGCTCCTTGGCCGTCACTGAAAATTCAGAAGTCTGAATACTGTTTGAAACAGTGTGTGCTGCTGAATACAAATAAACACAGACAGACAAGATTTACACTCTGGAATTCTACAAGCACAACAAGTTACAAAGGTGATTCAAAGTTTACTTGCTAGAGTAACAATAATTATATTTAAATAAAACTTGTTTTCCAAACATTGTGTCAATATTATATCAAACAGGATTCTTTCTTGGTTTATGTTTGAGATGCTGTTATGATTACACAGAAACAGTTTAAAGTTAGATATTTACTGAAGGATCTAGCTGGAGTCTTAATTTATTGGACAACAATACTTGGTTGCTCATGGTTTAGTTGGAAGCTGAAATTTACTGAGTAAGAATTGTGCTGAGATGATTCCAGAAAATGTGCTGGACATGGAAGTTCAGTTGAATCTTCAGGTTAAAAGAGGCAAGTATTTTGCCAGTCACAAGAGTGGATTGAAATTCTCTGGGAGATTAAAGGCAGGAAGGAATGTGTATAATAAGGCCTAGAACTTCATTTTGTCTACAATACTGTGATCAAACACTGTTTCTGTTAGGGGGCTCACACAATGTCCTCTTATGACGTATCTTACTCTCCTCTTAGCATGTGCAGCCAGATGTTCACATTTGCAGTGTGGAAAGTGGTTGAGTGTCCAGGGTAATGGGGACATGTGACAGGCAGCTGATATGGTAGATTTCATTAACCAGCATCTGTAACAACTTCCTCCATTTGTCTACAGATAAGATGGCAAGTTTCTGACAATAGTTCATTGACCTGAAATGTTAACTTTATTTCCCTCTCTGCCTAATATACTCAGTATTTTCAGCAGTTTGTTTCATGACAGAGAAGATTTGACTTATAAGTCTTATTTTGGGACCACCTGCCATTTGCAAATTTTCAAAGGATGAATATCCCTATCTTTATCCAAAGCACAATCTTCTCCATCTTTCAAAATATTGCCCAGCGTGATATAGGATTTTGATTCATCCATTCTTCCTTGTGTCAGTATTGAGACTATCAACATGTTGTGCTCCCAATCATGAGTAGACCAGTTTGTGATATTACTGCTTCCTCATAAGAAAAAAAAAATTCCAACTTCTGAAACCAAGCATGTCTTTTGTTCATTTTTATGTGTTTTGACCTGAGCGAGAGGAGGTGACATCCACATCAACACAAAAAAAAGGATGAAATTGTATCAAATGTGAATGCCTGTTGAGCTGCTGTATTTACTTGTTCGATGTGGTTAAATTTAGATTCATGACGCTGCAATTCTTTGAAAAAGAGGAAGTCCCACCAGAAATTTCAGCTTTGGTCTTTCAGTGGTTGCAGGAGTGTTGACATGAGTTTAGTGATAGAACCACGACCCATGGAAATTGCCCTGCAGGTTGAAAATTCCCAGTGGCAATTAGCCAGCATTGGAGCTCTCTGAAAATGTCTCCATCTCTGTAATAGACCATCAAGACCATGAGATATAGGAGCAGAATTACACTATTCAGCCCATTGAGTCTGTTCCACGATTTGATCATGGCTGATATGTTTCTTAATCGCATTCTTCTGTCTTCTCCCTGTAACCTTTGATTCCCCTTACTAATCAAGAACTTATCTATCTCAGTCTTAAATACACTCAATGACTTGGCCTACACAGCCGTCTGCAGCAATGAATTTTCAACGGTTCATCACCCTCTGGCTGAAGAAACTCTTCCTCATCTCAGTTCTAATGGGTTACCCTGTCATTCTGAGGCTGTGCTCTCAGGTCTTCATCTCCAATATAAGGTCCATCAGCTGCTGCAGTGAGAATTGAACTCATGCCCCAGAAACATTAACCTTGGCCTCTGAATTACTCATCCATTGATCCCATTAGAAGTTATACCTCTAACTTCTATTTTTTAAGAGCAACAGACCTTGGAGGTTTCTGACTGAATTTATTACCCAGGAGAATTAAATTCTGTTGTCATTCCTGAGTATATTAAACTGGCACATCTCAAATCCATATGGACACTCTCCCCCTGCCTTCAGACCTGACATGATTCGGAATCAACCTGAATCCAGATCCTTTTCCAACACCCAACATTAGACATGAACCATCAGCCACCACCCTGACACAATCTGTTTTTCCCCATCTGAACCTCTCAACCTTGACTAAGCCTGACACAACACCAAAATCTCCCCACTCCAGGACATCCAACATGCCTCATATACATTATCTCAATTTAGCCTGACAGGACTCCCTCCAATTAGATTGGATTAGATTACTTAGATTAGATTACTTACAGTATGGAAACAGACCCTTCAGCCCAACAAGTCCGCACTGACCTGCCGAAGCACAATCCACCTAGACCCATTCCCCTACATTTACCCCTGCCCCTAATACTATGGGCAATTTAACATGGCCAATTCACCTAACCTGCACATTTTTGGACTGTGGGAGGAAACCAGAGCAACCGGAGGAAACCCACACAGACATGGGGACCATAAGACATAGGAGTGGAAGTAAGGCCATTCGGCCCATCAAGTCCACTCGATGAAAGTGCAAACTCCACACAGTCAGATCCCTTGACACAATTTGTTTCCCTCCCCCCAACTCTGCTAATCCCTGCGACTACTTACGCTCTGACTGAACCACCCCTTTGACTGGACCCACCCTAACTGCCAATTCACACCCCTCCATCAACCTTAGCACCCAACACTTAACTTCCTCACCCACCTGACTCACAACCCTTCACCAACCTGCCAGCCTGCCTTTCACCTAAGTGCCATCCCCACCCTCACTCAGCTGCTCCCTACCTTCACGCTCTTGTCACTCTACCCCCTTAATCACGTGGCACCTTACCCCCTCTCATACATTTGCTATCCTACCCTCCCATCCATCCACCAGGAGCTCTACCTGTCACCCACCTGGCATCCTACCCACCTCTTACTTGAACCCTAAACCACTCTGGCACTCCAATCTCACCCAGCCAATAACTTTATCCCTCACCCACCTGCCACCCAAAACCCCTGACCTAACTGGCACCCCATCCCCTCATCATTTGCCTCACTAACTAACCCTCTAACTACCTTGCAGTACTCCTCACATACCTGCACACTACCTCCTCACTTACCTGACATACTTACTCGTCTCTCTTTAACTGTAAAAGTGGCTTCAGGACTTGTATATCATGGGAAACAGCAGGAATTGCTGTGAGAAAGGAGCAAGGTTGCAACACTGATATACTCCAATGCTGGACATATGAATTTTTACCCTGGAGTAGACTGCTTCAGTTGAGAAAATTCTTGGCCAGCAAGCTCTCACAGAGATAGGATTTCCAGTCCTGATGAGAAGATCTGGCCCATACGCACTCAATCCAGATTCCTACGCACTGAATATGAAAGGAGAGTGGTAAAACATCTGTCGTCAGTCTAGCATTTTATTGTAACAGAACATCTTTGAATACAGAATTTCTGGTTATTATTTTCACCATAGACTTTAACAGAATCAAATGTCTCATTGTAGAATAGGGTGCCTTAAGCTGTCCATGTGTAAAAACAATTCTGGGAATTTAAGTATTACTTAAGATCTTAGCCTCATGACTTGTTTACAAGCATAAAACATAAAATTATCATGAGAACTCCTTCCTCTGAGTTGAAAAGATAGGTTTACATAGAGTTACAGTGCATAAAAACAGACTCTTCAATCCAACTGGACATCCCAATCCGACCAAGTTCCATTTGCCAGCATTTGGCCCATATCCTTCCAAATCCTTTTTATTCATAGTCCCATCCAGATGCCTTTTAAGTGTTGTATTTATACCAGCCTCCAACCACTTCCTCTCGCAGCTCTTTCTATACAGATGTCACCCTCTGAACGAAAATGTTACCCCTCAGGTCCTTTTTAAATCTTTCCCCTCTTATTGTAAAACTATGTCCTCTAGATTTGGACTCTCTAACCCTAGGAAAAATACCTTACCTATTTACCCTATCCATGCCCCCCATGATTTTATAAACCTCTGTTGGAGAAATTTGCCCAATAGGTTAGAGATCACAAAACACAGCTCGAAGTGAAATTGACAAACAGTTTATTGCAAGTGATGTTGCTGGAGGAGAAATTGACTAGGCTGACACAGAACAGACAGTCTGCACAGGTAGATCAGATTTCTCTTCCCAGAGCTGAGAATGAGACCAATTTTATAGTAATGCTGCACAATGACTGATTAAGAAATGGGAAATTACAATGTATCTGGAAATGGAGTGATTTAGTTACAAGGATGCTAATTGGAAAACAATTATCGGATGAATGTCCTGTTCCTTCACACAATGCAACTAATCAGCACTCTTTTGTCCATTAATATAAATTGTTGTGATTGTTATAAATTTGGCATTCTTGAATATATCCTGATGAATGCACTATTAAAGCTTTGGCAACAAGTCTCTCCTTTTCGGCAGCATTCAAATTGTCCAAGTAGTTGCAGATGAATGGAGTTGGATAAAAGCAATAGGCACCACCAAATGGAGCTGTAAAGAATTGTTTTGGCTCAGTATTTTTGTAATTTGATAATCTATCATTTACTAATCTTTCCTCCTATTCCACTGTTGTTATTTTGAGATGGGAATAATGTTTGGCCAACCATTGGCATACAGACATATCTAAGTATGATATGTGTTTTCAGGATGAAGAAGGAATGAAATGTAAAAGTATCATGGTTCCATTCATCTTCACAGGTGGGTGTTAAAGTCTCTTCTGAAGTGGTGGGGTGCTTCCATTGTCCAGTTCCTGGAGCATGTCCTTGCTGGTGCCTGTCTGTCTGTCCTGCTCTTTGTGTGGCTTTGGTATTGCTGGGTTGTGAAACTGCTGTTAGGGCTTTGACATATCTGTGGTGCTCCGTCATGTCCATGGGAGCTTACAGTGTATTCCCTTGTCTGTGTGCTGTCTGATTCAGCTTGCAAGCTGATCATGAATTGTGGGTGTTCTGGTACAGTTTGGCCAATTTTGCTTTTGTGGGCCTATCGTGGGCTAGCAAATCTTTTCCCACAGTCACCCCTCAGCCTCTGATGCTCCAGGGAAGAAATAAGCTTTTTGCAACACTTGATGATAGCTTCATTTTAAGGATTACTAAAATGATACATCAATTCCAGATTTATTAGTTGCATTAAAATTCTGCCAGCTTCCATGATGGAATTTTAACTTGTGTCCCCAAAGCATATCTGAAGCCTCTAAATTACCAATCCTGAGACATTCCCACTAAACCTCCTACCCAAAGCAAAATATCTACTGTTAGATGTGATTGCATGACTGCGCAGTGCTTGCTGAATAATCCTGAGCATGCCAATCGAAGCGGGAACACCCAATTTAAGGTAATCTGTCAAGCTCGTGAAGTAGCTCATTCATGCTTGCAAAAAGTAACACACATTTACATTCTAAAGAAATAAGTTGTGACTTTTTTGAATTGTCAGGGTGCTTAGGGAGAAAGTGAGGACCACAGATGCTGGAGACCAGAGTTGAAAAGCGCAGCAGGTCAGTCAGCATCCGAGGAGCAGGAAAATCAACGTTTCAGTGCTTGGGGAGGCTATTGGTTTCTTCATGGCAACATCTCAGCTAATCAAAGTTGCCTTGCCAACTAATCAGCACTCTTTTGTCCATTAATATAAATTGTTGTGATTGTTATAAATTTGGCATTCTTGAATATATCCTGATGAATGCACTATTAAAGCTTAGGCAACAAGTCTCTCCTTTTCGGCAGCATTCAAATTGTCCAAGTAGTTGCAGATGAATGGAGTTGGATAAAAGCAATAGGCAGCGCCAAATGGAGCTGTAAAGAATTGTTTTGGCTCAGTATTTTTGTAATTTGATAATCAATCATTTACTAATCTTTCCTCCTATTCCACTGTTGTTATTTTGAGATGGGAATAATGTTTGGCCAACCATAGGCATACAGACATATCTAAGTATGATATGTGTTTTCAGGATGAAGAAGGAATGAAATGTAAAAGTATCTTAGAGTCATAGAGATGTACAGCATGGAAACAGACCCTTCGGTCCAACTCGTCCATGTTGACCAGATATCCCAACCCAATCTAGTCCCACCTGCCAACAGCCGACCCATACCCCTCAAAACCCTTCCTATTCATATACCCACCCAAATGCCTCATAAATGTTGCAATTGTACCAGCCTCCATCACTTCCTCTGGCAGCTCATTCCATACACGTACTACCCTCTGTGTGAAAAAGTTGCCCCTTAGGTCTCTTTAATATCTTTCCCCTCGCATCCTAAACCTATGCCCTCTAGTTCTGGACTCCCTGACCCCAGGGAAAAAGACCTTGTCTATTTATCCTATCCATGCCCCTCATGATATTATAAATCTCTATAAGGTCACCCCTCAGCCTCCAACGCTCCAGGGAAAACAGACCCAGCCTGTTCAGCCTCTCCCTGCAGCTCAAATCCTCCAAATCTGGCAACATCCTTGTAAATCTTTTCTGAACCCTCTCAAGTTTCACAACATCCTTCCGATAGGAAGGAAACCAGAATTGCACGCAATATCCCAACAGTGGCCTAACCAATGTTGTTTACAGCCACAACATGACCTCCCAACTTCTGTACTCAATACTCTGACCAATAAAGGAAAGCATACCCAAATGAAAGCTGCCTTCATTATCCTATCTACCTGCGACATTACCATCACTGAACACATGGCTATCAACAACTTGAGCCAGTAATCCTTTTGAGTTCATAATCCATTAACAAAATATTGATTCAGTTTCTCTAATAGTATGGGAAGAAAATCCCCACAATTAAGTATTGCAAAAAGAGCAAGCAGTAATCTATTGATACAGAAATTCTTTCCTGCATTTACTAGAGAAATATGCATTTCAAGATTGACAGCCAGGCTGACAGTGCTAAAATTATATGAAGCAAAAGTCTGGTTTTATGTGCGGTCAGGTGTTCTCCCACTCGACACTTCTTTTGAACGCTAGAAAGCGACTTGAGTGACAGTTGTTCCAGCCACCGATTTACGAGACTACTTTAAAACAAGCTGGATTCCGGGTGGCAAGACAAAGCCAAGCAGCATTCCCATTTTAGATTGGGTTTCACTTTAAATGTGGCAAATCCTCCCAAACCAAAACATCCGTCTTCACTCGGAGTCGACCGAGCGGAAAGCTGCTTGCTATTTCCCGATTGGGCGGTGGGGAGCTCCCTTCGGCAGGTTCGCCTGGTTGTTTGTGGTGGGATTGGCGTGTGGAATTGTCAATCCGGACCCCTCCCCAGCGCGGTGCGGCCCCGGCAGATGATTGAGGAGTATTGCTCTGGGGTGTGACCGTGCCCTGGCTTCCAGTTTCTGGGTTGTAACGGTGGAGGGAACTTGCAGCGATGAGAAGTAAGCAAAGACTTAATACACTGCTCGTTATTTGTGCCGTTGAATGAGAGAAGGGGACTCAATGCCAGTCAAACTGATTCCACCCGTGATGAATTTGTCTTTTTAGGAGCCGGAGGCTGTGGGAGTGATGTTCAGTGGTGTTTTACTCAAGTGAAAGGTACCACAGACCTTGATGTTTCTGAAGGTAGGGAGTGATTCTATTAGTATCTGTTACTGTTGAGGAAATGCTGTGTGTGTACGTGTGTGTACACACACATACACATCGCTGATTTAATTACACACCCTCATTCGTTCCTGAACGATTTATCTCTCAGGATATTTGGAATCAATATTTGGTGAGTGAGAAATGTGTGGAATTAATTGACATTTGAAATGGACGGCAGTGCTCTTTTTGGGGTGTCAGAGATTGAACTGTCTGCTGTTATGTTTAGGTAGTCATTGACAGTAATTTGAAGTGTCAAAATGGTAATTGCCAAAAGTATTCCATGTTTGCAATTTTTGGAAACGAGGAATTGCCCAAGAGAAACTAGCAGCATAGTCAGGTGATCAATCTGCCACTGATTCAACCTCTTCTGATGCTAATGTAACCTGTATGTATGTACACAGATTCACCCTTGCATCCGTGCTCCAGAGTACTGGTATGTGACCATTGGATATGAATGTGTGACATTCACTAATTTGCTCAACCTTTTCAGTATAATGTTTTGATAAAATCATAATAATCAACATGTTCAGAGATGTCACTACACACCTCTGAAATAGGTGGAAGCTGAACCCTGTGTCACAGGCAGTGCCACTACCACTAACAGCTCACCCCCAAGAAAACACCAGTGTAAACACCTGAAAATGATTTCAGTTTAGGTGAGTCAATCAGAGTCCATTTAATAGTATTCACACACAAGAACAGTACTTGGAAAATGATTGGTGTAAAACTATGTTACTCCTACGGATCCATCTAAGATCAGATTTATGCTTTTTGCATTGTCTGATTTAATGCTCTGGAAATATTGTTGCACCTGATGTTTCACGTTACACGATTATGCTTTTTTCTGTCATTGCCTTACTGTTTGCTCTACAAAGATGTAAAACAACTTTGATCCTGGTGAGTTGCACCATCTGTCACTTTCTGTGACAGTGCTGTCCTCTCTGTGTAGAAGTGCCTCCCATTAACACTCTGCCTCCAGAGTAAGACGAGAGTTGTCCATGAGGGAATCACAAGGTAGTGGTTGTTGAATGTGCTTCTCAGGTTTTAAAATGAGGTTGTCAGAAATTGTGCTGCTCTTTTTTTTTGAAGGGTCAACAGGTGGAATAAGTCATTATGTTTATTTTTATCACCACTTACCTTCAAGCTGTTTCTCTTTGCAGTTGATTTTAAAACATACAGAAATGGCCAAAGGCAAAGGACATTTTATTTTCAAGAGGTATTTGGTATTGAACCAAACAATTCACTGTTCAGTGTTAGTCAGTATCAAATAGGTGATCCCCTTCAAATAATGTGAAAATGCTGTGTGGACACAAGTATTTACATATTATTTTAGATCATTGGTCTATATAAATAAAACTTTCATCAGTAGGCTTGTGTATTTTGTTTCTGTCTGTCCAACCAAGATAGAACAGTTCTCTTTGAATGATTGATTACCTCTGGATTCGTATAATTGTTAATTTATTTTAGGAGGCAATTCATTTAACTCTTGATAGATGCTATTAGATTAAAACAGTGTCAAACCCATCAAGAAAACACATTTCTCAATCATTAAACTCAGTAAACTGTAATATGAGGCTGTGAATATGGGGAAGACAATTTTCAAATAAAAATGGTTTGGTTTATTCTGTTTTAATGCATTTTTAACAACTGTATTTATGTGGTGTTTTTAATGTCTGCTTTCCAAGCTGGCCGATGCATTCCTAATAAGATAAATTGATTTAAAAACTGAGGTTAATCTGAGCCAAAACATGAGAATCAAATATCAGTGGTTAACAACTTAATTAAAGAAGCAGATGGAAGGAGTTTTAGAGATTTGATCTGGATGGCTGAAGGCAAAGTTGTTTTACCCCAACATTGGTAAATGGGCATACGAAGAAACCAGTGATGAATTAGTACAGAATTTTGGAAGATTACAGGACTGGATGAGGTCTGAGTTACGGAAGAAAGGAGGCCTTAGAGGAAGGATAAGAATGTAATAATAATTTGTGCACCATGAGCCGATGCCAATCATCTCACAGGGATGTGAGGTGATAAAACTGAGTGGTGTTAGTGTATATACAGTATAACATGCTATGTATATTCACTTTTTAATTTCACTAGTGCAGAGTCAAATGCCACTGTTATTGAGCCACATGTTGATATAGGATTGGAGAGGGACAAAGATAGATCCAGAGATAATGGTGGAAGAAAAGAGGTTGCAATTATACATCCATCTATGACTGGTTGGGTTCAAATGGAACCTTAGTGGCACAATAGAGATAAATAGAATGGCTGACTATATCAAAACCCTCACAGAAGTTGAGAAGGGAGGAGCGTTTCTACTTGGAGGAGGTTGAAGCATGGAGATGTGGGATTGATTATGATGGATTTGATGTGCTCAAAGAATTTTGGGAAGGAAAGGAGGTTAAAAAAGGGCTACAAATGTGCAAGAATATGGGTCAAGGTGAGGTTTTAGAAGAAAGGGTGGTGAGGGTGAATTTGGATGTTGGAAGGTAGAGGGATAGTATCTGAGAAGAGAAAATAATTAATATCAGCCAGCGTAGGGCCTATGGAGGGATGCTCAGTGATGGAATAAAATTGAAGTGGTGAAGGGGTTTCTCCCTGACCAGCTGAGCTTGGAATGGATATGAGAGGAGAGGGTCTAGTTTATGACCTAAAATGTGAGTTCTGACATGGAGTGGAGGTGACTTTTGTGATAGCAGAAGGGAGATAGCTGAGTTGATGGACTCTGTGTGACAAAGAAATTTAGAAGCCTGTTGCACTTGCTTTTGGTCACGAGAATGAAATGTTTGAGAAGAAGGGGTTAAGGCATTGGACGATGGTGTCAAAAAGAAGCCAAGGATTATCCTAAAATCCAGCTTGATCTCAGTTAGTGAGGAGATGTAGTAAAAAAATGACATAACTCAATTTGTTTTAGCCACATTGGCAGCTTATGGCACATCTCACTTCAGCTAGCCATTCATCCTTGTGTCAATTACTAAAGGGTTGTTGATCCATTAGCAGATTTTGTGGAATGGGCAGGATGTGATTAAGCTTGATCATATTAACCTCCTGGCAGTCTGAATGAAAAGGTCATGCTGTTTAGTATTGCTGGTCAATTCAAATTATATAAATGGCTAGTGGAGGGAAGGACACTGAAGGTGGAATTTTGAGAAGGTGATTTTGATCGGAGTGGGTGTAGGATGGGGACCACATTACCTTCTAGCTTCCATTGTTGAAAACATCTTTAACTATTCTAAACCAGCAAACAGGAAAATTCTGTATCATTGCTAAAAGTGTTGATCTCAATCAGGCCAATATATTTTGATCAGCCCTGAGAAGGACAGTTAAATCTAATTGCCTTGCTGATCATCTACTTGAATAGGTATTGAGATTATTTCTGTTTAGTTTTATGCTATTTCTTTGAATATGTAATTCAGAGATCCTGCAAATTAAGCCATGAAACAATGCCCAGTGAGGGGTTACTGTTGCACAGTGTTTAAATCAGATCCGTTTCTTAATACTGAATATATTGAGTGTTTTCAAGTACAAACTCAAAAATTGCGTTCTTATTTCTACGCTTTTTTTTTGCAGTTTGAGGAACTTAATCTTTTTTTTAGAAAGGTAGGGAAAAATTAAGTGCAACAGCATTTTTCATACAGAGAAAGACTGGGGAATTTGTACAGACATACATCTCTCCTACCAAATGTAAACTCCTACAGGAGGTATGGCTTGAGAGCACTTGAGGAACTTCAAAGCCGCTTGTGCACTTACCAGTGAATCTGACACCAATCCAAACTGCCAAGAAGCTCAAACGGAATTTGAGGTGCAGTGGGACTTTGAGCTCATTGCCTCCTTTGTACCTTCACTCAATTAAGTTTGGAGCAGGACTATCCATTATTGGCTTTCCTCCCACTTGAGGGCCTCATCCTACTGTTATTGGAATGGGTGGGGAGTTGTCACATTGGGAACTCAAAAAACAAACAGCCTTGATCGTAAATAATTTAGCAAATCGATCAGTTGGTATCTGCCACAAGATAAGCATGTAGGGAAAATATTCACCGTCATTTTTGAAGTACACTGTAGGCCATTCTTGTCACCATGACTTGGCAAGTGGTTAATTTTTTGGGATGTGTTCTGATGGGTTATTTCGCATTTTTTGCCATGTATGTGAACCATACACTTCAAATCTCGTTACAAAATGTAAACACTTTTTGCACCTTTTCTTCCAATTAAGCAATCTGGATTTTCTTTAATTTCTAACAATGAAGTAATTTAAGCTTGGAACATAAGATGATAAGATAGAGGAGCAAAATTAGGCCCATCGGGTTTTCTCCAACGTTTGATCGTGGCTGATTTGTCTCTCTACCATCTCCTGCCTTGTCTCTGTAACCCTTGAACCTCTTTCCAATTGTGAACATATCAATCTCTATCTTAGGGACACTCAATGACTTGGCCTCCACAGCCCTCTGCTGCAATGAGTTCCACTGCTTCACCACCCCCTGACTGAAGAAATTCCTCCTCATCTCAGTTCTAAAAGATTGTCCCTTCACTGAGTGTGTGTTCTTGGGTCCTACTCGTAAAGTACCTTCTCCATGTCCACGCTAGCCAGGCCTGAGTATTCTGTAAGTTCCCCCTGCCACCCCCCCCCTCCCCGATCCTCTAAACTCCACTGAGTACAGACCCATACTCCTCAACCACTTATCATATGACTAGCCCTTCAACCCCTCAATCATTCTTGTCAACCTCCTCTAGGCCCCTCTGACACCATCACATCCTATCTCTGATCTGGGGCTCAAAGTATTTCAAATACAGTCTGACCAGACCCTCAGCAACACATTCCTGCTCTTGTATTCTAAACCTCTTGAAATGATTGCTAACATTGCGATTGCCTTCCTAACTGCCAACTAAACCTGCATGTTAAGCAGAGTTTGCCAGCAAGAAATTAAACCAAATCAATGGCAAGAAGTGATATAAGGCCAGAAGGTATAGACTCTGTGGGAAGAGTTGAGGAATTGCAAGTGAAACAAGACCCTGATGGGAATTATGTAAAGGCTTCCTTCCTGGATATGGGGCAGTAAATAAATCAGGAGATAGAAAAGGCTTGTAAGAAAGGTACTATTTCAATAATCACTGGGGACTTCAATGTGCAGGTAGACTGGGAAAATCAGACTGGTCACGGATCCCAAGAAAAGGAATTTGTGGAATGTATTCAAGGTAGTTGTTTGGAGCAGTTTGTTGTAGAGTCTGCTAGGAAACAGGCAATTCTGGATTTGGAGATGTGTCATGAGGCAAATTTGATTCGGGAGCTTAAGGTGAAGGTACCCCTAAGGACCAATGACCATAATGAGTTGATTGGAAGGCGAACCTAGCAGGGAAGATGGTGGAGCAGGAATGGCAGGGGTTTCTGGGGTTTCTCGAGCAGCTCAACAGAAATTAATTCAATGGAAGAAGAAACATACTACAGGTAGGATGAGGCACTATGGGAAGTCAGAGACAGCATCAAAGTAAAACTTTATAAAATAGTGAAGATTAGTGGGGAATTAGAGGATTGGGAAGCCTTTAAAACCCAGTGGAGGACAAATTGAAGCATGGGAGGGGAACATCGTGATTGAGGGTAAGCTAGCTAGTAATATGAAAGAAGACTGCAAGAGTTTATATATGTGTAAGACAAGAGAGAGGCAAGAATGGAAAATGAGGCTGGAAAAGAAGTAATGGCAAGCAAAGAAATGGTGGAGGAACTGAATAGATTCTTTGTATTAGTTTTCACCATGGAAGTTACCAGAATGTCAAGAGGTGAGTGTAGTAGCCATCACTAAGGTGAAGCTGCTAGGAAAGTGGAAGGTGAAGGTGGAAAAGTCATCTGCATCAGATGGACTACGCCCCAGATTTTCTTTTAGAGAGAGTCGACAAAATTGTAAAGGCATTGCTAGTGATCTTTGAGAATGACTGGGGTCAGAGAAGGTCCCAGAGGACTGAAAAATTGTTAATGTAACACCGCTGTTTTTAAGAAGGAAGAAGGCAGAAAACAGCAAATTAAAGGCTGGTTGGCCTGAACTCAGTTGTTGGTAAGATTTAAGCAACAATTATTAAGGATGATATTGCATGTGTACTTGGAAGTGCATCATCAAATACAGCTAAGGCACATGGTTTTGTCAAGGAGAGGTCATGCCTGAAAAATCTATTAGAATTCTTTTGAGGAGATAAATTAGACGAAGGAGACCCAGTGGACACGCTCTATTGGATTTCCAGAAGACCTTTTGACAAGGTGCCACTTAGGCTGCTAAGGGGAGCTTTCGGTGTTAGGGAGAAGGAACTTGCATTGATAGAGAATTAGTTGATTGGCAGAAGGCAGAGAGTGGGGTAAGGGGATCTTTCTTAACTTGACAGCCGGTGACTACTGGAGTTCCACAGGAATCAGTGTTAGAACCACACACTGTTCATGTTATACATTAAAGATCTGGACAAAAGAACTGAGGGCATTGTGCACCCCCCCCCCCCCCCCCCCCAACACCCATCTGACTGTCTTTCCTAATAGAATGCATATAAGACATAGGAGTCGAAGTAAGGCCATTCTGCCCATTGAGTCCACTCCGCTATTTAATCATGGCTGATGGGCATTTCAACTCCATTTACCCACACTCTCCCCGTAGCCCTTAATTCCTTGCAAGATCAAGAATTTAACAATCTCTGCCTTGAAGACCTTTAATGTCCTGGCCCCCACTGTGTTACGTGGCAATAAATTCCACAGGCCCACCACTCTCTGGCTGGAGAAATGTCTCCTCACTTCTGTTCTAAATTGACCCCCTCTAATTATCGGGCTGTGCCCAATGGTCCTAGTCTCCCAACCTAATGGAAATAACTTCCTAGCATCCACCCTTTCTAAGCCACGCATTACCTTTATTAGATTTTATTAGATCTCCCCTCAACTTCTAAACTCTAATGAACACAATCCCAGGATCCTCAGCTGTTCATCATATGTTGGGCTTACCATTCCAGGGATCGTCCATGTGAATCTCCACTGGACATGCTCCAGTGCCAATATGTCCTTTCTGAGGTGTGGGGCTGAAAATTGGACACAGTATTCTAAATGGGGCCTAACTAGAGCTTTATAAATTCTCAGTAGCACATCGCTGCTTTTATATTCCAACCCTCTTGAGATAAATGACAATATTACTTTTGCCTTCTTAATCACGGATTCAGCCTGCAAGTTAATCTTTAGAGAATTCTGGACCAGCACTCCCAGAACCCTTTGTATTTTGGGTTTATGAATTTTCTCACCATTTAGAAAGTAATCCATGCTTGTATTCTTTTTTCCGAAGTGCAAGACCTCGCATTTGCTCACATTGAATTTCATTAGCCGTTTCCTGGACCACTCTCCTAAACTGTCTAAATCTTTCTGCAGCCTCCCCTCCTCCTCTGTAGTACCTGCCTGTCCACCTAACTTCATATCATCGGCAAACTTTGCCAGACAAACTGTCCCTAGTTCTTTCATTAATATATAAAGTGAACAGCCTGGGCCCCAACACTGAACCCTGCAGGACACCACTTGTCACCAGCTGTCATTCTGAAAAAGAACCTTTTATCCCAACTCTCTGCCTTCTGTCAGACAGCCAAACCTTAATCCATGCCAGTAGCTCACCTCGAACACCATGGGCCCTCACCTTACTCAGCAGCCTCCCGTGAGGCACCTTTCAAAGGTCTTTTGGAAGTCAAGATAGATAACATCCACTGGGTTTCCCTGGTTTAACCTATTTGTTACCTCTTCAAAGAATTCTAATAGGTCTGTCAAGCACAACCTCCCCTTGCGAAATCCATTCTGACTTGTTCTAATCCCAACCTGCACTTCCAAGAATTTAGAAATCTCATCCTTAATGATGGATTCTAGAAATTTACCAAGAACTGTGGTTAGGCGAATTGGCCTATAATTTTCAATCATTTGTCATGATCCTTTTTTGAAGAAGGGGGTTACAACAGCGATTTTTCCAATCATTTGGGACTTTCCCTGACTGAGGTGACTTTTGAAAGATCACAGCCAACGCCTCCACTATTTCCTCAGCCACCTCCCTCAGAAGTCTAGGATATAGCCCATTGGCACCAGGAGATTTATCAATTTTTAGACCTGTTAGCTTTGGAAAGGCTACCATACTCAGCTCTGCCCCCGACTCTCCTTAATTGTTTGGATATTACTCATGTCTTCCATTGTGAAGACTGATGCAAAGTGCATATTAAGTTCTTCAGCTATTTCCTCATCTCCCAGCACTCGTCTTCCTGTGTCAATTTGGAGTGGCCCAATGTCTACTTTTGCCTCTCAATAGTTTCTTATGTATTGAAAGAAACTTTTAGTATTTCTAATATTACTGGCTAGCCTGTCTTCATATTTTATCTTCTCCTTCCTTATTTCACTCTGTTATCCTCTGTTTGTTTTTGTAGTCTTCCCAATCTTCTGATTTTCCCAGGGCTCTTGGCCACTTTATAGGCTCTCACTTCTTTGATACATTTCCTGACTTCCTTTTGCCAGCCGCAGCTGTCTAATTCCCCACCCCGGATAATCTTTCTTTTTCTTTGGGATGCACTGTCCTCAATTACACCCAGAAACCCCTACCGTTGTTGCTCTACGGTCTTCCCTGCTATGTTCTGTTTCCAGTTGTTGTTTGTCAGTTCCTCTCTCATGCCCCTATAATTACCTTTTTATTTAACTGTAATACCATTACATCCGATTTTGCCTTCTCTCTTCCAAACTGTAGACTTAACTCTACCATATTATGATTGCTGCCTCCTAAGTGTTCCCTTACTTTGAGATCTTTTATAATGTCTGGCTCCTTGGATATTCAGTTCCCAGCCCTGGTCTTGTAGTCACACCTTTGTGATACCTGTAGCATGGTACCTGCCATTTTCCATCTATGGTACAAGCTCCTTTATATCGTTTCACATACTGCATGCCTTTAAATACCCACACCCTCTGTCCTGTGTTGACTGCTCCCTTCTCATCGTTCTCCCCTTGGCGAAAGTAAGGACTGCAGATGCTCTGGATTAGAGCCAAGAGTGTGGTGCTGGAAAAGTACAGCAGGTTAGGCAGCATCTGAGGAGCAGGAAAATCAATGTTTCCAGCAGAAGCCCTTCATCACCAATGAGTTCTCCCCTTATCTACTGTACCTGAAGTAAGATTTCTGACCCTTTCCATACTCTGTCCTAATAGTTGTGCTGGAAACTTCACAACCTTTTGCTGAGCCGTCGCCATACCTTAACTTTTTCCACACAACTGAACTGTTGCCCTGTCTCTTTTTCTCCCCCCCCGCCCCCACCCCACTATTTAGTTTAAGATTAGATACCCTACAGTGTGAAAACAGGCCCTTCGGCCCAACAAGTCCACACCGACCCTCTGAAGAGCAACTCATCCAGACCCATTACCCTACATTTACTCCTGACTAATGCACCTAACACGACAGGCAATTTAGCATGGCCAATTCACCTAACCTGCACATCCTTTGGACTGTGGGAGGAAACCAGAGCACCCAGAGGAAACCCACGCAGACACCGGGTGAATGTGCAAACTCTAGATAGTTGCCTGAGGTGAGAATCGAACCTGGGTCCCTGGCGCTGTGAGGCAGTAGTGCTAACCACTGAGCCGCCATGCTGCCCCAAAGTAACAAGATCCCCTTCATTTTGCCCTAAAGCCACATAATCGTAAAACTAATCATGGTAATTTTTTTTCCACCTGTTTACTTAAACTTTCAAAAAGATAGTAGTGAGTAAGAGAACCATTGGAGCAAGGCTATCTTAAGGATTACGATTTGAAGCTTAGTAAACTTGGATTGTGAAAGTAGAGGATGTATATAGAATGTGTATAAGTTTCTTTAAATTGAGATAAAACTGCCCTCTAAACTCTACATATAGAGTTGATTTTGAGAAAAAAGTTACTTATGTGAAATATTTAGCTATAAGCAAGTATATTAACTGTATATTCAAACCAGCTGTTTAAATATAGGATTCATTGCAACAAAAGGAAGAATAAGTTAAAATGATTCATCTCCACGTAACATTGACAATTCTTAGCAACTGTGACAATGTGTATATCGCACTGGGAATTTAAATTGGATTTTATACAAAATGAAATGTGGGCTTATAGAAGTATTCCAAATGGTGACGTCAAAATTGCCTGTGAATCAGCCCACTCACTTGTTCTCTGTCTCATGCTCCGAGAAAAAATTGCCAACTAGCCCATGGTAATAGCGCAGGCATGAGCTTTGTACAATAACATATAAATCATATCCTTGCAAAAAGCAAAACAGTAAAACACCAGACAATAATCTTTTATGTCCTCTTATTTAACTCCATTTGTAAATATGTTGCAGGAGTTGCTTACATTTATTTGTGACATTAAAGTGAATATTGAACATTAATTCCTTAGAAAATTAAATGAGTGTTGTGGAGTCCATGTATGGTGTAGACCAAAAAGATGTAATTGCTTAATTTCATGCACTGTTCTGCAGCACAAATCCTAGCACTTGCAAAATGTATGTCAGTTTTCAATAAGTTGAAGTAAATACTGTGGGGTTTAATGATCCCAAATGATGGTGATATCAGATAGTCAGACCTCGAGGAAACCTAGCTCGATTGATCAATTTAAACTTTTACATTTGATTACAGTGGTGGTTAGTTACTGAACAAATTCACATAGTCATAGATTCATACAGCCCATGGAACCAAATCCTTCAGTGCAACTTGTCTGCACAGACTAGACATCGCAATCTGACATAGTCCTGTTTGTCAACATTTGGTCCATATCTCTTCCATTTCATATACGCATCCAGATGCCTTTTAAATGTTATAATTGTGCCATCACCACTTCCTTTAGCAGCTTGATCCATACACACACCACCCTTTGCACGAAAAGGTTATCCCTAAGGTCCTCTTGTAAATTTTTCCCTCTCAGCTTAAACCTGCACCCTCTCTAGTTTTGGATTTTTCTATCCTAGGAAAAAGACCTCGGCTACTTGCCCTATCCATGCCCCTTGTGATTGTATAACAAGGTTGCCAATGTTCTTTAACAAATAAACACCAGTTTATTTCACAAAACAAACTGAGCTAGAATACATATAAGCAGTTTAGGATGATCTTAACATAAACATCAAACCAACTTTCCGTATTTTCCTAGCAATATTACTTACCGATAGTCAATCCCTGTGAAGTGTCACTCCTATCTTAACTTTGTTTAATTTTTTTACTGAACTGACTCTTTCTAGTTTTGATGACCTAGAGACATGTATTAAGCTTGGATGGAATGAACTCATTTCAGTTCTGACAGCTTGAAGATTTCAACACTAAGTTTGGAGATGACACCAAAATTGGAGGTGCAGTGGGCAATGAAAAAGGTTACCTCAGAGTACAATGGGATCTTGATCAGATGGCCAATGGATTGAGGAGTGGTGTTTAATTTAGATAAATCCTGAGGTGCTGCATTGGTGATAAGCAAATCAGAGCTGTATATGTACACTGAATGGTAAGGTCCTAGGGAGTGTTACTGAACAAAGAGATCTTGGAGTGCAGGTTCATAGTTCCTTGAAAGGAGAGTTGGAGGTAGATAGGATAGTGGTGAAGGCATTTGGTACGCTTTCCTTTATTGGTCAGAGTATTGAGTATAAGAGTTGGGAGATCATGTTGTGGCTGTACAGGACATATGTTAGGCCACTTTTGGAATATTGGGTGCAATTCTGGTATGCTTCCTATTGGAAGGATGTTGTGAAACTTTGAAAGGGTTCAGAAAATATTTACAAGGATGTTGCCACAGTTGGAGGATTTGATTTTATAGGAAGAGACTGAATAGGCTGTGGCTGTTTTCCCTGGAGCGTTGGAGGCTGAGTGGTAACCTTAAATAAATTTAGAAAATTGTAAGTGACATGGATAGAATAAGTAGACAAAGTCTTTTCCCTGGATTTGGGGAGTCCAGAACTAGAGGGCATAGGTTTAGGATGAGAGGGGAAAGATATAAAAGAGACCTAAGGGGCAACATTTTCACACAGAGGGTAGTGGTGTGTATGGAACGAACTGCCAGAGGAAGTGGTGGAGGCTAGTACAATTGCAACATTTAAAAGGCATCTGGATGGGTATATGAATAGGAAGGGTTTAGAGGGACATGGGCCAAGTGCTAGCAAATGGGGCTGGATTAGGTTAGGCTATCGGGTTGGCATGGATGATTTGGACCGAAGGGTCTGTTTCCATGCTGTACATCTCTATGACAAACTCACAAGCATTGACTACTGAAATAGCTTTAGATCTTCGCAAACTAACTGCGGTCAGCTGATATGCAAGTGTTCTTGTGAACAGAAACCCTGAATCTGAACTGAATTGAATCACTGGCCCATGTCCATTTGTTTTCCTGTATCTCATAAAACTCAGCATTTAATTTAACATCAATTAACACCACAGTCTGCTATACACTTGGATGACAAGCTTTCTTGGAATTTATGTCTTTAGCTGACTGTTCCAAATTGCTTTCTGAACTTTTTTTTTTAATAAAAAAGCTGCTTTCATAGAATTGAAGCTACAAATTTGTTCGACCTCTGCTTTAACATCTAAATTCCCAAGTGCTAATGTTTAAGGTACCTTTCCTACAGCATCTTCATGTATTGGCAGTGTAGAATACTTCTACTGTTGTTTGGAAGTGCACTGAACATGTTTCAACAAATTGTTTGCTTTTTTTAGTGACTACCATTAACTGAGTATTGCTACTGAATTGTGTTTCTATATAAAGAAAATAGCCTTTGGTTCTACTTTTAATGAAGGTCGGGTACGAAACGCTTCATTAGCGTCACTCCTACCCATATTAGATAGAAGTTGGTGGAAAGTTAATTGTGCCTTTAAGCTAGGAGGCTCACGTTCATGTCCCGTCTGCTCTAGAATTGTGTAATAACATCTCCAAACATGTTGAGGAAGTATCTAGATGGGAATTGATATTTTATTTGTGCATTAATTAGATCATGTAAATGCTTATTACATAAGGCATTCTCTTTAGCCTCTAGACAAATAATTTTGAGCATAGTTATGAGGAACTTGGGCACAAACATTTAAATTATCAGCAATATTAAATCATATTTATTAATGTTAGAACAAGGTAACATTAGCTTGTCTTTCCTACTTCTCATTTGACTGCAACATGTTTCCTTTTCTCTTTAACGCCTGCCAAGGTGACTCCGTAACATGATCAGTATGTTACTATGTTAGTAATCCAGAACCTAAGACTAATGTCCTGGTTACATGGGTTCAAATCTTACCATGGGAGAAGATGAAATTTGAAGTCAATTTGAAAAAACAAATAAAATCTAACATAATAGTGTTTGTGCAACGTGGTTGACTTTTAAAGATATCTGAGCAATTCAGGATGTGCATAAATGTTGACCTGGCCCGTGACACCCACACTCCATGAACAAAGTAAAAATCCATGCCTGTTTAATAATTTTAGTGTTGTAATTGTTAATAACCATAAATAGACAGATTTCCTTTAGTTTATTTTGAAAACAAAAACTAAAAGATTTTATTGTACATAGCCTGGTTTAAGAAAAGTAATAAAAATGCTTTGCTTTTTCTAACCCACTCAAATTATACTTGGAACCATAGAGCACAGAAATAGACCCCTTGACAGCCAGTCCATATTGACCATAATTCCAAACTAAACTAGTCCCACCTGTCTGCACTTGGCCCATCTCCCTCCAAACATTTCTCACTAATGTACTTATTTAAATGTTTTTGAAACAGTGTAACTGTACCCATATCCACCACTTCCTCTGGTTCATTCCACATATGGACCACATTCTGTGATTTTAAAAAAAAGAGTTGCCCCTCATGTCTTTTTAAAATCTTTCTCCTCACACCTTTAAAAAATATGCCTCCTAGTCTTGAAATCCCCCACCCTCTGGAAAAGACTCTTGCCATTCACCTTACCAATAACCCTTATGATTTTATGAATTTTCTAAATTGGCTACAGAGTGGGAGAATACCTCCAGCAATTTAAAGTCCAGTTTGTTTAAAGGGGTATATGATTTCTGAAGGTTGGTGACTTAGCTGTCTTCAATCTGTGGTCCTTCTGGATCGGTGTCATGGTAGTTTATAAGTATAGGCTTCATGACACAGGAGTTAAGTAGAGCACAGGTTTAAAGGCCTGGAGAAGGCAGAGAGCTACTGTTGCTCTTAAGTTTTCAGCTGATTAATTGGTAAGCATCTAGTGCAAGTATCTGCAAGGATGAAGATTTAATTGGAGTTGATTGGTGAGGAACTTTACTTTCTCCAGTTGAAAATAAAGATACAGCATGGCAGGACCAGTCAGGTTTGTGGAATCTCCATCCTCTACCATGCAATGAGTCCTGAATGCTTCATATGGCCTAGATGATGACATGTGCAGACATTGTCCCCATTTATAAGGACCTGAACTCTTGCATTTGGAAATCCACTGGAGCTGGAGTCACTTTAGAGTAGCTGGGGACCATGTGGAACATGTTCATAACTGAGTGGTCATTCTGCAGATCAAAAGTATACACATAGAAAGGCAATAGGTAACCAGGAGGCAAATCCAGGAAGACCAGGCAAGTAGGTGCAAGAGTGCTTCTGTCTCTATCTTCCTCACTGTATACTTGGATGCTGGTGCTGGTTTGTCAGAGGATTGTGAAGACAGCTGTACTCATGACGTCACAAGCAGTTCAGTTACATAGGTGGAGTGTAAAATGAGAGGTGGGGCGATAACACTGGGTGCATCAGTAGTTAGGAGAATAGACAGACATTACTGTGGCCATAGAAGTGACACTAGAATGGTCTGTTCTCTCCCTGGTGCCAAGGTCAGGATTTCAGAGTGGCCCCAGGACACTATTTTGAGGGGGTACTGAAAATCTAGAGGATTTGGTCTACTTTAACACCAAAAAAAAGCTAAGGAAAGTGATGAGGTCCCGAACATAGAATCCCCGAAGTGGGTGAGGATCTGACAAGCAGGACATCCAAGGCAATAGTCTCAGGATTATTCCCAATACGATGAACTAGTCAGTGATGATAGGTGATGCACTAGGAAGATTAGAACATAGAACATTACAGCGCAGTACAGGCCCTTCGGCCCTCGATGTTGCGCCGACCTGTCATGCCAATCTGAAGCCCATCTAACCTACACTATTCTATGTATGTCCATATGTTTGTCCAATGACGACTTAAAGTTGGCGAATCTATTACCGTTGTAGGCAAATCATTCCATACCCTTACTACTGTCTGAGTAAAGAAACCACCTCTGACATCTGTCCTATATCTATCACCCCTCAATTTAAAGCTATGCCCCCTCGTGCTCGCCGTCACCATACCTGGAAAAAAGCTCTCCATGTCCACCCTATCTAACTCTCTGATTATCTCATATGTCTCTAAGTACATGTGACTGGAAATCTGGTGCAAGAAGAAAGGTTTGGATTTCTGGAGCATTAGTTCTGTTTCTGAGGCTGCTGGGACCTATACAAGAAGGATGGATTATACCTTAGTTGGAGCAGCATTAGTATCGTCACAGGGGAATTTTCTAGTGCTCTTGAGGATGTTTTAAACTGGTTTGTTGGGAAGCTGAAAGGAAATGTAAATATAATAAAAAAAAACTAAGCTGGTTATGGGAAGTATAAAAACTCTAAATAAAATAAGAAAGCAGCAGGAACAAGTCCTAGAATCAGTCAGGGTCAAATTACAGAATGGTACTAAAAGGGCAGAATTAAAATCACTGTCTGAAAGCACACAGCATTTGAACAAGTTGTATGGTGCAAGTAGAATTAAGAATATGATTGTCCTGCCAGTGCAGGGATATGGCTGTATGGTGGCCAAGACTGGGAAATGAATGTTAAAGGACATTTAACTGGGATAGTCTAAGAAGAAAACAGTGGCTGGTGCTGATCAGGGATGGAATCAATTTACTTGTGAGAGGATCTCCAATCAAAAGACCAGAATCCAATTGGGTGGCGCTCAAGGGTCAGCAAACATTGCTAAGTGTGGTTTATCCACCACCACACAGTAATGCAAATGAAAGGTCTTAGAGGCAAGTGCAGTCACCATGGATGACTTAATTCTGCCTCTAATCTGGGTAAATCTCATGAATCCCAGTGCTGTGGAAGATTAACTCCTGGAATTTTGTTAGATAATTTTCTGTAGCAATAAATGGAGAGAAACCAACTAAGGCATGGGCTGTTGTAAAATTGACAAAGGGTGGAGCTGGAAAAGACATAGCAGGTCAATCAGCATCAGAGGAGCAAGGGCATCAATGTTTCAGGTTGGAATCTTTTCTTCAGGACTGGGGGAAGGGAATGGGGCTGTGAAATAAATAGAGGGATGGAGCAGGTGGAATGGTGATAGAGGGCTGCGGGTAGGAGGTGATTATGATTGATCAGTATGAAGGAAGATGGACTGGTGACATTATGTCAATAGGGTGGGGTGGAGAGGGAGGGCTGGACCTGAGATGATGTGCTATCGTGGGGTGATTTGGAAGCTGGTGAATTACAGTGAGGATAAGGTGTACCTCCACCACTTTGCGTGTGGCCTTATTTTGAGGTGGGCAAGGCCCAGGATGGGCATGTCATCAGGGGAGTCAAAATGGCTGGCAACTGAAAGGTGGGGTTGATCAGAGCACACCGAGAATGGATGTTCCCTGAACCAGTCCCAGAGTTTGTGTTCGGTCCATCTGATGTAGAGAAGACCACATCGGGAGCAACGGATGTAATAAATCAGGTTAGAGGAAATGCAGGTGAATCTCTGCCATACTTGGAATGACTCTTTGGGCCCTTAGACGCAGGTGAGTGGGGAGGTTTGAGGAGGGGGAGGGGAAGTTGCAGTCCTTGAAGTAGTAGGAAGACATCTGGGATGACTTGGAGTGGAATTGTTCATCCTGGGAGCAGATATGGCAGAGGAGGAGGAATTTTAGTAGGAAGGGGTGAGAGGAGGTGCAGTCAAAGTAGCTATGGGAGTCAGTGGGTTTGAAATAGAAGATATCAGAGCTGAGTCAGTTACTAGAGACACAGAGAGGTCCAGGAGGGGGAGGGAGGTGTCAGAGATGGTCCAGATGAATTTGAAGTCTGAGTGGAACGTGTTGGTGAAGTTGATGTACTGTTCAAATTCCTAATGGGACCACAAGGCAGCACAGATACAATTATTGATGTAGTGGAGGAAAAGATTGGAGAGAGTGCAGGTCTAACTGTGGATGAGGGACTGTTCCACATGGAGCCAACAAAGAGGTAGGCCTAAATTGGACCCACATGGGTATTCATACCCACTCCTCTGGTTTTTCAGAAGTGAGAATTGAAAGGGAAAGTTAAGGGTCAGGACTGATTCCACCAAGCAAATGAGTGTTAGTGGAGGGGGTCTGGTTGGGTCTATGGGAGAGGAAGAAACTGAGGGTCTTGAGGCCCTTGTAGGGGATACAGGTGAATTGAGACTGGATGTTCATGGTGAAGGTGAGGTGTTGAGGGCTGGGAATTGCAAGCCTTGGAGAAGGTGGAGGGCATGGGTTGTGTCCTGAACATAGCTGGAGAGTTCCTGGTCTGTAGGGGATGGGATGGAGTCGAGATAAGAGGAGATGAGTACAGTGGGACAGGAGCAGGCAGAGACAATCAGTTGATTGTAGCTAACACCAAAATTGGAGATGTAATGGCCAGTGAAGAAGATTAACTCCAATTACAATGGGTACTGAATCAGGTACACCAATGGGCTGACAAGTGGCAGATGGAGTTTAATTGAGATAAATGTGAGGTGCTGCATTTTGGGAAAGCAAATCTTAGCAGGACTTATACACTTAATGGTAAGGTCCTAGAAAGTGTTGCTGAACAAAGACACCTTGGAGTGCAGGTTCATACCTCCTTGAAAGTGGAGTTGCAGGTAGATAGGTTAGTGAAGAAGGTGTTTGGTATGCTTTCCTTTATTGGTCAGAGTACTGAGTACAGGAGTTGGGAGGTCATGTTGCGGCTGGACAGGATGTTGGTTAGGCCACTGTTGGAATATTGCGTGCAATTCTGGTCTCCTTCCTACTGGAAGGTTGTTGTGAAACTTGAAAGCGTTCAGAAAAGATTTACAAGGATGTTGCCAGGGTTGGAGGATTTGAGCTATAGGGAGAGGTTGAACGGGCTGGGGCTGCCTCCCTGGAGCGTCAGAGGCTGAAGGATGATCTTCGAGAGGTTTAGAAAATCACGAGGGGCATGGATTGGGTAATTAGACAAGATCTTTTCCGTGGGGTAGGGGAGATGAGAACTAGAGGGCATAAGTTTAAGGTGAGAGCGGAAAGATATAAAAGAGACCTAAGGATCAATGTTTTCACGCAAAAGATGGTGCATGTATGGAATGAGCTGCCAGAGGAAGTGGTGGAGGCTGGTACCATTGCAACATTTTAAGAGGCATTTGAATTGGTATATGAATAGGAAGGGTATACAGGGATATGGGCCACGTGCTGGCAGGAGGGACTAGATTGGGTTGGGATATCTGGTCAGCATGGACGGGTTGGACTGAAGCATCTGTTTCTGTGCTGTACATCTCTATGACTATGACTGAGGCAGTCAGGTTTGTGAATTTTGGGTAGGAGATAGAACCAGGTAGTGTGAAGTTGGGGATCTCTAAGATTGAAGACTATGAATGGGCGATCTCCTGAGGCGATGGGTTTGTCGATGGTTTTGGAGATGATGGCTTGGTCATGAGAGGTGGGGCCATGATCAAGGGGGTGGTCGGAGAAGATGTCAGTGAGTTGGTGTGTTTCCTCAGCGAGGTAGAGTTTGGTGCACCAAACTACCATTGCCCTGCCCTTGTCAGCTGGTTTGATGGTGGGGTTGGGGCTGGAGTGGAGGGAGTGGAGGACTGTGTTCCAATAAGGCCACATGGAACTGGAGGAAGAACACCTCATCTTCCACTTGGGAGCTTACAGCCAAACGGCCTCAGCATAGCATTCACTAGCTTCCAAATCTCCTCATCCCAGGTCCAGCCCCCTTGACCTGATCTAACTGTCCATCTTCCTTCTCGCCTATCTGTTCCACCCTTCCCACTGAACAATCTCAATCACCTCCTACCTGCATCCACATATCACCATCACACTTAGCTTTACCCAGCCCCACACCCCCATTTATTTCTCAGCCCCCTCCCAGTCATGATGAAAGATTCTGACTGAAACATCGACTGCCCTGCTCCTCTGAGGCTGCTTGACCTGCTGTGCTATTTCCAGCTCCACATTTTAACAATTCAGACTTTGCAGTGCCTGCTGTCCTCACTATCTCTAATAGGGCTATTGGAGACCTAATATTATGCAATGCGAGAGTGCTATTTAATAACTTTTAACAGAAGAATTTTGAGGGAGTAGTGACCATAGAGAAGTAAAATATATAGATGAATGGAGGAGGCATATAACATAGCTTTAAAAAAAGGTTATAGACCTGATGCTTGGGAGAACCTTTAGAATTCTGCAAAGGAGGACAAAGAGGTTGATGAAGAGAGAATAGAATATGAATCTTAAATAACAATAACGATGAAAACAGTTTCTAAAACCTTCCATAGGTATGCAAAACGGAAAAGATTAGCAAAGATAAATGTGATTTTTTTTCTCTCTTGTAAAAACACTTTTTCTGATCAGCTGGAGGATGACAGTTGATTTCTCTCTTCAGTGGCTTACTATCGTAAATGAGAATCTTTATTTTTGCTGAAGACATTGTAAATTGTTGGGGTCATTTAAAGAAATGCTAATCCACAGTTTTAATAATCAAATCACCAGGCTATTTCTGTGCAAATGTTCTCTTCAACTCAATTCGTGAAAATGCTTTCTTTCTCTTGTGGCAATGCTGAGTCCATGAATTGAATTGAATTTATTGTCACGTGTACTGAGGCACAGTGAAAAGCCTTGTCTTGCGAGCAATACAGGAAGATCACAGAGTTAAATAGCATAGATAAGTAAAGAATAGGTAAACTATGGCAAAAACCAAAACACAGGCACAGGCGAATGCTAAGAGCTTGAGAGTCCATTCAATATTTTAACAACAGTAGGATAGAAACTGTTTTGAAACCGGCTGCTGCTTGTGTTCAGGCTTCTGTACCTTCTGCCCGATGGTAGAGTTTGTAGAAAAACATTGCCAGGGTGGGATGGGTCTTTGAGAATGTTGGCGGTCTTTTCTTGACAGTGGGCCTGGTAGATGGATTCTATAGATGGGAGGTTGGCCTTTGTGATTGTCCGGGCTGAGTTCACCACTCTCTGTAACCATGTCCAATCTTGAATGGTACAGTTGCCATACCAGGTAGTGATACAACCAGACAGAATGCTCTCGATGGCGCACCTATAAAAGTTGGTAAGGGTATTTGCTGTCATGCCAAATTTTCCCAGCTGCCTGAGGAAGAAGAGATGTTGTTGGGCCTTTTGTAACCAGAGTCCAAGGAAACTTGTTGTGGGTGACCACCCTCAGGAGTTTGACATTCTCCACTCTTTCCACCTCTGTGCTGTCAATGTGTAGGAGGACATGAGTAACATCCCGCTGAAAGTCAATAATTTCCTTGGTTGTGCTGGCATTGAGAGCCAAGTTGTTTCTCAGTGTACCATTTTTCCAGGTCTTCCGCCTCCCATCTGGAGTATGTTTCATCGCCATCTGAGATTTGATCAACTATAATGGTGTCATGAGCAAACTTGTAAATAGCATTAGTCTGGTATTTGATGACACAGTCATGAGTATACAGTGAGTACAGTAGGGGGCTGAGTACATACCCCTCAGGGGGTCCAGTGTTGAGTGTTACTGAGGATGTAACATTAATCTTCACTGTGGCCTATGCGTCGCAAAACTGAGGATCCAGTTGCAGAGCGTGGGGCTTAGTCAGAGATCACTAAGTTTTAGTAATCAGTCTCAAGGGGATAATAGTGTTGAATAGTGTAGTCAATGTGTAGGATTCTTGCATAGCTATTCTTGGTGTCAAGATGTCCTCGGGAGGAGTGAAGGGCAAGTGAAAGGCATCTGATGTGGATCTGTTGGTCTGATAGGCAAATTGGAGTGGGTCAAGAATAGTGGGGAGGCTGGAGTTGATTAATGCTATGACCAGCCTTTCAAAGCACCCCATGACCACCAAAGTTAGGGCCACTGGGTGGTAGTCATTGAGACCTGCTGCATGAGCTGCCTTAGGCACAGGGATGATGTTGGCCCTCTTGAAACAGGCAGGGACAGTGGCCTGCTGCAGGGAGAGGTTGAAGATGTCCAAGAAGACCTCTGCCAGTTGATCTGTGCATGCTCTGAGTGCACGGCCTGGTACTCTGTCTAGTCCCATCGCTTTCCTTGAATTCATCCGAAGGAAAACTGATTTGACCTCTGATGCAGTGACTGTTGGGATAGGTTCATCAGGACTTGTCGGAATAGGTGTTAGCTCTTCGCTGAAATTCTGCTCAAAGCAAACATAGAAGGCGTTGAGACGATCTGGAAAGTTTGTGTCATCGTCTGCTATCTTGTACTGTCGCTTTTTAGATGATAGCAGGTGATAGCAACTTGTAATGTCATTCAGTTCTTACCATAGTCGCCAGGTGTCTGTCTGGATCTCTAGTTTGGATCGGTATTGGTCCTTGGGTGTCTTAATGGCTCTGCGAAGGTCATACTTGGATTTCTTATATTTGAGTTGGTCTCCTGATCTGAAGGCCTCACACCTGGTTTTTAGCTGGTTCTGTATGGCCTGATTCATCCAGGGTTTCCTGTTGGGCAACACCTGGATTAACTTCCTCGGTATACAGGCCTCCTCACACTTGCTGGTAAAGTCTGTGACTGTTTGAACGTGGCCCAATCAGCCGATTCCAGACAGCACCGGAGTTGATCCTCTGCCTCCTCCAACCAGCACTGGACCTGTATCCGCGAGGGGGTCTCTTGCTTGAGCTTTTGCCTGTAAGCCAGGAGAAGAAACACTGCGTTGTAGTCAGGGTTCCCGAAATGAGAGTGGGAGATGGAGCGGTAGGCATCTTTCACAGTGGTGTAGCAGTGGTCTAAAATGTTTGGGCCCCTGATGGGGCAGGTAATGTTCTGGTGGTACTCGGGCAACGCCTTTCTTAGATGGGCTTGATTTGAAGTCACCAGTTGCAATAAACAGGGCTTCAGGGTGTTCCGTCTCCAGGGTGTTGGTGGTGGAGTGCAGCACATTCAGAACTTCCTCAACCTTTGCTTGTGGCGGGATGTACACAGCAGTTAGTATAGCAGCGGTAAATTCCTGTGGTAGATAGAAGGGGGGCGGCATTTGATGGTGAGGAATTCAAGGTTTGTCACTTCAATTCAAGGGATTTAGTCACTTTTGATCATGACAAGGATCAATTTGAAAATATGTATGGTGTGTAAAAGAGCATCCATGATAAGCATATCGAGCAGGAAAGAGACAAACATTTTGGTTCTCAAATGGGGTCCTAAGCACTTTGTAAATCAGGTTTAACAAGGCATGAAACTTATGTTCTTTGTGGCTTGAAACCCAAATAGTGTGAGATTTGTGGTTGCAGATAATTGTAGAGTCAACTTCTGAAAGAGCTGGCCCAAATGAGCTTCTTTGGCTCTAAGCAAGCTTTAGATTTTTCACAATTTGCTTATTGGAGTATTTTTTTTTTAGTTTTTGTCACCTAAGAGAACAATTACTAGATTGCTATTAAAGTTCAATGAAATGCTGTGATTTGTATTGATATATTAATACTTGTGTGCAATATAACAGCTAATATTTTAAAATAAGTATCTAAATCAGTGTACAATTTGATGTTAGCATTGAAATATTGTAATTAATTTATACTCTTCCGTTCAAAATAAACAAGACTAAGGGATGCTTGAGACATTTAATCAACTTTTTATCTACTGAGAGACATGTGGCAATATTCACACCAAAGAATTTAGAATGCATTTTTGTTATTTGGGCACAGTTTTATCATTGCTTCTATCAAGTTGAGTGTGTGACTGCTTGATGCTGGCTCTGCTTTCAAATGTTCAACAGAATTCTAAAATTTTCTTTTATAATTTTCACTCCTATTTTGACTTCATGTTTAACTTTACTCTAAGGTGAACTCTATCTCCTTGTATCCCACTGAATACCTAATATTCTAGCAAATGAAGTGAAGTTCTTGAGTTCTTCTGAATATTTACTTTTTTAAATATTTTTTTTCAGTTACATCCCCTATCTTGGCAGGTGCCTGCTTGTGTTGGGGGGAAAGGTCCTCTTGGATTTATTTCAGGCTCTGACTTCCAAATGTAATTGTGAAACAATATAATAGGGCTTACAGTAGGTTAAACTTAATTTATAACTTACTCCAAAATTAGGTCTCCAACCTCTCTTCTGCAATTAATTTTAGTCGTGTTTTTATTTCCTAGTTGTCAGCAACTATGGGAGTTACTTAGCTAATTCTATAGCTGAGGAGGAATCCAGACAACGTTGATGTGCAGATATTTTTCATTGTAAAGGTTATTAGTACTTTCAGTTCATAATGTAAAGAGCCAATCTGGGTTAATTTTGTGTATACTCTTGAAGAGCACTATTGAGAGATATGGATAAAGACACCAGGTAAATGAAGGTAGACAGTTCACACTGATGCAAGTATCATTAGACTGAAATGTTCTTGTATACCTGAATTGGTGGTCCATGACTCATGTAAATGGTATGTTGACTTTGATAGTGTGAGGATTCATGTACAGAAACAAGCATGTCTTGCTGCGACTGTACAGAACATTAGTAAGGCCACACCTGGAACACTGCGAGAAGTTTTGGTCGTCTGGTAAGAGGGAGGATATTCAAGTTTTTGAGGTGCAAAGAAGGATGGTGGGATTGATGCATGGAGAGAGACTGGATTGTTTAGGGCAATATTTAGAAAAATGAAGGCGGTTTCATGCAAACCACAAACTTGTAACAAGATTAGCGCAGCAGGTCAGGCAGCATCCATGGAGCAGGAGAATCGAGCCCTTCAGGCTCATGCCCAAAACGTCAATTCTCCTGCTCCTTGGACACTGCCTGACCTGCGCTTTTCCAGCAACACATTTTCAGCTCTGATCTCCAGCATCTGCAGTCCTCACTTTCTCCTTTTTAACAAGATTAGACAGGGTAGACGCAGGAAGAATGTTCTCGATGACCCAGGAGTCCAGAATCAGGGGTCACTTCTAAGGATAAGGAATAAGCCTTTTAGGACAAAGAGGAGGAGGGATTTCTTCACCCATAGAGTGGAATCCTGTGTCACAGGAAACTATTGAAGCCAAAATGGAAGAGTTCCAAGAAAAATCTAGATATAGTTCTTAGGGTGTCAGAGACAAAAGGATTTGGGGAGGAAGCAGAAACAAGGTACTTGAGTTGGATGATTCATTATGATCATGTTGAATGATGGAGCAAGTGCAAAGGGCCAACTGGGCTGCTACTGCTCCTGTATCTCTGTAAGGAGCAGAACATTTCATTCTACTTTGCAAACTTGAATGGTCTGTTTGTTTACTTATTACAATTGTCAGTGATGTGGAATGGAAAGTGCCAACCTTTATGCAACCTATGATCTTCATTTTTAAAGTTATGCAATATTTCATATTTGACTTCAATTATTTTCATTCGTGGAAACATGCAAGATTACCCACGTCATAATGACAGCTTATCATAATTCATTTTTGGCTGTTTTGCATATCTGTACTGCATATTGTTTTCTACAATGGTGCGTTGAACTAAATTATTTACACTTGAACATTTATTCCATAGGTTGCAAAGTGATATTTGTGTAATGGGTCAAATAAAAGCAGAACCAACAAGCTTTGCATGGATATGGATACTTTTGCTCCCTGTTTTGTGGGTTCGTGAGATATTTGGTTAGCAGGGTGTGTGCATGTGTGGGAGGAAGCAACACTTAACTTTGTCTTCCTGTCACATCTATTCCACATTTTCAGCAAAAAGTACTTTAACACCGAGATATTTGTCCTTGTAGCGATGTACTTCAAAGACCCATTCCACCCAGAATCTATTCTGTTTTGCTTCTTGGTGGGCTTTAATTTGTTACCTTCCTGTTCTGAGTAAGAAAATTTGTTTCTCATCGCACAAATCTATTCTCATTGGGAGAGACTGACTTTGGTACCGAATTCCCCATCAAACATTCCCCGTGTTTCGAAAATGTTGTATCGCTTGAATTTTAATAAATTGAAACCTTATCAGTTTGCTCACTTTTGAAATAAAATAGAGATAGAAGTACAAATGTACATACAACCCTGAGCTTGGTGCTGCAACTGGCTTGAAGTATATTCTGAATATATCCTTCAATAGAAAAGGATTTGTCTTACTCAGTGTAAAGCATGAGCCCTCATAGTACATTGTTTTGCGGGCTTGACCATAAATCCATAGGAAACAGGAGTAGGCTATTTAGCCCCTCAAAGCTGCTCCACTATTCAGTAGGATCATGGTTGATCTGATGTTTCTCACATCCACCTTTCCTTACCGTTTCCCAGAACCTTTAATTCCCCATCTGATTGATAATCTATCTATCTCAGCCTTAAAGATACACAAGGACACTGCCCTGACAGCTCTCTGTGGCAAGGAGTTTCAAAGACACTCAACACTGAGGAAAGGATTCCACCCCCCCCCCCCCCCCACCCCCCACACACACACTTAAATTGGTGCCCCTTTATTCGAGACTATTCCCCTGTACTCCCTAGACTGTCCCACAAGGTGAAACATCCTCTCATCATTTATCCTGTCAAGTCCCTTAAGAATCTTATCTGTTTCGATGAGATTACCTTTCATTCTTCTAAAACTCCAGTGACTAGTGTCTCACCCCTTTTTTAGCCTTTGCTTATAAGACAGTTATCTCCATACCAGGGCTCTTCCTAGTGGAACATCTCTCAACCGTCTCCAATGAAACGATCTCCCCTGAAGTTAGGGGACCAAAAATGCCTGAGTACTCCAGATGTAGTCTCACCAGTGCTTTGAACAGTTGAAGTAAGATGTCCCTCTTCCTATACTCCAAACCCCTGAAATAAGGGCCAACAATCTCGTAGTCTTCCTTATTACCTATATACCTGTGAGCTGGTGTTCTGCGTTTCATGCAGAAGTGCCCCAACTCTGTGGTGTTGCTTTTTGTGCTTTTTTTTCTCTATTTCAATAATAGTCTGGTACTTTGATTTACCTTCCAAAACAAACTACTTCAGATTTCCTACATTGTGCTCCATTTACCATCCTTTGCAGACTTACTTAACCTACCAACATCCCGAAGAATAATAGGGTAGTTATGGTAGGGGATTTTAACTTTCTGAATATAGACTGGGCCTGCCATAGTCTTAAGGGTTTAGATGGAGAGGAATTTAAGATTTAAGATCCTACAATGCAAGCCATCAGAGCCTTTAGCCCTATTAATTTGTTTAACACTACTACTTACCTGATGGGTGGGTGGTCTTTCTTCCTCCCCTGTATATTTTTAGCGTTAATGGAATGTTCAAAGTATTTTCCACCATGAAGATTGATGCAGAATATCTGCTTAATTCCTTTGCTTTTTCCTCATTCCCCAAAACCACCTCCCTCAAGTTCATTTTCTAAGGGGTCTGTGTCCACATCCATGTGCTGTGACCAACAGTATAATGTAGAGTGAAGCTATTTGTCCAAGTTATGATAGCTGCATCAGGTCTATATGTAGTTCTAGTGTATATCCCCACTAGATATTATTGATAAGTGTAGGGACAGTGTGTGCACATCCTTGTACATGTTATGAGGAGAATGTTGCATCCTTGAAAGGGGAGAGGGGGCTGTGTTTAGTTAATGCATAGATTCCAGAAGAAGCAGACAGTGCACCGTTTTAAGATAAATTGGTGCAAAGCAGTCAATGTGGAGTACTCAGTTAGTCAGCTGTGTATCTGTACAGGAAAGTAGCATCAATAAACATTGAACCCAGACTAGGTACATGTCTCTGACATTATTAACAATGCAATGTTTGGTGTTAATAAATTTCAAGACACCCGTCTCAACAAGAATCTGTTCTTTCTGGTATACATTACATGAGCTAACATAGGCAGCACTCCAATCGTATCATATTGGCAATGGTGTTTAACTCCAGAAACTACATCGATCTCATTGACAAAGTTCAACCACATACTTGGTTTCAACATTTTGATCCATTCTGAACAGTAACTAATTCAAGCCCAAACTTTTAAGCATAAAGTAATCGAAGACACTTGTGTTTTCTTTTTGAGTTTTTGTATATTACATTTCGGTAAAATTTTCCCTTTCTGTAGTTCACTGTTTTCTGTATATTTGAGGTGTCTGAATCTATTGCATTAAAAGGAAAACCAGTTTAACCAGTTGCGTTTTACTTAATGTTGTAATTGAAGATATTGTGCTTTCACATTTAAGTCATAACCTCAGAGGATTTGAAGGAAGAAGATACAAGTTTCACATTTTTTGTTGGCCTCTGGTGTTCCTGACCATTTTTATTCCTACACCAGTTCTTTTCACTCGAGCCAATGGAATCCTTTAGAATAGGGTGCAAGTTGCCCTTGGTGAAGTTGGTATTAATTGGGTGCATGAAGTTCTGACTCAGTTTCTTGTCCATGGTCTCTGCCAACATAGGCTGCAGTTTAGTGCTAAGGGAGTGCTATGTGTTTGTGATGGAGTACTGCGAACTCCAATGGGAGTGTTACTGACAGGACTAATCTAATAATACAGTATCCAACCTAAAAACAATACCGTTGACTGACGAATGAGAGGAGGACGACATTGGCATGTACTATGGAAGATAATTTAATATGATCTGAATTTTGGTTTCTTGCATTTTGCATTGTATCATTATTTAGCAATCTGCAGAAGTACTTGTGGACTACATGATGATGTAATATTTGTGGAACAAATTATTGAAGAATTTGAATGAAACAAAGTAAAAGTGCAGGCCTTAACTGTTTGTTGGATTTGGAGTAGACTGCAACAGTTGAATACTTTAAAAGCTTGAAACACAAACTCTGAAGAGGTTTGTACATCTGATTTCCATTCCATTCCAGCAAAATATATGGTTATATTGAACTGAAATACATTTTTCAACTTTGAAGATGCCACAGTATGACAGTTTTGAAGCAAGATAACATTTTAATAGACAAATGATGGAACCTTGGGTATTTCTAATGTCTGTGAAAACATTAAGTTACAGTTGACTCTGGGTTGTGAGTTCTATGGCAATATGCACTTTGATGTGCATGTCTTATTCTGGAGCTATGGGTAGGAGTGGCTTCATCTGCCTTGCCATCCCACGTCTGATCCGGAATCTGTCCTGTTCTTAACACCTGCCATTGGTATGAATTGGAAGGTAGTGCAGGTTGGTTAACTTATTTGGTTTTTCATGAATGCACTTTGCTTAGCCATCAAGTCCTGGATGGGCTCAAACCTAGAACTTCAGGCTTGGAAGCAAGGGTACTACTAAATGCACTGAAATATCTTTTTGTGGATAAGGGAGTATGTGAATGTAAAGTGCACCAACATTCAGTTTGGAAGACTGGTGAAACAAATGATCCTCTGGGTACGCAGATAAAACCAAGTCCTTGGTACCATGTCCAGATTCCTGGGAGGTTGGAGGAGAGTCAGAAAAGCAAGATGAGTCAGCTGTTTGAAAGTTTCGGAATGGGAGGCATGTTTGCCATTGCAGATGTGACTGCAGGATGATGTGTTCCCTCCTTAATGCCAGGTCAGCACGGTGGGAAAGGATAAGACAGCCAAAGGCCATGGTTCGTATTGGTGTGTTTGACATGGGTAGAAAGAGAGATGAGTTCTTTCTGGTGGGCTTTGGAAACATGGAAGGAAATTAAGAAATCTAACTTGCAAGTTATGATCTCCAGTCTACTCCTGGTGACAAATGAGTATTAAAATAGGTGATTTTGAAGAATGAATGGGTGGGTAGAGAGATGGTTCAGAGGGGGGTGTTTTTAATGTGTTCGACATGGGGATTGGTTGTGGGGTCCATATAGATTGGATGAGTCCAATCAGTGGTCCAAGCCAATATCCTCCCTGGACTGTTTGCTCATGCATTGGAAAAGAGTTTATAATAATTTAAAGGGGAGTGAAACCAGGATGTAGCATTCAACTGCAAAACCAAGGTACAGAAGGATTTGAAGACAATGGATAAGTTGAGTATGAAAGCGCAAGGTTTTCGATGGATTCCGAATGAAAAGGTGTACAGTCGGATCAAGTTGAGGTTTGCAGTGCATGGTGTGATTTGTGAGATTGGCTCTCTAACCATCTGCATTAATCAATAAAGCAGACAACATGCCCCGATTCCATTTCTAAATCCATGCCAGATTGTCCTGGGGCTGGGGGTGTGAAGAATATCGTGTCGATCTTGAGGCCTCCTGCCTCTGAGTTCCAGAGACTGGAGTGCACCATTGACACCAGGAACAACACGATGATTTTAATTTAATAAGCAGGCATTTGGTCTCTTATAATTTTTGAGATGATTTGCTTCATTTTGAAAAGTGATTTTGACTTATGCTGATGGCATCCCACTTGGTATTGTAGAAGAGTTAGATTGTTGTTATGGATGGCATAGAAAGTGTTTTTTTTCATGTTTGCTATATTAAACACTTCTGTTATTTTGCTCTCTATTAAATTTGATGGTATGGGGTTAAGCAATATTTTAATTTTACCTCTACATAATTCTCTTTCAAAATACTTGGCTGTCATTTCAGAGCTAACATAAATATAGTTCATTGGTTGTAACAAAATTCATTTGTGCTTCCAAATTTAGTGATGGTGATTCATGTGCAAAATATATTTTGATTCATGGAAGACTTGCTTTCATAGATCAGACCTGGCTCTTATTGATTCAAGATTTTAATACCGTATCCCTGATACACAAATGGAAAACATGCAATGAATCATTGTTGTACAAAGTGATGCTTTTCATCTTGTTTACACCTTTCATAGTGTGAAGAACTGCTTTATTCTGCAAATGAGGTTCCCAAAAAGATGATTTGTTGTATGAGTTGCAACTTGAATTTGAATGGAGGCCGGGTACACACTAATCATCATTGTTTATTGAGCTATATGTAGTAAGATGATAAAAGAACTGCAGAAAAGCTTAATAAATAATGTACAAAGAGAGCTTGCAAAACCTGAGCAAAAGCAAATGTATCTGGTGCCACTTTGATTTTATAATTTTAAAAGGCTTTGTGCATATTGTCTGAGACAAAATTTTGAAGACTTTCGACATTGATGCGTTCTTCCCAAAGAAACGTACTGTAATTTGTTTTCTTCTTGGAACGAAAACAAAGCCTTCTGTGATTTAATCGAATCTTAGAGTTACTAAACAAGGTGACGTAAAGAGAAAATTATTAAGCTTGTTGAATAGGCATGATTGCTAAAGCATTCTACATACATAATAATTCACATGATCTGAAAATGAAAACAAATCAACTTATTCTCATGTGCCCTGAGCTATGTTTGCCGGTAATTACTTGAAAAAATTTGAATAACAATGGCAAAGATTTAATTTTTTTTCAGACGAACAGGTTTAGACTTTTTTGAAAAACTGTATTTTTATGCAGCATGCAGTAGCATTTGATGAGTAATATTAGTTTTCTAAAAATACTCGAATGGGACTGTTTCATTCTCTAAATCTAAAGCATGCTGGATCCACAGAAAGCAATAGCCTATTTACGGCAACTTTTTTAAAACTTAACCGGCACTTCAGGGACCAGGATGTTGAGTTGATCAAATATTCCAGATAATTCAGAGGTCCACACAATCAATGTAAAAGCAGACAGTAAGTAATAGAATTGTAATGCAAGGGGTATTGTTATCCTTTATTTATGGCATAATCACTTAGTTAATAATGCAACTTTGTCCTACATAAAACTGATCGGCAGACAGCCTTCTCAATCATGCCCTCAACTGACTACTTTAACGTGTGGTAGATGGCTGCGTAAACCTCAGTTTCTAGCTTTGTCCCTTTTTAGAAAATACTCTGATCTATTTTTTAATCAGCCCCAAATAGATAATCTCGTACTGCCCCATATTAAACTTTATTGATGACACTTTTTCCCCTGCGAAATGGCTCTTTGTAATTTTCAGCTCAGGAGACAACTCCAGTGCAATCGACTCCAGAACACCCTGGTGCTTTGGAGAAATCTTTCTGGACCTGAAATGTTTACCTCTGTGGAAAAAGAGAAGAGAAACAGATGCTGCCAGATCTGTTGAGTTTTTCCAGCGACGTCTGTTTTTGTTTCAGATTTCCACCACCTGCAGTTCTTTGGTTTCTTTTGAGATATCTTGCCCTTCCAGGATAAGCTGAGGCAGGCTGGTGTTGCCAGCAGAAAGTGGGGTGCAGATGCTGGAGATCAGAGTCGAGAGTGTGGTGCTGGAAAAGCACAGCCGGTCAGGCAGCATCCAAGGAGCAGGGGAATCGATGCTTCGGGCATAAGCCCATGCCAGGTAGGTGTATATGGTCTGTGTGCACTGGATGAGGCAAAATTATGTCTTCCCATCATGTATTGAGCCAGATCTGTGGAAGTCTGGCTTCTATGATATTGGGGACCTCAGGAGGAGTCTTTTTGATCATTCAGATTATCACCATTTATCAGAAGCTGTTTGTGAAAGAGACTGCAGAGCGACCTGCCTTCTATTTCCTTTTGAAGCCCCACAAACTTCAACAATCCTTTACAGTTTATGGTGACTGCGCTGTATTGATTTTATCATAGTATTCTGTATGTAATGCTGAAAATCTCAAATGTTGTTAGTGAAATGTATTTTCTAAGGAAAAAAAAGGGTGATGAATAAGCAACAGTGTATTAATGTCCCCAGAAAAGGTGGCAAAATTCAATTCTGTTGCGTATCAGAAAATAGATTGTGATCTGCAATCTTTTGAAATTCAGAACAACCTTTGTATATTAAGCAAGTTAAGATATGAGTTAATGTTGCTTCACTTTGACATCAGTAATCGAGCAGTGTCAATATATCCATTTCATGGTGGCAACTTCAGTATCATTTGCCACTGACTTTGTTCTGTGACCTACATTCACACGTGACCTTCTCTCTTGGGCTCTTCATCTTTTCTCAGGCCCTCCCCTCTACAAATATCTGCTTTCCAACCTGTGTATCCTACTTCCATTCAGGTCTTTCTTTCTGCCTTTGCTCCCTAGCCTTGCCTGTCTCCTCTGGAATTGTGTTCTATCCTCTGTCCTCACCTTTTGGTCCTGGGTCTGTTGGTGTCTCTCAAGGTCCTGGGCTCCATCTAGTGGTAGATATTGCTGAAGCCCCAGTACTGTACTACTTGGAGACTATGGTGAATATATTATGCTTATTTAATTTTTTTTTTAAGTGATGTATTTTAGTTTATAGGTTATCTCAGCTAGGAAATATGCAGTGCCATACACATACAATATAGTATTTCAACTGGAATGTTGTTTTATCTGGGCAGGAAATGTTTGCGAAACCACATTCTGGCTTTAACATTCATTCCTATGGGAACCTGTGATTCACTTAAAGTCATTTCAATTAAAGTCATGATTTTCAGGAGCATACCCATTACTCTGAGAGAGGACTCGCTATACCTGTACTAAACGAAATGACGCAGTAAATAAATCTGAGTATGGGTTGATCTGAATAGGATTAATTGAGGGGAATGCATTAGCTCGATAAGAATCATTAAGTGATTCATGTCAGTGTTTGTGATGGCTGACTGTGTTCTGCCATTGGGGCCATTGGTGTTGGGGATGTCTCCTTACATGGCTTTGGATGTCTTGTTAATGACATTAAGAGGTCAGAAAGGGGTCCACTGTGGTAAAGGATCACTCGATACAAGAGCAGCTGTAAAATTGTAAAATTATTACATTAAAGTACAAGAAAACTAACATAAAACCTGATTTGGAGCTACCGGAGTTGGAATGGGGTGTACAAAGTTAAAAATCACAGAACACCAGGTTATAGTCCAACACGTTTATTTGGAAGCATCAGCTTTCAGAGTGCTGCTCCTTCAGGTGGTTGTGGACCCTAAGATTGTAAGATACGGAATTTACAGCAAAAGTTTACAGTGTGATCTAACTGAAATTATTCTGTGTCTTACGACCTTAGACTCCACGACCACTTGATGAAGGAGCCGCGCTCTGAAAGCTAGTGCTTCCATATAAACCTATTGGACTATAACCTGGTGCTGTGTGATTTTTAACATAAAACCTGAATAGGAACAGAAAAGTTTGGGGCCAAGTTTGGTGAATAAAGTTTAATACAGGTCGGTATGAGATTATCCATTTTGGACTGAATAAAAACAAGTCAGAATATTTTCTAAATGGGAAGAAGCTAGAGACAGATGTTTGTGCAGAGAGATTGAGTGATTTCTATATTTAGACCGTTAAAAGTGGGTAAACGGTTATAACATAAACACTTTTTTCATTACCAGACGTTTTCTGGCTAACTTGTGCAGGAGGAGAGTCCAAAGGATATTCCTGACTAAATTGAGTGGCTAAGGTGGCAGGTTGGGGTAGTTGGAGGGAGTGGAGGATGTAAAAAATGTCAGTGAGTGTTCTGGGAGTTTATGCTATAGCCTGCAGAGAAATGAAGAAGTGAAGAGCAACCTTTGTAAACCACAAGGAAGAGCATTTTGGTTTAGTGGCATTGTGGGACAGAGATCCGGTTTTGGTCAATGGGGCGGTCTATGATTACAGCAGAGTTGGACTCTGGATATGATGCTGACCATAAAACTTTTGATGAACTCCAGTTCATAGATCATGGAGGATTTGAGGTTCAAAATGGGCTTCAGATGTACTGTATCGTGGATGTGGTGTATAGGTTCAGAGGCTCACTTCTGGGTCAAATAATGTTGTGAACAGCAGTCTGCTTTCCTAGGTCACTGCGTTAGGCTGAATCCATGTCAGAGATGTGCAACTGCTCAAAAGTTTCATTGGAAGAAATTATGGCCTACCAAATTACCAAGGATTCTTCAAGAGCACTTTACAAACGCAGTGAGAAAGACAAGGACAAATGATGCAAGGATATGCCACTAATTTCAGGTTCCCTCCAAACCTTGCCATTATATCACTGTTCCTTCAAGGTCACTGGACCAAAATCCTGGAACTCCCACCCAAACAGTATTATGGTTGTATCTACACCCGATGGACAACAGTGGCTCACAAGCACCACCTTGAGGGCAATTATTGATTGGCAACCAGTGCTGGTGTCAGTCACATCCTGTGAAAGAATTGAAAAAAGAAACATTGCCAGATTAAAAACCTTTGTAAAATATAAATAAAGATTTTGCCAGCAACAGGATTATTGTGGGCAAGTGTCTTTTTTTTGTAGAGAAAAAGGATAAAATATCTGACATTGAACTTTGACAATGTTAGTCCATACATCACTTTTCATAATGTCAATGGACAGTGATTCCATTGTGAAATGGTGCCCTCTTTTGTCCAATGATCGATATGACAAATATTGACAACATCAATGTTTATCACAGTCTTCTCTGTAAAAAGAGGATACATTTGAGCCTGATTCATCCAGGCCAAAGGGTTTCACAACCTAGATTGACTTGTTAGTCCAGACCTTACTGCTGGTGGGTGGGGTGGGGCGGGCGGGGGGGGGGGGGGGGGGGGTGGGGTGGTTACAGAGATTTTAATTTTAATTTTTGCTACAAGTGTGAACAGAAAATTGCATAGTGAGTGAACCATGTCGTATGCAATGTATCTCCTTAGCAACTAAGATTCTAGGGATTGAGAAATAAACGGGGAGATTTGAAAAACAGATTTAGAGTGGGACAATCCATGTCCTATCAGGATAGACTGGGAGCTAAATGGAAAAAGAGCCAAAAAGGAAGAAAACAGATTTAATAACTCAAGATTTGACCTTTATAAAATCTCCTATAATGGTTCAGTAACTTAGAATTGTTTAATTTCTGGGCAAGATATGGTCTGACACTCATTCTTTATTGTAACGATGTGAAAATGCTTGATTTTTCTAATTGTTCTGTCATCTTACAGGACATTTCCTGTGCAAATATGATAACTTAAAGAAAGCTAGAGGGAAGTTGCTAGTGGGCGGCACGGTGGCACAGTGGTTAGCACTGCTGCCTCACAGCGTCAGAGACCCGGGTTCAATTCCCTCCTCAGGCGACTGACTGTGTGGAGTTTGCACGTTCTCCCCGTGTCTGCGTGGGTTTCCTCCCACAGTCCAAAGATGTGCAGGTCAGGTGAATTGGCCATGCTAAATTGCCCGTAGTGTAGGTAAGGGGTAGATGTAGGGGTATGGGTGGGTTACGCTTCGGGGCGGTGTGGACTTGTTGGGCCGAAGGGCCTGTTTCCACACTGTAAGTAATCTAATCTTGCAATATCATTTTTGTGAAGCTCCCATTGCTGAGAGTGATGTAAATTAGACATGATGTGACAGTTCACAATTCCGGGAGTATGTTCCTTTTTCACACCGTTGCAGGTTGATTTGCATCTCAGTGAAGGTATATGCTGGTCAGGTGCTATTATTTAATTCCAGCAAAAGTCTGGCCCAGCTAGTTAAGTTTAAAAAGTCTTGTGGGGTTGAGGAGTGTAGTGTGGAAGGGTAAGGACATTACAATGTTGCAACAAAAGAGTAATGTCCTGAAAGCTATCGTGGACCATAAAACATAGATTGCAAATGAAAATAATTATTTTGTGCTTGTTGTTGCAATTTTCTACATCCATAAACTCCATTGATCTGTGATCAACTTCACAGATTGGGATGGAATGTTGGTAAAATTACCATGGAGTAAACTGATGGTAATAAAAATCAAAGTGCAAGGTGCATGGGGAGCAGATAGGAGTGTCACATGTTTAGTCTGGATGGTTTAAATGTAATGGTAAGGACTTCAAGGTTGTAGTAGATTTACATTGGTGTATAAATCACCTGTGATAGCAGTAAGATAAATGAACAAAGTTTAAATTAGGGAAATTCAGTACAATTTAGAAATGTCATTTTAAAGTTCTCATCCTTGTTTTCAAAGCCCTTCATAGCTTGGCGTCTCCCTATCCATATAGTTACCCCAGCCCCATAACCTTCCCAGTGATCTCTGATTTGGTATTCAGATGCTGACATCTTTCACATCCTGATGTTAATTATTCTGCTATTTGGTGACACTGCGTTCAGCTGCCTAGCCAGTCAGACCTGGTGTTCCCTCACTAGATCAGTCCTTATCTCTACCTCTCTTCCTTCCCTGAAGAAACTCCCTGAAACCTTCTTTACCCTACGTGGCTCCATGTCTCTCATAGTTCTATGCAGAGCCTTGGGACATGATTTTACATTGAAGGTGTTGTGCCAACTGTAATTGCCAAGAATCTGTTCAGACTTAGCAACCAGGTGTATCATTACAGAAAATTTACAGCTGAAATTACTGCAGGCTACCAATACAAGGATACAGAAGATGTTTCTAAAGAGGACACAATTATAGATCTATTAGTTTAAGAGAGTGACTTTCAAAATTGTACATGTGTTCATTTTTGTCCAAACTGATTGTCTGTTAATAGCATTTTAAACAATCACAGGATTGTTATAGTGAAGAAGGATGTCATACAGTTTGTTGCGGGCTCTCCAAATAAGCATCTCACCCAAGCTATCCTTCTGCCTTCTGCCAAAAACTGTGCATGTTGTTCCTATTCAAATAACCATCTCGTTCCCTATTGAAAGGTTGAGCAGGCTGCACACTGTGGCTCCAGTGTCATTTTTTACCTGCTGTTTTGAGTCTTTTCCATCGCTACAGGGTTTGGCTGTATTATAGTTGGGGGTGGACCGTCTTCTGTGTGCCTGTGAAAAGACAATTTTAAGTTGGCATACTGTCCATGCTGACTGAATTCACCCTTCAAATCTGGAGCTTGTCCGTCAGGGTCCAGCTAATAGTACAATGGCAGTGGGGTCTCTAAGTTGTGGGTTTGCTTGAGAATTTCCTTCTCTTAGGTGTTGCCAACCAAAGCTTGAAGGAAATTTCCTTCTTCCTTTGTTGTTTTATCCATTGTTGGTGAATCAGCAACCATGCAGTTTTGAACGTGCTGTGATAATAGTCTGGAATTGAATGTACTCTAGTCTTCTGCCCCAGGACATGAGGGTCATATTGGCTACTAGGAATCCTTCCATTTCAGTTTGTATCTTCATGAAGGAAGACATCTGTTCAGGTTGGATCATGTTTATCCCTCTTGAACCTTTGCCTGTCACCTGAAACATTGTCCCAGAGTATGGTGCTGGAGCTTGCAGTGAGAGCTGGATGTGGATGAAGATGGCATGCAGCTGACTGAAAGTACATGGGTACTATATTTATTCAAGCATCTTATACAGCCTATTTGTAACGTAAATTAGTTATATACATGTTTCCTAACTTAAGTAGAACTGTGGCATTTCTAAAATTTTTTTTATTGTGCCAAAATGCAGGAAATTCATGACCAAAGGATCCGAAAGCACTCTTTGTTTAATGGAAAATATTGCTGTGTTTGTGGCTGGTGCTGGTAAATCCTCAAGAGTGCATTTAATAAGCTGCACCTTACCAAGGAACATAGAAATTACAGCAGAGAAGAAACACACTTAGCCCAAGCAATCAGCCAATATTTTCTTTTTTTTAATGGAATCCATGTCTAATGTTGTTTTGTCTTTTTTCCATTTGCATGCCAGAGTGTTTGGAAAATGTTTGGAGGTGGTGTCTAATACATCCCAAGAGTAGCTAGTGCATGTGGACAGAGTTTTTGTAAAGAAAATAAACACTCGTTCTTGGGTATTTTTTGTTAACTTATTGAAAGCAATGTTGGAGAAAACAAATGAAGATCCCATTTTCTCAGTTACTGTTCACATCAGCATGACACGTTATTTTATTCTAAATGAATCTTGGAAACAGCGAGGGCAGAATACTGTGTAGTTAAGAGGCAATGAAATTAATGTGGATTTTGATATCGTGGGAGTCTTTTTAGCAAGACGATGGCAGGGAAATAAATCTGATGGAAAGTAATTTCATTTACATGCAAATTGCACCCTTGTGTCTTCTAAGTATGTACATTGCAATAAAAGAATTATGAACATCTCCAGGTAGGACCCATTTTGGAGCTCTGTGAAACATTTGTTTCTCATTGGGTTTTTTAGTGTTTTCTGAAATTCTGTAAGGGCACAAATTTCCAAATGTACTGACGCTTCACTTGGGTTCACTGGACATCCTGTTGGTGTGGGGTTAGATGTGGAGTCAATGTGTCTGAGCTTAATTTTGTCAATAGATTCTGGGGGTGTGTTATTGAGTTACAGTGGGGAGTATAAGTTCTGATTTTACTTCTATATTTAGGACAGCATAGAATCAAATTCTGGTAGCATTAGACTAAATGTGGAGACAACATGGGACTAATTATTCTTTCCTATTTTTACTCCAGTGATTTATCTGTGCCTCAGATTTTAAATTGTAACAATGTCTGCACTTTTATAATAAAACAAAGGTTTGTGGATGCAGGAAATCTGAAGCACACAAAAAGTGAAAATTGCTGGAGAAGCTCAGCAAGTCTGCCAGCATCTCCAAAGAGCAAACAGTTGAAATATTTTGAATCCAGTGACCCTCCTTTAGTTGCTGAACTCAAAACATTAAGTCTGTTTTCTGCCCACCGATACTGCCAAACCTGTTGAGTTTCTTCAGTAATATCTATTGTTAAGCACTTTTGAGTTAACTACTATGTCTGTAGTTGCTTTGAAAATTATAATCATTCCAATAAAGTCTAGATTCCTTCTAACGTTTCCCGCAATTTAAATCCACTTTCCCATGCCCACTTTCATTCTCTCACATTCTAAAAGTGCTGAATCAACTTGTTCAAAGGAACTAGATTGAGAAATTCCTTGAAATTGAAAAATTGTAAGTAAAATGCTCAATTTCTTTGACTGCATTTTGAAACCACTACTTGGGGATTAGTGAGGAATTGAATTCTGAATTGCAATAATCTGACTATATCGCTGCCCCTGTTCACAGTGGTGTTGCAGTATGAAGATGTATTAAAATTGTCACTTTTTTTAAGTTTGTCAGATTGACTGGATAGAACCATACGTCTCTCCCTGAGCTTACTAATAAAAGCTGACATCAACAAGCAGCTGCCCATGTGCATTTGATTGCTTTGCCTTATTGTTTCTTCAGAGATTTTATTGAAGTTTTGTAAGAAATAACTCTCATTCATTTGGTGTCTGAGGATAATAAAAATTTAGAGCACACTGAGGAGATTCTCATTTATATTTGGCTTTAATCTTCACTATTGCAGACTGCAGCAAAAATAAGTCTGCAACTCTTCCCAAGGTGAAGAACTGACCGCTATCTGGTTTTCAAATGCACTTGTCTGAACCAGGGACTTCACAGGGAACAAATTGGCCCAATTTTAAAGTTAAGAATAAAGGTGAGACTTTGAAACTACATCTTTATGGATTTAATCAGATAGCAACCTCCACAAGCTGCTGTAAATCAGAATCTGATGATGTTACCTAGTATGGTGACAAAACATCTGAAAACAAACCTTCCAGCTCAGCGAGCAAACTTTAGGTCCAGAACCTCAACCTGAGCAACAAATCTTCTGAAAACTCACTAAAATCAGTATCTTGTCAATTTAACTCTGCATTGAGTTACTTGAAGGTTACAAAGTTACCCACTAAATAGTCAGATAATACACCAGAAAAAGTGAAGGGTTATGTGTTCAAGTGTAACCAAATTCTACCTTTGTAACAAGTCTTAATTACTGCCGAATAATTTCCACTGATAACTGAAAATTTATATTTAAAAGTGCAGACTATCATTTGTTTAGTTTGATATATTGCTGGAGTTTTATTGTGAAAAAAGAATATTAAATGTCTTCCTTTTGTGTCTCTCATTTCTTTACCTCTGTCTCAGCCCTATTTTCTTTTCTGATGTTTGTTCATTTCGCTCACTTTACATGATTTTACATGCAAGTAACAATTTCAACTTGCAATTTATGGTTGTGCAATTCATCCTTTCTGATATGATTGTTGGCTCTTTATTTTGACATTTATAAGAAGACACAGCTGATCATGATTTCAGCACCAATACTCCTTCCTTTCCCCCTTTCCCCCCCCCCCCCCCCACCCCATGCTGTTGGTGAGCTCCTCACATAACAGGAGGCATCAACAATGAGTTATTTGCCACTCTCAGAATTATAAGTAGCTCATTGTCTTAAAATCAGACTGCTTCTTAAAGAAGGTGGAATAAAAGATTGATGCAGTGGAAATTTCTGGTATCATGAAAGGATCCACTCTGATGAATGCCTTGCTGGAAGCTTTATGGGGTGCGGATGTGAAGAGAGATGCCATGGCTCCACAGGATAAGAATCCTGAAGGACTAGCCTGAGAAGATTAACTCTCAAGTGCTGTTCTTGATAATCTGGCAACAGTGCTTTGAGAGGTTGACTAACATCATGTAAATTGTCAATGTCAGTCATCGCATCTGTTTGATGTCTCGCCCCCACTCCTGTGCATTTACGGCTTCTCCCGTCACTGAATGCACCATAACCTGTTACTTTGGAATACTTCCTGGCACCTGGGACATACAGGTTGAATTGCTGCCCTACCTTGTAGAAAAAGCTGACACACAGAATGGAGAGGAGCAATATGGCTGAATGCTATATGGGGGGTGGGACAAGGATGCCTGCACCTCTTGAGTCCTACATAAGGAAATGGTTCTCCGCAACAGCATGGAGGGGACAAAAGAAGTCACAACATCCAGCACCACAAGAGAACACGAAGAACAGGTTCTTGCCTTACCCCCTTCTCAGCTCCTAGTTGACCCTCCTCTTGCTATCCGGCATGATGAGTAAACTGCAGATGGTGAGACTGTGTTCCTTGACTTTCCACTTGACTCCTTAACCTCACAACAACTGTCTCCACAGGAGTTCCTGAGTTGTGACAATACAGTGCCCTTAAGAGATGGGCTGTCCCTCGCAGAGACATGTTGCCGCAGTGGCGTCCACTTCGGGCAGTAGAATAGTAATTTACTGTCACTTGTATTTTCACAAGAAAAAACAGTGAAAAGTGTTTGTCACCATTACTCCAGTACATATTTTAATAACAGAAATCATATGTTGAAATAAGGCTAAGTCCATCTTTGTTCATTTCATCACACATGGGTACTCAGGGTTAAGGAAAAGACAGGATCCACGTGCTCTATTGCTGCAGAAAGCTGGCATCGACGCCACTGAATCCTGGGCCAGTGTTACTGAAGACACTGCAGAAACCGCCTCCAGGACTGCTGAAGGAGACCAGCATGCTAGACTGTCCGGAATCCTGGACTGGAAGATGCTGCAGGATTCACTCGAAGCCTGGGCCAAACCCCACCTCATCATCGACAAAGAAGTTGATGATTACGCCACAGTTGAAGAGGGTGAAGACATGATTGCCAAGCTGATTCAGTGTGCTGCGTGCATGAAGTGGGAGGTCAGGGACTCTGGTGTAGCTGGCCCGTATAACTATGGAAAATGTGTGCACGTTCAGCTTCTGACAGAACATATTGCAGCACTGAAAAAACAACTAGATGACCTCAGGCTCATCCGAGAGAACGAGATCTTTCAGGACAGGACCTTTCAGCGAGGTTATTACACCAAGCATACTGGAAGAGAGTAGAGGGGAGAAGACTATGAGGAAGGCAGAGATGAGACCTGTCAGGAACAGGTTGAATCTCTTGGAAACCGTAGAAACAGACGTCACTGCCAGTCTGAGAGGCGGTTAGGTCTGCCAATCAGAAATTGGCTTGGAGGCAGAGCCAAGGAGTCAGACATCACACAGCCATGGTAATAGGAGACTCCATAGTGAGAGGGACTGAAAGGGGTTTCTGCGGCAATAGGTGGGATTTGAGGATGGTGTGTTGCCTTCTTGGTGCCAGGGTTAAGGACATCGCAGACAGAGTGCAGGAAATCCGCAAGGACGAAGGTGAAGAGCCAGACGTGGTGGTGCATGTCGGCACAAATGACGTTGGGAAGAAGAGGAGGGACATTCTACAGCGGGACTTCGGAGAACTCTGAAGAAGCTGAAAAGCAGGACTTTCAGAGTGGTTATCTTCGGTTTGCTTCCAGTTCCTTGGGTTGGAGAGGACAGGGAGATAATGGACTTGAATGTGTGGCTGGGGAACTGGTGCAGGAAGCAAGGATTTAAATTCTTGGATCACTGGGGTATGTTTAGCAGTAAGGATAAATTATACAAGAGGGATGGGTTGCATCTTAATTGGTGGGGGAACCAGCATTCTGGCAGGCAGGTTTGCCACTGCAACACAGCTGTGTATAAACTAAATAGCGGGGCGGGGTGGGGGTGGGGACAAATTGGAAGTTTTAAGAAGGAAGTTAAAAGGGAAAGTTAGAACAAGAGAAGTCAAGAAAGACAATGGAATCAATGGAGCAGAAAACTCAAAGGGATCATGCCATAAGGTCAAGTGAAATCGGGATTGATAGGAGGGGTGAGGGCAGTAACAAATTAAAAATATTATATATGAATGCACGAAGCATTAGAAATAAGCTGGATGAGCTTGAGGCTCATTTGGAAATTGGCAGTTACAATGTTGTGGGGTTAACTGAGACGTGGCTTCAAGTGGACAGGGCCTGGGAAATGAATATTCAAGGCTATACGTGCTATTGTAAGGATAGACTGACTGGCAGAGGGGGTGGGGTGGCCCTGTTGGTAAGGAATGATATTCAGTCCCTTGCACGGGGGATCTAGAATCAGGGGATGTAGAGTCAGTATGGATAGAGCTGAGAAATTCTAAGGGTAGAAAGACCCAAATGGGAATTATCTGCAGGTGCCCAAACAGTAGCTTGGATGTAAGTTGAATAAGGAGCTGAAATTGGCCTGTCGCAAAGATATTACTACAGTTGTTATGTGGTTCAAAGTTTGGGAGAAAATTTGTAGCTCGGGTGCTTGTTGTTGTGGTTCTGTTCGCCGAGCTGGGAATTTGTGTTGCAGATGTTTCGTCCCCTGTCTAGGTGACATCCTCAGTGCTTGGGAGCCTCCTGTGAAGCGCTTCTGTGATGTTTCCTCCGGCATTTATAGTGGTTTGTCTCTGCCGCTTCCGGTTGTCAGTTCCAGCTGTCCGCTGTAGTGGTCGGTATATTGGGTCCAGGTCGATGTGCTTATTGATTGAATCTGTGGATGAGTGCCATGCCTCTAGGAATTCCCTGGCTGTTCTCTGTTTGGCTTGACCTATAATAGTAGTGTTGTCCCAGTCGAACTCATGCTGCTTGTCATCTGAGTGTGTGGCTACTAAAGATAGCTGGTCGTGTCGTTTTGTGACTAGTTGGTGTTCATGGATGCGGACCATTAGCTGTCTTCCTGTTTGTCCTATGTAGTGTTTTGTGCAGTCCTTGCATGGAATTTTGTACACTACATTGGTTTTGCTCATGCTGGGTATTGGGTCCTTTGTCCTGGTGAGTTGTCTGAGAATGGCTATTGGTTTGTGTGCTATTATGAGTTCCAGTGGTCATAGTAGTCTGGCTGTCAGTTCAGAAATGCTCTTGATGTATGGTAGTGTGGCTAGTCCTTTGGGTTGTGGCATGTCCTCATTCCATTGTCTTTCCCTTAGGCATCTGTTGATGAAATTGCGGGGGTATCCGTTTTTGGCGAATACATTGTATAGGTGTTCTTCTTCCTCTTTTTGCAGTTCTGGTGTACTGCAGTGTGTTGTGGCCCTTTTGAATAGTGTTTTGATGCAACTTCTTTTGTGTGTGTTGGGGTGGTTGCTTTCGTAGTTTAGGACTTGGTCTGTGTGTGTGGCTTTCCTGTATACCTTTGTGGTGAATTCTCCGTTTGGTGTTCTCTGTACCATCACATCTAGGAATGGGAGTTGGTTGTCATTTTCTTCCTCCCTAGTGAATCGGATTCCTGTGAGTGTGGCGTTGATGATCCGGTATGTGTTCTCTATTTCTGTGTTTTTAATGATTACAAAGGTGTCATCCACATATCTGTCCCAGAGTTTGGGTTGAATTTGCGGTAAGACTGTTTGTTCTAATCTTTGCATTACCGCTTCTGCTATGAGTCCAGAGATGGGTGAGCCCATGGGTGTGCTGTTGATTTGTTCATATATTTGGTTGTTGAATGTGAAGTGTGTTGAGAGGCACAGGTCCAGTAGTTTGAGTATGCAGTCTTTATTGATAGGTTCCCCGTCTTGTCTGTTCTTATGTCCAGCAGGTTGGCTATTGTTTCTCTGGCGAGGGTTTTGTCGATAGAGGTGAACAGTGCCGTTACATCGAATGAGACCATAGTTTTTTCCTTGTTGTTATGGGGGATTTGAACATGCAGGTAGACTGGGAGAATCAGGATGGTACTGGACCCCAAGAAAGGGAGTTTGTGGAGTGCCTCTGAGATGAGTTCTTAGAACAGCTTGTGGTGGAGCCTACCAGCGAGAAAGCAAATCTGGATCTGGTGTTGTGCAACGAACCGGATTTGATCAGGGATCTTGAAGTAAAGGAGCCATGAGGAGGTAGTGACCACAATACAATAAGCTTTAATCTGCAGTTTGAAAGGGAGAGGGTAGAATCGGAAGTGACAATATTTCAGTTGAATAAGGGGAACTATGGAGCTATGAGGGAGGAGCTGGCCAAAGTTCAATGGTGCAATATCCTAGCAGGGATGGCAGTGGAACAACAACGGCAGGTATTTCTGGGTATAATGCAGATGTAGCATCAGTTCATTCCAAAAAGGAAGAAAGATCCTAAGAGGAGGCTGGGGTGGCCGTGACTGACGAGGGAAGTTAAGGACCATATGAAGGGAAAAATTAAACAAAGCAAAGATGAATGGGAAATCGGAGGACTGGGAAGCTTTTAAAGAACAATAGAGGATAACTAAAATGGAAATACGCAAAGAAAAAATAAGGTACGAAGATAAACTGGCCAAAAATATAAAGGAGGATAGTAAAGGCTTTTTTAGGTATGTGAAAAGAAAAACAATGGTTAAGACTAAAATTGGGCCCTTGAAGATAGAAACAGGTGAATTTATTACTGGGAACAAAGAAATGGCAAAAGAGTTGAATTGGTACTTTAGATCTGTCTTCACTGGGGAACTCAAGAACAATCTCCCAGATGTAATAGTGGCTGAAGGACCTGAACTGAAGGGAAGTTATATTAGGCAGGAAATGGCGTTGGAGAGACTGTTAGGTCTGAAGGCTGATAAGTCCCCATGGCCTGATGGTCTGCATCCCAGGGTACTGAAGGAGGTGGCTCTAGAAATCGTGGATGCATTGGTGATCATTTTTCAATGTTCTATAGACTCAGGATCAGTTCCTGTGGATTGGAGGGTGACTAATGTCGTCCCACTTTTTAAGAAAGGAGGGAGAGAGAAAATCGAATTATAGACCAGTTAGTCTGACCTCAGTGGTGGGAAATATGCTGGAGTCAATTATAAAGGACGAAATTACGACACATCTGGATAGCAGGAACAGGATAGGTCAGAGTCAGCATGGAATTAAGAAGGGGAAATCATGCTTGACTAATCTTCTGGAAGTTTTTGAGGATGTAACTCTGAAGATGGACAAGGGAGATCCAGTGGATGTAGTATACCTGGACGTTCAGAAAGCCTTTGATAAAGTCCCACATCGGAGGTTAGTGAGCAAAATTAGGGCGCATGGTATTAGGAGCAAAATGCTGACATGGATTGAAAATTGGTTGGCTGACAGGAAACAAAGACTAGTGATAAACGGCTCCCTTTCGGAATGGCAGGCGGTGACCAGTGGTGTGCCACAGGGATCCGTGCTGGAACCGCAGCTTTTTACAATATACATTAATGATATAGATGATGGTATTAAAAGTAATATTAGCAAATTTGCTGATGATACAAAGCTGGGTGTCAGGGTGAAATGTGAGGAGGATGTGAGGAGATTACAGGGTGACCTGGACAGTTTAAGTAAGTGGCCAGATGCATGGCAGATGAAGTTTAATGTGGATAAATGTGTGGTTATCCACTTTGGTGGCAAGAACAGGAAGGCAGATTACTACCTAAATGGAGTCAAGTTAGGTAAAGGGGCAGTACAACGAGATCTAGATGTTCTTGTAAATCAGTCAATGATCTCCTAGACCATACAGAACCTCATCACCTCAGGAGATCTCCCACCCACAGCTTCTAACCTCACAGTCCGGGAACCCCGCACTGCCCGGTTCTACCTCCTTCCCAAGATCCACAAGCCTGACCACCCTGGCCGACCCATTGTCTCAGCATGCTCCTGCCCCACTGAACTCCTCTCGACCTACCTCGACACTGTCCTATTCCCCCTAGTCCAGGAACTCCCCACATACGTTCGAGACACCACCCATGCCCTCCTCCTCCTCCGAGACTTCCGTTTCCCCGGCCCCCCAATGCCTCATCTTCACCACGGATATCCAATCCCTCTACACCTCCATCTGCCATGACCAGGGCCTCCAAGTCCTCCATTTTTTCCTCTCCCGACGTCCCCAACAGTACCCTTCCACCAACACACACATTCGTTTCGCCGAACTGGTCCTCACCCTTAGCAATTTCTCCTTTGAATCTTCCCACTTCCTCCAGACCAAAGGGGAACACATATGGGCCCCAGCTATGCCTGTCTCTTTGGCTATGTAGAACAGTCGAACTTTCGTAATTACACCCGCACCACTCCCCACCTCTTCCTCCGCTACATTGATGACTGCGTTGGCGCCACCTCGTGCTCCCACGAGGAGGTTGAGCAATTCATCAACTTCACCAACCCATTCCACCCTAACCTTAAATTTACCTGGACCATCTCTGACTCCTCCCTCCCCTTCCTGGACCTCTCCATCTCCATTAATGATGACCGACTTGACACTGACATTTTTTACAAACCCACCGACTCCCGCTGCTACCTGGATTACGCCTCTTTGCACCCTACCTCCTGCAAAAATGCCATCCCGTATTCCCAATTCCTCCACCTCCGCCGGATCTGCTCCCAGGAGGACCAGTTCCAACACAGAACACACCAGATGGGCTCCTTCCTTCTTTCGAGACCGCAATTTCCCCTCCCACGTGGATAAAGATGCCCTCCAATGCATCTCGTCCACATCCCGCACCTCTGCCCTCAGACCCCACCACTCCAACCGTAACAAGGACCGAATGCCCCTGGTGCTCACCTTCCACCCTACCAACCTTCGCATAAGCCACAACATCCGCCGACATTTCTGCTACCCCCAAAAAGACCCCACCACCAGGGATGTATTTCCCTCCCCACCCCTTTCCGCCTTCCGCAAAGACCGTTCCCTCCGTGACTACCTGGTCAGGTCCACGTCCCCCTATAACCCACCCTCCCATCCTGGCACCTTCCCCTGCCACCGCAGGAACTGCAAAACCTGCGCCCACACCTCCTCCCTCACCACTGTCCAAGGCCCTAAAGGAGCCTTCCACATCCATCAAAGTTTTACCTGCACATCCACTAATATCATTTATTGTATCCATTGCTCCCGATGCGGTCTCCTCTACATTGGGGAGACTGGATGCCTCCTACCTGAGCGCTTTAGGGAACATCTCCGGGACACCCTCCCCAATCAACCACACCGCCCTGTGGCCCAACATTTCAACTTCCCCTCCCACTCTGCCAAGTCCTGGGCCTCCTTCACCACCGCTCCCTCACCACCAGACACCTGAAGGAAGAACGCCTCCTCTTCTGCCTCGGAACACTTTGACCCCAGGGCATCAATGTGGACTTCAACAGTTTCCTTGTTTCCCCTTTCCCCCACCTAGTTCCAAACTTCCAGCTCAGCACTGTCCCCATGACTTGTCCTGCCTGCCTATCTTCATTTCCACCTATCCACTCCACCCTCCACCCGCCCCCGACCTATCACCTTCATCCCCTCCCCCACTCACCTGTTGTACTCTATGCTACTTTCTCCCCACCCCCACCCTTCTCTAGCTTATCTCTCTACGCTTCAGGCTCTCTGCCTTTATTCCTGATGAAGGGCTTTTGCCCAAAATGTTGATTTTACTGCTCCTTGGATGCTGCCTGAACTGCTGTGCTCTTCCAGCACCACTAATCCAGCATCAGTCAATGAAAGCAAGCATGCAGGTACAGCAGGTAGTGAAGAAAGCTAATAGCATGCTGGCCTTCATAACAAGAGGAATTGAGTATAGAAGCAAAGACATCCTTCTGCAGCTGTACAGGGCCCTGGTGAGACCGCACCTGGAATATTGTGCACTGTTTTGGTCTCTAAATTTGAGTAAAGACATTCTGGCTTTTGAGGGAGTGCAGCGTTGGTTCACGAGGTCAATTCCCAGAATGGCGGGACTATTTTACACTGAAAGATTGGAGCGACTGGGCTTATATATGCTTGAGTTTAGAAGGCTGAGAGGAGATCTGATTGAAACGTATAAGATTATTAAAGAATTGGACACTCTGGAGGCAGGAAGCATGTTTCTGCTGATGGGTGAGTCCCAAACCAGAGGACACAGATTCTCCTCAACTCTGTTCTAAGTGGCCTACCCCTTATTTTTAAACTTTTTTACCCAGAGAGTGGTGAGTGTATGGAATGCTCTGCCCCAGAAGGCTGTGGAGGCCAAATCTCTGGATACTTTCAAGAAAGAGTTGAATAGAGCTCTTAAGGATAGTGGAATCAAGGGTTATGGGGATAAGGCAGGGACAGAATACTGATTGAGGATGATCAGCCATGATCATAATGAATGGTGGTGCTGATTCGAAGGGCAGAATGGCCTACTCCTGCACCTATTGTTTATTGAGCTGGGCTGGATATACCACAACGCTGAAGCAGATGACCACTCAGTGCGATCCACCCAGGCTCTGCTGCAGTGGCCATGAGGAACAGATCACATCACCTTTGCTGTTGTAGCAGACTTCTGAAACAACATCCTTCCTCCAATGAAGTGGTCAAAAGCAGGTACAGGTATCCCCTGCTATCCAAAAGTAGAGCATTCCCATGAAACCTTTCGTAAGCTGAAATGGCATAAAGCGAAGATGCATGAACTTAAATGGGAAAGGTTTTACCTTGTTTTGTAAAAGTGAAAATCCTCTTCAGATTTTTTCTTGACTTACGAAAGACCTACATCAGTACCTGTTTTCGCTAAAGTGAAGTGGTGTAATGTGAACTTTTGAAAAGCGAAGGATACCTGTTAGATGAATTTTGACGTTAAACATGACTGAAAAAAAGAGGAGGCAGTGACAGGCCTAGTGATGAGACAAAGATGGGCTCAGCAGCCCAAACACTTCCTACCTCCCTCCCCTGCAGCCACAGCTTGGCATTATCACTGGGTCTGGCTCATGAGTGGGAGGGGTTAGGGCTCTCTCAGACCCAGGAGGGTTTTTAGTTTTGCTTTCAGTTAAAGTGAGAAGGTTTTTCTGCTGGCTGAGCTAAAAGTCTGCTTTCCCAGCTGCGAGAGTGAAGGCTTAGAAAGAGAGAGGCTTCTCTGAAAGATGAAAAGGGGCAAACCATTTCTTTCTCCTTGACCGACTGGATAGGGGCAGACCGTGCTTTACTAAGGGTGTGTTTTATGGGATGCTGCCTATACTGGAACCATTGATAATTAGTGGTTAAATCGTCTATTGCCATGTTAAGTATGCCAAGTCTTAGTAATGCTGGTTATTAGTCATCGTGATGGACAGTACAGAAACAGACCCTCTGGTCCAAGCCATCCATGCTGACCAGATATCCTAAATTAATCTAGTCCCAATTGTCAGCACTTGGCCCATACCCCTCTTGAACCCTTCGTATTCACATACACATCAAGAATCCTTTTGAAGGCTGGAATTGTACCAGCTTCCATCACTTCCTCTGGCAGCTGATTCCATACACGCACCACCTTCTGCAGGCAAACGTTGCCCCTTAAGTACCTTGTAAATTCCCCACTCTCCCTAAACCTATGCCCTCTAATTCTGGGGGAGTCATAATCTCCAGAGGGCATAATCTCAGTATAAGGGGTCCCACATTGACCAGCAGTGAGGAGGAAAGTTATCTGATGGCGGTGAATCTGTGCAATTCTTCGCCAGAGAGGACTGTTGAGGTTGAGTTATTGAGTATATTCAAAGTGAGATTTTTTTTAATCATTAAAGGAATTGAGGGTTATAGGGGAAAAGGCAAGAATGTGAGGTTGAAGCTTATCAGGTCAGCCATTATCTCCCTGAATGGCACAGTATTTTTATTGGCCAAATGTCCTCCTTTTGCTGTTCTGTCTTGTGGTCCTCCTCAAAGAGCTGAAAAGAACCAGAAGTGAATGAAGGAAAACCTGTCAGAACGGTGCTTCACTGATACACTGTGTCTTTTGTGTGTGGGTTTGATTGTGTATGGATATTTTTTCTTTTTTGAAGAAGAGAGCTCTGTCATTTTCTGCTATTGCTGAAAAACAAACTATTTGAATTAAGTATCAGTTTTCTCATTAAATACAGAAAAGGGATGAGTTTTCTTTTAACTTTGGTTAATCAGTCAAGTAAATTGATGGCTTTGAATAGTTTAAGTATTTCCATATTGTGATGACTTGATTTCCAGTGCACTACCCCAATGGGGGCATGTGCCTGGTGGTGTTATACAGGGAGTATGACTAACACAAGCTCATTGTGGGCTGCTGTTAGTAAGCAACTGATAGAGAGGGCAACAAAGAAAACAGTGTAACAAAGTTGATCAAATGACCCTTTGAGTTCTGTAGTTCTGAGAAAGTGTCTCTCGACCCGGAACACTTAATTCTGATTTCTCTTCAAAGGTGCTGCTGAGCTTTTCCAGCAATTTCTGTTTTTGTTTCTGATTGACAGCATCTGCACTTATTTAGGTTTTGTTAGTGTAACAAATTGCTTGGCTACCACAACCTTTGCACAGTTGACTCTTAATTCTGGATGACACAAATTTCAGTTTAAAGAGAAGCAAACCTTTATTTCTGGATAGCCAGCGAGTGATTCTGGTGACACCAAAGGAGTCTCCTAGCCTTCTTGTGGTGGTACCCCTTGATGAATCTCTGAACGTTACACGCAAGCAATATACTTAGTATCTTATAATGTGGGTGTGACTAATACAAAGTTCTTGATATCACATGGCTGAATCCTATTATATTGTTAAAAACAGGTATTTGTCAATCTTACAATGATTTAGTGATTGCTACCTTCCTGTGACAAATCCCAAATTGTTCACATAAGCCTATTACTGTATTATTTACAATGTTGGTTTAATAGTTTGAGTAGATAATAGGATCCAGTATTGTTCTCATTGGTCTGCATATACCCTTGTTAATAGGGACAGGAGGCAGTTAAGATCTATAACCAGGCCTGACAGTCTTATCCTAGGAAGAAGTAGCTTTGCCTGGGGGCTGAGGGCAAAATACCCAGCTATGGCTCCAGCCAATTTGTACAGTTCTGAGCAAACCAGACACCCACTGCGATTTCCGGTCCCAGTCTGCCAGACAGTCAAAATTATAGTAAGCCACTATCATAGAGGTTTTTTTTAATTGTTAAATTCCCAATGCTCTAAGACATTATGATAGATCATTATAATAGATTTTTTTGCTGTTGAGTTCCCAAACCTTGATCAGCACAAGTGATTCTGCTGTATGTAATCATTTCTTGGCAGAATGTGGAGTGTGTAGCTTGTGGGTCATGTTGCTACCTGTCGTTAAGGAACCACGGTAACCTGTGTAGTGACACTAGACCCATGAATTTTGTGACTCGTACCTATTGGAGTGAAGTCTTCCATTTGGTTGAAGGTGCACCACTTCTAAAGGATGTAGTATTCTGAGGTAAAAAGGACTTGGTGGTCTGAATAAAAGAGAAATGATACCAAGGGCTAAAACATTTAATCTGAAACTCACCACCCCCGCCTACCTATTGTCTGAATGAAATAACAAGTATAACCAAGCCCCAAACACCGCACAGAAATGCTCATTTAAAAAAAAATCATTCACAGGATTTATTTATTTATTGGCCACCCCTTATTGCCCAGAGGGCAGTTAAGAATCATGCAATTGCAGTGGATCTGAAGTCATATGTCGGCCAGACCAGGTAAGGCTGGTAGATTTTTTTCGCTAAAGGACATCAGTGAACCAGCTGTGTTTTTCCAACAATGGACAATAGTTTCATGGTCATCATTAGATTCTTAATTCCAGATTTCTATCACATTCAAACTTCACCATCTGCCATGGTGGGATTCAAAGCTAGGTCCCCAGAACATTATCTGGGACTCTGGGTCCATAGTCTAGTGATAAGAGCAAGACACCAATTCCTCCCCCAAACTCAAACTCCGTATATAAAAAAAAACCTTCTGCTTTACTCCTGTTGTGACAGGTTGGATTTGTTACAATGAATGGAGTATTCAGCAGATTTGTCATTCACACCCCTTCCTGTGATGCGATTTGCATCTTCATGCACATCTTCCCAGTATTTATCTGGGCAACCTTGTATTGCAAACTATTTTTGTTCTCTCCCTTTCATTGATGGCTAGTTATTGATGAACAAATTTAACCTTGTTTGGATTTAATTTGTGCAGCTCCTTTAAAGTTAACCTGAATTCTCCCACGAGCCAAACTTAAGCAATTCTGAATAATTTTCATTATAAACCTTTCCAACGCTGCACTCTTCAATATAATGTATTTTAAAAGATTGCTTAATGGAATTCATGGAGTGGAATGGACTCATTATGTAATAGAATTTCAAAATTTGGAGCTCTTATGTTTGGTCATTCAGTTTTGCACATTTTACTTGCATCAGCTATGTTTTGTCCCTCATGGTTTAGAAATGTGAACATTCAGCTGGAAAGATGCTTGCATATTCATTTGGTTATTTTTACCACTGAAGCCTCAATTCTCTGCCACATGTGCAAACATAGCAATGGAAATCTTATTTTCCCTGACATTACAATTCGTCAAAGATGTAACAATGACGCTTGATCAACTGGGGAGGGGGAGGTGTCTAAACTATAGGGTTCACCCAAATATTTATTTTGAGTGGAAGCCATGAAGTGAAATGATTTATTCTGTCCTCCAAATTGTCTTTACAGGTCAAGCAAGGCTGCCATTCACTTTGTCAGGTGGACCTGATCACAATAACAGCTGGTCAGACTTCTCTCTAAAATGTAATGGCTGCAGCTACTCGGTAGATATAACCGGAATATTTTAATAGCTACTTCTTGCAGTGAAATCCAAATGGAACGTTCTGAGACAGCATTTCTGTTAGGAGATTTGAAACACAAATTTCAGAAGAACTGATCCCCCACTATTGTTCTTGTTTTAAGAGCTTCTTCCTGAAGTTTTACTGCTTTAACACTCTACCAGGACATGTAATTCAGTCAAAAGCCCTTTCTAAGGAGGTTAGTGCTGGATAGAATTCTTTTCCAAAAGCACCTGCTGTTGGCTTTGGACCTGTCTCAGTCTCTGTTCTTTAGTCACCAGCTCCATTCTTTTAACTAGCAACATTCTCAGGCTCGTTAAGATCATCTACAATCTTGGCCTGTAACCACATCCATCCCCACATGGAGGCCACCCATTTCCAACTCCCCAATACAGTCCTTCCCCAGCATTATCAGCTGCTGAAATCCTCAGCCATGTTTCTGTTGCTTCTAGACTTGACATTTTCAGTGCACTCTTGGTTGAATGCTCACATTTTACCCTTCATAGACTTGAGATCAACCATAATCTTGCCACCTGTATCTTGTGCCAAGTTCCATTTTCTTGTGCTTTCTGAGCCAAACTAATACCTGGTGCAGCAAAATCTTTCTGCGGTCTCCTCCAATCCTAAAACCATGGATTGGCCATGTTAAATTGCTCATAGTGTTCAGTGATGTGTAGGTTAGGTGGATTAGCTATAGGAGATGTGGGGCTATGGGGATAGGGTGGAGGGTGGGTTGGGTAGGATGCTCTTCAGCGGGTCAGTGTGGACTTAATGGGCTGAATGGTCTGCTTCCACACTGTAGGTATTCTATGATGATCTGCCCCCTTGTTTTCTGGATTCTTGTGTATCAGTGATTTGAATCACTTCTCTGTTAGCAACCTCTTCAACATCTGAGGCACTTAACTCTGGAATTGCCTCCTTTTTAAACCTTTCTACCTCTATATCCCTCTTTCTACATTTTATAACAGCACTTAAAACCTACCTCCTTGGGTAAGTTTTGTTAGTATCTTAATTCTCAACTCTGAATGCCTAGCTGTTAAAGGCAACATGGCAAGCAAGTGTTGTGAACTAATTTGTTAATCGTAGTAAAATGTACGTAAAGTCGAGGTTTTTGTATTGCGGTGGTAGTGTCCTTACCTCTGAGCCGGAAGACCTGGATTCAAATCCCACCTGTTCCGGTGATGGGTCATAACACATTTGGCAGATTAATTAAAATATCTCTGTATGAAAGAGAGTTAGCCAGGAGGTGGCTGGGTTTTATGGTGTGTGTTTGGTTGAAAGAAAACTCTAAAGTAGAAAGTGTACTGGAAACTAAATGCATTTAATGTCCAGTGAAGCGTCAGTCATTGATTCCTAATATCTCCTCTGATAGCTTAGGTTCAGCTTTCATGAAATAACACTCTTCTTAGAGTGTCTCTGCATGTCTTAATGCATTTAAACCTGCTAAATAAATGCAAGCATTTACTGCTTTCATGGTTTCATAGGGCCAACTACTCTGACTTTTTTTTAAAGCCCCAGAAGGACTGTGGATGCTGTAAATCAGCGACAAGAATAGAAATTGTTGGCTAAGCTCAGCAGGTCTGGCAGCATCTCCAGAGGGGAATCCGAGTTAATGTTTTGGGTTGAGTGACCCTTCCTCAGAACTGATAATTCTGACTTGGTAACCTCCACGCTTCACCGTGCAAATGTTTGTTTCCCACAATTTGTTTTTGTGAGGAATGCGTTGGATCTGTTTGCTTCAACAAATGACTAAATTGGAGACCACGATTTCTGTAGTGATGCCAAATTCCGGTGCCTTTGTGAAACCCTTTTGACAGAAAGTGATGGGGAAGGTGTTAATTCTATGAAGGGGGTCTACTTGAATTATATCACCCTTCTTCCACAGATGGTTGTATGGATAGTCGTTGTAATTTCTGAGATTTACAGTTGTTTTTTTTCTCTCTCGATCCTCTTGGTAATGGTTAGCATGCATCAGTTGTTTTGAGTATTCAATATCAGGAAGGTTGTTAGGTATCACAGTGGATTATGTAGTGTTAGATTTTTTTTATTTGAGGTTTATATAATATATTTTTATGAAGAAAAAAATACATTTTTAAATATTACAACAAATACAAAACAATGCAATCCCAAACAGTACAAAAATAGTACAAAACTAAACCCAAATAATAAAAAAAATTCCCCAGCCCACCCTCCTATACAAATGTATAAATATATAGAGAAGTATTAAATTTAAAAAAAAACCCAACTAGCTATTTAACTAACTAAATAAATACCTAACAACAAACAAATAAATAGTAATAACAGCCCAGCCAAACAAAACACTCATACATTGACAGTTCCTCCTCCCTGGATATTGGACTCCTGAAACACAATCGTTACGGCTATATAAAAGCCCTTGTTAGTGTGGCAGATAAATCTGTGTCCAGGTATTTCAAAAAGGGTTGCCATGTCTTGTAAAAATTCTCAGTTTTGTGGTGTACCATATTTGTGAGAAAATCCAGGGGAATATGCTCCATTACAATCTTCCGCCAACCCGACAGGCCTGGGGGGTTTTCTGATATCCAACCTAGCAAGATATTCTTCCTTGCACAGAATGTAAGAATATTGAAAGGTTTTGCCTTATGCAAGTCTGCAGGAAATACAATGGGTAGGCCCAAAAGGAGCGAAATAGGGTCCTTCTCCACCCCTACACTCAAAATCCTCTCCATTGCACCCACCACAGCGCTCCAATATGTTTGAAGCCTGTCACAAGACCAAAGATAATGGGTAAGAGTGTCCGTGCAAACCTTGCACTTGGGGCATGCTGAAGATACCCCTGGTTTAAATTTTGACAAACGTTCTGGAGTTAAGTGGACCCTGTGGAGAATCTTCAACTGTAAAGCATGGGTCCTATTGCAAATTGATATGTTCCTTGCATTCTCCCAAATATCCTCCCATGCCTCTGAAGAAACTTCAACACCCAGCTCTCTTTCCCACATCTTGCAGAGTCGATCAGACTCATCTGAGGTGGCACCCCCCAATTGGTGATATAGAGTACTGACAGAGAGTGTACTCCTAGCCCTTAGTACCCTTCTTTCTATGTCAGATTTGTAGGGATCTGTCAAATGTGTGGTCTTTTTTTTGAATAAAATCCCTAACTTGAAAAAAAATGAAAGAGCTCTCTATTAGGTAACTCGTACTTCCGTACTAGCTGATCGAAGGACATCATTACATCTCCCTCAAATAAATCACCCATGCAAGATATACCCCTAGCTGCCCAACGTTTAAATCCTGAATCTATCATACCTGGTTGAAAACTCGGCATACCCACTAAAGGTGTTAACGAAGATGTTTTGCCAATATTACCTTCCCTCTGCTGATTTGCCCTCCATGCTTTAACAGTGTTGATGACTATTGGGTTATGGCAATATTCCCTAACTGTCCTCACCTTGTCCAAAAACAGCAAACTGGTAAGGGGGCACCTTGCCTGGGAGGCTTTGATATCTACCCATATTGAAAGAGGGTCCCCACAAACCCAATCACTTAGGTAGGCCAAAAGCGAGCTTATTGGTAATTTTTAATGTCCGGAAGGTCTACTCCCCCCAATCTGTGAGGCAACTGCAGTTTGGCTAATTTAATGAGGGGCCGTTTACGGTGCCAGATAAAGGAGCTGAACCAACAGTTCAGTCTCCTGAGTGTTCGTTTATTGAAAATCAGGGGAGCATCTGTATCGGGTATAGCAAATGAGGGAGAATATTCATCTTAATAAGCACTATCCGACCCAACCGTGAGACTGGAAGTGCCTCCCATCTTTGGAGATCTTGTTTAATTTTTTCAAATAATTGAGTAAAATTGGCTTTGAACAGCCAATCCAGAACTGGAGTAATGAATATGCCCAAATACACACAACCCCCCTGTGACCACCTAAATGGGAATCTATAGTCACTCAAGAGCCAACTCTTTCGTAAGACCACCCATGGGCATAGCCTCTGATTTAGCAAAATTAATCTTATACCCTGAAAAAGCGCCAAACGCGTGAATGCATTGTATCAGGCAAGGCACTGAAACTGCTGGATTTATCCAGAAAATTAGAACATCGTCTGCATATAGCGAGATCTTATGTAATTTTGACCCCACTTCTGGAGCTGATATATTGAGATCCCCACGGGTGGCCTCTGCCAACGGTTCAATCACCAACGTAAAAAGTAATGGTGAAAGGGGACAGCCCTGCCGGCTGCCCCTAGAAATATTAAATTGCTTGATCGTACCCCGTTGGTAATGACCGCAGTGAGAGGTACACTGTAGAGAACCTTTACCCATCTTATGAAAACTTCACCCAGACCAAACCGGTCTAGAGTATAGAAAAGGTATGGCCACTCAACTCGGTCAAATGCCTTCTCTGCGTCTAAAGAAATCACCAATCCCTGTATTGACTGCTGTTGGCATGCTTGAATTACGTTAAGCAGCCTCCTAACGCTATTGGAGGATCTGCGACCCTTTATGAAGCCCGTCTGATCCTCTTTAATAATAGAAGGTAACACAGTCTCCAGCCTTAATGCAAGAGCCTTAGAGAGGATCTTAAAGTCCACATTTAAGAGCGAGATGGGCCTGTATGAAGCACAGTCTTCCGGATCCTTCCCTTTTTTAAGGATAAGTGAAATATTTGCGCCTCAGATGTTTGGAGACAAACATGACTGTATGAATCATTAAACATATTCAGCATCGGGCCTGACAGTATACTGATAAATTCCTTATAGAATTCACTGTGAAGTCCATCAGGACCCGGCGCCTTTCCACTCTGAAGCTGCCTCACAGCTTCCTGCACTACTTGCTCTGATAACGGGGCATTGAGAAAGGACTGTTGTTCAGGAGTCACACCCGGGAGCTTCAGATCTCTAAAAAAGGATTCCATTTTGGCCTGCCCCTCCTTAAATTTTCAGACTGATATAACTTAGAGTAGAATCTCAGGAACGCCGCATTAATCTTTTTAGAATCACATGTTCATTCCCAGACCCTTCCCTAATCACTGTAATGGTTTGTGGGGCACTTCTCTTTCTGGCCAGGTAGGCTAAGTATTTGCCTGGCTTGTCACCATGCTCGTACAACCTTTGCTTTGCAAAAGCCAGCTCCTGCTTTGCCGTCTGTGTGAGCACGAAACTTAGTGCAGACCGCAGTGCCGTAATCCTCTGTAGTTTGACCAATGAGGGTCTGTCAAAATAGGCCTTCTCGGCTGCCTTCAACCGTGCTTCAAGGAGACGTTGCTGCTTCCTACTTGTGGAATATGAAATAACTAACCCTCTGGCACAAGCTTTGGCAGTTTCCTAGAGAACAGATGAGCTATCAACCGAGCCTATGTTGATGCCTAGGAATGCCCGAAATTCCCTAGAGAAATACTCCACAAACTTGCTGTCCATGAGAATAAAGGGGTCCATTCGCCAGTACCTTGAATCCACTGTAACATCCTTAATTTTAACCATGAGGTACACTGGAGCATGATCAGAGATGGCAATATTACCAATCGTACAGGATGCCACCAGATCTAGGGTTACAGCATGGGCCAGAAAAAAAATTAATCCTCGTGTGACATCTATGTGGATTGGAGAAAAAATGTGAAATCCCTACCTGTAGGGTGGAAACACCTCCAGATGTCCACCAACCCTAATTCCCCACACAAACCCATGGGATTTCTTGGTTTACAAACATTGACTGCAGCTAACTCTAGTCCTGTACACTGAACGATTGAAAATTAAAGTTTAACTGGAAGTCTATAGTATTTATCAGATCTTGGTCAAGTTGCTTAAAGGGTCAAGAGGAAATTTTCCCTCTTGCATTCTTGTAGAATTTTGATGGGAAGTTAGAGTTTGTGTGACTTTCCTGGGAAGTTTAGTGCAGGCCTTGTTGTGGCATTGGCAATTTGAATTTTGTCAATGCAATAACTTTTCAATAAAAATATCCCCGTTTAATAGTTGAACATGGGGCAGCTCATTGGGCTGAATCCAGGAGTGTGATTGGGTAATTTGTTTTGTTTTTTTTTGTGTGGGAAGGAAAGCATGCCATCTTTTGCTTTTCACGACCAATAGCACTGATCTCGTTGGTGTTTTTCAAGGTCACTGGCTAACAATGCAAGCAATTTTCAATCATAAAATCATAGAATCCCGACAGTGTGGAAGCAGGTCGTTTGGTCTATCGAGTCCACACTGACCCTGTGAAGTACATCCCATCATGACCCAATTCCCTACCCTGTAATCCTGCATTTTCCATGGCCAATCCCCCTAATCTCCATATCTTTGGATTGTGGGAGGAAATCCACACAGACATGTGGAGAATGTGCAAAGTCCACACAGTCACCCGAGGCTGGAATTGAACTTGGGTCCCTGGCTGTGAGGCATCATGTTAACCACTGAACCACCATGCCACCTGGATGGGCTGATAAATGTGAATTGATAGCCTACTCTCTTTATTATCTAAGTTTGATGTGCACATATCCTTGCTGGTGTATTTTTCATCCACATTCTATCCATTTTTATAAAGAATTGCAAAACATGTAGAGGGAGCACTTGAGCTGCTCTCCTTTCCTCAGTTTGGAAAATAAAAACATTTTCTGTATTTGCATGCAATCTTCTGAAAAGTATTTGAGCTGCATTTTAAGTCCCCCTTCAGAGCAGCACTGGATTTAATGAAGCTAATTTTGCTCATACTTCAAAGTGAACGGCTAAAAAGAAATTTCAGCAATTTAAATACAAATTGTTGAATAATGGGTTTTTGTAGTTCGTATTCAAATTACTTTAACTGAGAGTTTTCTTCAAACTATCTTACACTGCAAAGTTTCTTTATGATAATGGATGTGGCAGTTATCGTTGTGCATTGCATTCGGTAAAATATACTGTTTGCCAAATATGTAGGAAATCAATGTAAGGATCACAAAGCTTTGTTAATTAGAATAGAATATGAATGTTTCTTCACTGAAAGCTCATAGTATTGCATGGATATTTGACTTTATTTGAAAGGTAGTGGAATATAAAAGTAGGGAAATTTTGCTAACACTGTACAAGGTGCTAGTTAGACAACAGTTGGAATACAGTACTGTCAACAGTTTAGGGCCCTTCATCTAAGCAAAGATACTGACATTGGATGCAATCCAGTGAAGGTTCTAGAATCAAATGTGGAGGGACTGTCTTAGAGGTTGAGTAGATTTGGCCTCTACTTGCCAGAATACAAAAGGTTGAGAATATTGAAGTATTGAAACATACACAATTCTTAGGGGACTTGACAGGGCAGACATGAAAAAGGTTGTTTTCCCCTTGTGGGAGAGTTTCAGACCGGGAACAAACTCTCAGAACAGGGATTAGCACTTAAGAGACAAATGACAATGCATTTCTTTGAGGATTGTGAATTTGCAAGATTCTTTGCCGTAGTGGTGTTGAGGCTAGGTCATTAAATACATTCAAGGATGATAGGTAAGGGAATTGAGGGCTATGGGAAAGGCAGGAAGGTGGAGCTGAGGATAATTAGATGAGCCATTTAATGGCATAATATTTTGATGGCCTTAACAGTGTGGTTCTGCTCTAGGTCTTGTGGCCTAATGGAAATTGGGTATACAGGTGATTGTTGGCCTTGGCTGAATTGATACAAATGTGAATGCTTCCACTTTTTGGGTTGACTGAAACCCAATTCACAAATGGATGGCCATCTTCCAGGATGGTACTGATTTACAAGGTCAGTATCATACCTTCCAGTTTTGTTTTCTTACCTCATGTTGTAAACTATTATTTAAAATATGTGATCACGATGGACCAAAATGTTTTGATAGCGTGTTACTCGGGCAAACATCATTAAATACAAAAGCTCAAGTAATTTTAAAGAGAAGGTGAGTTATATCATCAATTATGTTGCACCATTTGCTGGTTCATTTGCATTGCCCCACTGTTCCACTTCCATCAGCTACTGTATCGTTAGTATGCACTGCTCACTATCAATTGCATGTTTCTTGAGTTGCAGTCAGTTAAAATGAGTCACAGTCCGAGGACCTGGTCTTGACCTAATTTATGGCCTGCATATCTCTCAGCTAAAGAAGACGACAAAAGAATGTTTAAAACTAAATCTCTGCTCTAACTGAAATAGTTGTGGAATTTGAAACATTCTCTTTAAGTTTGACAGTTTGTTTTTATTGGCTTCATCATCCAAAGTCTGTTGCTAACACATTTCTGCTCCATTTCCACCACTTAGATTTTTCTAGGCATTTGTTTTTTGACTCTTTTGTGCATTGCTACCATGACTTGAGCCTCCTTACTGAATGAGACACTGGCTGGATCCAGGGAATTAGGTCTATCTCGGAAGCAATGGCTGATGACTCCGTTCTGCCTCTCGATTCAGTAAGGGTAACATTGTGCCCAGCTGGGTGCAAACACACCGAAGGCCCCTGAGAAAGTGGCAGATATTGATCAACTCTATGAAATGGTTTGTGACAGAATAAAGCACTTTGGCTTTTTGAAGACAGTGGTTATTTTATATTTCCAACGATCTGTGAAAAGTTTGTCGCGGGGACACTGGCAAAGATGAGAATGAGCAGAAGGCACACTTCCCATGCAGAGGAGGCAATTGCCACCCCCCCCCCCCCCCCCCCCACCCCCCTTGCACGTGTGTCTTATCCAGGCATGTGCAGGCTCTTCTGCCTTCCCTGAGATCAAAATTATTGATTTCTGCTCAAAAAGGACATGGGAGTTGTAGAGCTCTTTCTGTGATGGAGCTACTACTGATTTGAAGTGTTCTTCAGCATATCACCCTTGGCTGTCGTCTTTTCAGGTTGTTGAAGCTCTTTCAACGCCGGTTGCATAACTGTTCTTCTCAACGCCCGGGCCAATTCCCTCCATCCCACCTTGTGTGGAGCCCCCTCCCTTCAAAGACTCAAATTTTGTGCAAAGTTATTGTTCTGAAAGTGTTAGTGTTGGAGACTGCATTAAGCTCCACTTAATCTGATATTATGTGGTCTTGAGTGGGGAAAGAGATGTCTAGCTTGAGATGTCAATCAAGACAGCTGTCGTGATTGCTCCCTGATGTTCTTAATTATTATGTACAACTTGGCATTTTAACTTCTAGCTTATTGCATTATAGAAATTGCTACGTCTTCAACATTTGTCAGTCGAGAACTAGAGTATTGCTAGAAAGAAGACATCTTTTGTTCAGGTCTTCATTTTGCAATCATTAGGATAATTCACAAGAATTTGAGGGAAAACAACATTAAAACTATATGAGGACAGTGCTGATTAGTTGCAAGTGGACAGTCGTCAAGGTAACACAATGAAGAATGCATCAGTTAATCATGACTGATCGGTAACTGCCAAGCTTGCCTTAAAGTTTAGACAAGGCAGGTTGATGCTGATTTGTCAAGCATTGCCCTGAGAAATGAACCAAAGAATGGCTATCATTGATGTTGTATCGAAACCGGTGTAGTGCATGCACATATTTTCTGTCTGCAATGAACAGGGTCTTTTGTATATGTTTCTTCCAGTACATGCAAGTGTGCCATACTGTAAGGCCAATTGACAATTCCAAATGGGTTGTATAACACTCCACATAGTGAACATTTAATTAAAAATGTTGTCCAATTTCAGAATCTGATCTAATTTTAGATATTATTGTGCCATTTGCAAGTGTAGGCTGGTTGGATGAGGTCAGTAACTTGCTTTTGCAAACAGCTGAAATGGTACGCTGTTTGATATGATCTGATGGCACATACAGTTCATGCACCAAACAACACACAGAGGCTCATGTACAACATTACTCATTTGTGGATGGGCAGAATGACGTATTGTCTTATGGCAAAAGTCTGTTAGTGGCCAACACTGCTTATGTTGCTACAGAACAGTAGCCTTATAAAACCAATAGATTCCGTCATTGTCTTCAGGGTAATCTGAGAGTCTAGGCATTTATTTGGGGCCAAAACTGACAGCCTTCGTCCTGTTAATGAAACAGGGAGCAATGATTTGTTCAGGATCACCATTAGCTCTCAAAATGGTTTTGATACACCCCTTTTCAGTATCAAACTTGCATGATATACCAAAGGCTTGTGCACTGCTTATACAGTTGCCAATAAAGCCAATCTTGTAGCCCATGAAACCATAGGAATCACAACATATTGACATGGCTGTTTATTTTTTGCTGCTTCAGTATGTGGAGAATTATGATTCGTAGGGAGCACTGTGCAGTCATCAGCAACCATCCCCCTTTTATGATGGAGGTAGATCATTGACTAAGCAACTTTGCAGAACTCCAGTGGCGATGTCTGAGATGAGATGATTGACCTCCAACAAATACATCCAAAGCCATATTCCCTTGTGCCAATTTTGACTTTACTCAGCAAGACATTTTCCCCTTTGACTCTGGTTTTGCTATGGCTCCTTGTTGCCACACTCGGTCAAATGCTTATCTTGATATCAAGAGCAGTTACTGTCACTTGATCTCTGGAATTCCGTTCTCTTGTCATCTATGTACTGAGGCTGTAATGTTTGGGGCTAGGACATAGCTTGGGGTTCTGGATTACTACTGCAGTGATATGATCACCATGCCACTGCCTTTATCATTGGTTCCTGTTTACTCATGAAGATATGAACAACCATCGCAGCCTTTCCCTTCACTCATAATGACCAGGTTTGTGTATCTATGTATTTATATAAAAGGGAGTTTAAGAGTGGATTAGATTGCTAATTAGTAGAGTTACACGGTGATGGTTTGTCTGTAGCTGGAGACATTTACTTTGTTGAAGGGTAATTTTTGTTAAGTACAGAAAGGCTAGTAAATTGAGAAACCCAGTGTATTTTTGGAATCTTTTAACTTTTGTGAAGACTCTGGGAATAGTGAGACTTTATTTCCAGCACATTACCCCCAGTGGGTTGTAATACAACTCAATCCTCAGTCAGAATTAAAAACTACACAACACCAGGTTAGAGTCTAACAGGTCTATTTGCAAGTACTAGCTATCAGAGTGCTGCTACTTCAGGTAACTGTGGAACAGGATCATAAAACACAGAATTTACAGCAAGATCTTATGCTATAAATTCTGTGTCTAACAATCCTGCTCCACAGCTCCCTGATGAAGGAGCAGTGCTCTGAAAGCTAGTGCTTCCAAATAAATCTGTTGAACTATAACCTGGTGTTGGGTGACTTTTAGCTTTGTCTACCCCAGTCCAACACTGACACATCCACCTCAGTCAGAGTTGAGGCACGTGTTCTCAACTTTTTAATCACACCACACCGTGTGGATCATATATGGGATAGGCCGTTGTCTCAACTATCAGTAAAATCTTTGATTTATGTTTGAGTATGCAATATGTTTAAGTTAAATTGACCCTTCAAATTATTTTGGCAAATATCATATGAGATGAATATATGACATATACCCTGGATCACATGGTTATGTTAATTTCTAGCCTGTGCTTAACACCAATCAGCATCATGAAACTAACACTGAGGAATCCTTTTTAACACTTTCATCTACAGTTCTCTTCCCAAAGACATGTCCGACCTATAGTGACACAATCTCCTCCACTGGGGGAATGCAGCTGGTTCAAAATCCACTCTAGCTGGAATTGATATTGACCTCCATGTTGTTGATACCAATTTGATCCATATTGTTGATTGGACGAATGTAGCCACCTGGTCCTCCAAAGACTGAGTTGCTGTGGTGTGTTATGACCCACACCTATGAATGGTAGGGGCTGTTTTCTTTAGAGAAATTCCTGGCTGACCAGGAATAACTTCTGATCTTACCACCTGTCATTAGTGTCTGTTGGAAAGATTGACACGTTGATGTCCAATCTGCTTGATCGTGTTGTGGATACCCCATTTTTGACCATCAAATAGAATGGGATTTGAACCTGGAGCCTCTACTCAGAGGCCACCCTCTGTGTGTTACAACTCAACCCAAATTCAACAATTCATTAACCCTTCATATCTTTCACATTTTTGCATATCACAAAGAAGAATTCCTTTGCTCAGAAGAATATCAGTAGATCTCAAGGAGTTGGTCTCTTAAACATTCCATAGCCCATCAACTTGCCCCGTGCAGATATTTCTCTGATCTCCCCACAGTCTTGTTGACTGCCATATTGTGGTAACCACTTAACATTGACTTTCCAATCACCGGAAGCAGTCTTTGGTTACTGATCCTCAAATTAAACCCAAATTTTAAAAACTAAAAAAAATTCTGTTAGCTTTCTCTGGGTTCAATGAAAATAACCTCCTGTCTCTTGTGTTTCCTTCATAATTATACCTTGATTTTATGTTTTGGCATTCAAGTTCAATTGATTCTAAATGCACGTGCCTTCAATGTCTGTGTTTAAACTGTCGATAGTAGTCATGATTTGGAGATGCCGGTGTTGGACTGGGGTGTACAAAGTTAAAAATCTCACAGCACCAGGTAATAGTTCAACAGGTTTAATTGGAAGCACTAGCTTTCAGAGCAACCACCCGATGAAGGAGTGGCGCTCTGAATGCTAGTGTGTCCAATTAAACCTGTTGGACTATTAGCTGGTGCTGTGTGATTTCTAACTGTGTTTAAACTAGGATTTGGGGGACTTATCATCTTCTTCTTCCTTCTAAGCCGTTGTTTATAAATTTGAAATGCTATTTGCTGTTTTTTTTTCTTGCTTTGCCCATCTGTACTAGCATCTGTTTGTAATGTACAAATCTTGACCCAACCTTGATTCAGCAACGAGGGGAAAGTGATGACTGCAGATGCTAAAGAGTCAGAGTTGAAGAGTGTGGCATTGATTGGAGTCAAAGTGTGGCACTGTAAAAGGCAGGAAGAGCAGGAGCAGGAGAGTTAACGTTTTGGATGTAAACCCTTCATGTTCCCGATGAAGGGCTTATGCCCAAAACGTCAACTTTCCTGCTCCTCGGATGCTGCCTGACCTGCTGTCCTTTTTTCCAGTGCCATGTTTTTCGACTCCAACCTTGATTTAGGTTGGTTTGGAAATACTCTGACCTCAGTTTGATTTCTGATACTTGCTCTGATTTGAATTGCTGATCTGTAATATCACACACAGTGCCATGAGGGACCATGAGTGCGTTTCAAAAACCGCTGCTATGTGGGGACATGCAAATTTCTTTTGAGTTGGACTGATTTTGACTAGAATGTAAATTGTAATATTTGAAGCAGTGTTCTCTATGGAAATACAATATCTGCTCAGCTTGTTCGGAGTTATTGAGTCATGTAAATGACTTGCTTAATTTCATCTAAGCCATTGCTGAGTGTGGTGTTTCTGGTCCGTTGAATAAATCTTGATGGATTGAGTGCTATTAAAAAAAGATGTATTTTTTGAAAAAGTGGTGTGATGTTGGAAACTGATTTTGTTGGTAGTACAATATCATCTCATATTACAGAGGAGGAAGTGCTAGATTTCTTGAAAAGTATAAAAGTGCATAAATCCCCAGGACCTGATTAGGTGTACCCTAGAAGTCTGTGGGAAGCTAGGGAAATGATTGCTGGACCTCGTATCATCGATAGACACAGGTGAGGTGCTAACATGGTGCCACTGTTTAAGAAGGGTGGTAAGGACAAGCCAGGGAACTATAGGCCAGTGAGCCTGATGTCGTGGTGGGCAAGATGTTAGAGGGAATCCTGAAGGACAGGATATACATGTATTTGGAAAGGCAAGGACTGATTAGGGATAGTCAACATGGCTTGGTGTGTAGGAAATCATGTCTCACAAACTTGATTGAGTTTTTTGAAGAAGTAACAAAGGGGATTGATAAGGTCAGAATGGTGGATGTGATCTATATGGACTTCAGTAAAGTATTCGACAAGGTTTCCATGGGAGATTGGCTAGCAGGGTTAGATCTCATGGAGTACAGGGAGAACTAACCACTTGAATACAGAACTGGTGGAGGGCTGTTTTTCAGACTGGAAGCCTGAAAACCAGTGGAGTGCCACAAGGATCGGTGCTGGGTCCACTACTTTTCATCATTTATATAAATGATTTAGATGTGAGCATAAGAGGTTTAGTTAGTAAGTTTGCAGATGACACCAAAATTGGAGGTGTAGTGGACAGCGAAGAAGGTTATCTTAGATTACAATGGGATTTTGACCAGATGGGCCAATGGGCTGACAAGTGGCAGATGGAGTTTAATTCAAATAAATGTGAGGTGCTGCATTTTGAGAAAGCAAATATTAGCAGGACTCATACACTTAATGATAAGGTCCTGGGAGTGTTGCTGAACAAAGAGACTTTCGACTGCAGGTTCATAGCTCCTTAAAGTGAAGTCGCAGGTAGATAGGATAGTAAAGGCTGCGTTTAGTATACTTTCCTTTATTGGTCAGATTATTGAGTACAGGAGTTTGGAGGTTATGTTGCGGCTGTACAGGATGTTGGTTTGGCCACTGTTGGAATATTGCGTGCAATTCTGGTCTCCTTCCTATAGGAAAGATGTTGTGAAACTTGAAAGCGTTCAGAAAAGATTTGCAAGGATGTTGCCAGGGTTGGAGGATTTGAGCTACAGGGAGAATTGAACACCGCTGGGGCTGTTTTCCCTGGATCATCAGAGGCTGAGGGGTGATCTTAGAGGTTTACAAAATCATGAGGGGCATGGATAGGGTAAATAGACAAAGTATTTTCCTTGGAATGGGGGAGTCTAGAACTAGAGGGCATAGGTTTAGGGCGAGAGGGGAAAGATATAAAAGAGACCTAAGGGGCAACTTTTTTCCTTGAGGATGATGCGTGTATGGAATGAGCTGTCAGAGGAAGTGGTGGAAGCTGGTACAATTGCAACATTTAAAAGACATCTGGATGGGTATATGAATAGGAAGAGTTTGGAGGGATATGGGCCAAGTGCTGGCAGGTGGGACTAGATTGGTTTGGAATATCTGGTCGGCATGGACAAGTTGGACTGAAGGGTCTGTTTCCATGCTGTACATCTCTATGACTCCATGAATCTATGTCACTCTTAACAATGAAACAATTTAGTGAAGAGCCAAAAGAGCAGCCAAAAGAATGTGGATGGATTGCATCATCGCTCTGGACAACATTTGGGCAGGGTTTCTATATTTAAAATAACCCAGGGCCATGCATCCTATATTTTGCTAAGGAAATTGGAAGTAATAAATACAATTTGCACTGTTGCCAAGATCATGTATAATGTAAAGGTGGCGAATTCCACATGTCACCAACTTTCTGTCTCAATTATGGAGATGCATGTTGAATAAAGGTTTCAAGGTGCTGGAATGACCTTGAGATGGTGCCATGGATCTGCACATCACTGAGTCTAAATACCATAATGTGGGTGGAGTTAGAAAGCTCCGAACATTCAGGAGCACATGGACATGAGCTTACAAGGAAAATAGATTTGTGCTTACCTGTTGTAGTTATAAGAGCGAGCTTGGTATGTAAAAAGTTATCATGGAAATCAGTACTTGCTATTAGTGTGTGATAAGTAGTGCTCTTTGCAAAGTCTAAGCCTGAAGAATGTTGTTGATTTTGCACACTCGGTGACTAGTCTATAAAGAACCCAGATTCACAGTGTGACATCAGACCACATAATGAAAAGTGCTCAGCAACATTGAAGCAGGTGCCTGTTTGTGTTGTGGAGACTGGTAGTGGAAAGTTACGTTGAAAATCGAGAGGGGTATTTTGAGGTTGTAGAACACCTCTTATTGCAGGCCTCCCTGAACACAAATGGAAAAAGAATTTTAAATATTGCCATAATGTGGAGAATTTTTTCTTAAAAAATATTTAATGCATGGCGCAATCCTAATAATTTAATATTTTATCAGTACTGATTCATACTGTATGCTAAATTGCACTTCTGTTGTGATGGTAGGCTTCCCTCTTTTACACTGCTGTCCAGTATACTTTCTGTTCCATTAACCAGTGAAGGGTTTCCTTGTTTGTACACAAAATATAAAAAAAAACCTGAAGTGATTTTCCTTAATAAATACAGCTGGAACAAGGTGCCTTCTTTCGAAATTCCTTTTGTCAGCTATTTACTTTGGATTTTTAAATCCAGAGTTATAATTACAGGAAAAGTCTAATAACCCAGAATTTAGAAGATTGAAGTAGTTACTTTGGTTCTGGGTAGTGGTGGGTAAGGTTATAAGAGGATTTATAATCATCTAGAAAGGAATAAGCTGGTTAGAGATAGTCAACCTGGTTTTGTGAAGGGTAGGTCTTGTCTCACAAACCTTACTGAGTTCTTTGAGAAGGTGACCAAACATGTGGATGAGGATAAAGATGTTGATAAGGTGCCCTACGGTAGGCTGTTGCACAAAATACGGAGGCATGGGATTGAGGATGATTTAGCGGTTTGGATCAGAAATTGACGGGCTGAAAGAAGACACAGGGTGGTGGTTGATGGGAAATGTTCATCCTGGAGTTCAGTCATTAGTGATGTACCACAAAGATCTGTTTTGGGTCCACTATTGTTTGTCATTTTTATAAATGATCTAGATGAGGGGTAGAAGGATGGCTGAGTAAATTTGCTGATGACAAGAAGGTCAATGTGGATAGTGCCGAACGATGTTGTAGGTTACAGAGGGACATAAGCTGCAGAGCTGGGCTGAGAGGTGGCAAATGGAGTGTACTGTGGAAAAGTGTGAGGTGATTCACTTTGGAAGGAGTAACACGAATGCAGAGTACTGGGCTAATGATATGATTCTTGGTAGTGTAGATGAGCAGAGGGATCTCTGTGTCCGTGTACATAGATCCCTGAAAGTTGCCATCCAAGTTGATAGGGTTGTTAAGAAGGCATACGGTGTGTTAGCTTTTATTAGTAGAGGGATTAAGTTTCTGATTTTATAAGCTGATGAGGTCATACTGTGGCTGTGCAAAACTCTTGTGCGGCCGCACTTGGAAATATTGTGTACTGTTCTGGTCACTGCACTATAGGAAGGTTGTGGAAGCTTTGGAAAGGGTTCAGGGGAGATTTACGAGAATGTTGCCTGGTATGGAGGGAAGTTCTTACGAGGAAAGCCTGAGAGACTTGTGGCTGTTTTTGTTGGAGAGAAGGAGGTTGAGAGGTGACTTAATTGAGTTATATAATTAGAGGGTTAGATAGGGTGGACAGTGCGTGCCTTTTTGCTCAGATGGTGATGGCTAGCACGAGGGGCCATAGCTTTAAATTGAGGGGTGATAGATATAGGACAGATGTCAGAAGTAGTTTCCTTACTCAGAGTAGTAGGGGAATGGAATGCACTGCCTGAAACAGTCATAGACTTGCCAAATTTAAGGGCATTTAAATGGTGATTGGATAGTCATCTGGACAAAAATGGAATAGTGTAGGTTAGTTGGGCTTCAGATTGGTTTCACAGGTCGGTGCAACATCGAGGGCTGAAGGGCCTGTACTGCACTGTAATGTTCTCTATTTTATTGGCACCATCAACATTCATAAATGTGACCCAGCAAGAAGATCAAGAATTGCTAATCTCAGGAGAGATTCATTAAACATTGGCAGTCAAATTCATTCTTTTATTGCATGAGTACTTAAATGTCGAATTTTCAGATTATTTATTCACCTATAACTTTGAAAGTATCAAAACATGCCATTCTTGGAAAAGCTATTTAAAGTTGTCCTTGAGTGAAAATAGACTTCGGGATATTATTGCAAATGTTGCCAGGAATTTGGGCTTGTGTTCTTGTTATACTCATAGATTATGAGAACTGCTCTTTTTCTTCAGAGTTGAAAGAACAAGTTTGCATCTGATGGGCTCGTAGCATTGCACTCCATTTCCTTTTAAAATTTGCTTGTTGTGTTTTCAGCAATTGTCATTTAAAGAAAGCTGCTTGCAAATTATTAATATTGTTTCACGATTAATTTTGAGAATTAATTTTTCATTATAATGGCTCCTTTTTTGGGTTTAAGTTTGTGCAGTGCCTGTTTGAGTTAGACTGTGTAAAAACACTGCCAGCTATTGACTTATCATCTCTGATTAAAATTTTTTTGTAATCTTTTAATTCATTTGACAGCTTTTCTAATGTCTTCCATGCTCAAAATCCAGTGACTCCTAATATTTGAAAGCTACTCTTTATGCTAAAAAAGTAGTTTGCATCATATAATTGGCTCTATTTTCCCATTCTTCATCAATTTCATTGTTTTGTCCAACCTCCCTCCCATCCTTCCCCTGACATTCATCCCATTTCCTTTGTCCCCACCATCAATCTCGTTCTACCCTTCATACAAAGAACCCCCTCCAGCCAGGTAAACATGTTAGGCTCCTCTTCCTATCTACTGTTTTCTTTCTCAAGTAACTTCACCATAGCACTGCCCTCATCAACTACTGGCAAACTACCTTGGGACACTTACTGCACACTCATTCATAGGACAAAATGCCTTGGCATCCTCCAGCCACCACTCTCTAAAGGAACTCTGACAGACATTCCCTTCAAACTGAACAATCAAAGCTGACCAGTTTGGCAAAACTCAGTATGATTATACATTTTTTTGGCATTGAACAAATTATCTTGTTTTAAAAGACTGAAGAAAGAGTTTGTACTGTAGGACATGTAAAATTGTCGAAACAAATCTGTTAACTTGGCTCAACATTAAGTGATGACTGCAGAATGGTTTTCACTTTGAGGGGAGGCAAGATTTATATTGCCCTGTAACCTTTAGTTCAATCTTATTCATATTGTATCTGGTTCTGTGTGCATATATGCGCGTCTGGTTTTGTGTGTGTGGTCTAACTCTGACCAGTATTAATACCCATGACCCCCCTATTGATGGCCGATTTGAATTTTTTAACTATACCTAGTGTGGTGATCATTTGTATTGTGTTATATGCAGCAGTGACTAATGTAGCATATCAGTCCCAATTATGCAGTTAGCGGTGAATGAATGGTAATTTCTGTCCATTGTGCTTTCAGCTTCTCAAAGGTGTTTGGTAGACTTCTATACGGTAAAATTATAGTAAGCAGGGGACAAACAAAGTGTATAACCCTCTTATGGAGGACCTGAGATCAGTTGGAACAGGGCCAGCAGCAGTGTATCTCTGCAACCATTAAGAGTGAAGCATCCATCCGAAAGCATACAGTCAAAAGGCAGGGAGTGCTAGTTAGAATATTAATTCACTGTTAACTCAATACAGAAAGCAAAGAGCGAGAGAAAGAGAAACTGGAATAAGAACTAGAGAGTGAGTTAAAGTTCCACAATGAAGCTCAAAAATGTTATGTCTCAAATTCTGGATGAATGAGTCTCCACTCTTTTACAGGTAAATTCTTAGTGCTGGAGCTGTCCTTTAGAAGTAATTATCACTGAGCACGTTGTTCAAAATTGACTCGGTTAGGGCTTATCTATTTTTCTGCCATATGTTAGTGTATAAGTGCCTGATTGTGGAGGAACAAAGCAAACCAGACAGCAATTTCTTCATTTCTGCTTTTAACTGTAGATGTTGGAGGTTTCTGTTTAGTTTACTCTGTCACATTTGTGAACCGTAAAAGCTTTACTATTTTTCTTACTGCAGCAGCTAGGATATTATAAATTATAAGCTGTGATTGATTCAAGCCTTAGTAGCACATTGCCTTGGTCTTGGGAAATGATGTTGCTGTCGGGGTGGACCTACAGAGCAAGAGGAAAGATTTGTCTCGGAAGTGATGCAGCGAAATAATCCTTGAAAGGCAAAAGCGAGCTAAGTCTCAAATGGATTGAGAGTGCATAACTTCCATCAATGCTCAGAAAAGGATATGAACGATTAATGTAATCTGATATTTTGAACTGGAATTGTTTTACTTAAAATTACTGATCTAATGATGGTGAACAATAATGCAGGTATTATTATTACAATTGCTCAAGAAACTCAGCAGTTCTGGCAGCATCTGTAGAGAGAAAACAGAGCTCATGTTTTGAGTCCAGTGACCCTGCCTCAGAACTGATGATACTGATGATTAGTTGTTTTCTTGAAAGTTGCAGAAGTAGAAGCAGTTTATGTATGTTGGCTATTAAATGTTATGTGCATTATTAATGAATAATAAACACTTGTTATGAAATATTTAGAAATACATTATTACTCCAGGTACCTGCAGTTAATGCTTATCCTTTTGACCTGCACTGCAGAAATTTTACTCCTGAAGACATTGAATAAAAGTCTAGAATGCCTAAATGATGTCTTGAATTCAATACAAAACACAGGCTCTATTTCAAATGTTAAATACTTTAGGGATATTTGCTATAAATTGAAAGACCATAATTATATCAGGGTTTCCTTATTAGCTGATCAATCCTAATAACTAAAGTTAAAACACTTCTAAGTCTAATCTGAAACCTTATAGGGGGACCTTAAATCAAGTAAATTGCATGGGCTAATATTTATAATTTGGGTTCAGGTAGGGGATTTACTGTAGTTAGTATTCATACCATAATCATCCGATGTGTCTTACTGTATCAACATACCTCAGTCAGTTGAAATATTAAAGTTCTAATATCAAACCTGTTGTATTCATTTTCCAGTAGTGGACACCTTGGAGTAATTGCAAGGTAGCAATGTCAGAGAGGGGGTTTTGGGATGGGAGGAGAAGAAGAACGAGGTAAAGGAGGAGTTTAAGCTGCTTGACTAAGCAGAGTTTTAAAATTACCCCTCAAGTTTTGTTGCATATCAGTATATTTTTACTTTTTCTTTACTATCCTGTGTGTAAGGCTGTCCAGCTTAGTTTAATAATTATGACAAATGCTGTTACAATACCTCTACTGATCATTTATGTCTCGCTTAAAACAAAATGTCAGTACATTTTTAAAACAAACACACTGTGGGCTTGAGGTATTTTAATTTCTGTATTCTAAATTTAAACTTTTTTTTTGTTTTATGTGTTTAAATTATGAAGCAAGAAGAAACACAACCCAATGCCAAATAAAGTTTTTTGTTTTAATACATGAGGGCATTGCTGAGACTTTGAATAGTTTGCAAATGTTTCACAAAAGCATGGATGCTATTAATGCCTTAGAAGGAGGTAAAGTAGGATACAAACAGGATGAAAACAAAATTGTAATTCAGGCCGTGTTTATGACATTGGTCGTAGTTAAAGTGTCACCTGGTTTCGATGGGATGAATTGGGGGGAGGTTGAGGTACAAGTGGTGATAGCAGGCAATTGTTTGACCTGGGGTAATATGAAGTGTTACTTATGAGAGCAGCAGGGCCAAGGGAGAGAGTGAGGAGGGAGTCGTGGGGGAAAGGGCTGGAAAGCTCACAGGTTGAAATTTGTTGTAAGGAATTAAGTGGCATTGGCACCGAGGGAAGATCTGACTTGGTCGTTTTGAGAAATATGAAACTTGCTGCTGTGGCAGGAGTGAGTCTTTGCTGATCTTATGAGGTCTGAATAATGATAGCACCCTCCACTCTGATGTGCAATTTAGATTTTGAGTGTAAAAATACGGTATAAAGTTTCTTTTTGCATGCAAAACACCAAATGTTGCCTTGCTCCAATGCCATCTTGAAGCACTGAGTACAATGCAAGATTTTACTGCAATAGAGTTCATCTTTTCTCCCTCCTTCCTGTTACCCTCTGTTACTCCACTGTTTGCAGCTTGACATTGGCCCATAAGCAAAGCTTGTGGCTACAATAAGAGCTTGATCACAACAAGCGGCTTAGTTGATCAGAGATAAATGCAACTCCTTGCTTGACTATATCATTGCCCACGTGAGGGACTGTAAGGATGTTCTAATCTCCTCTGCTGTGATGGGAGCAGTCGACTACTGGATAGACAATCACCTAATCTGATGCACCATCTCCATCAGCCTGTCCTGAAAATGGTCGTGGGTACTGGAGAAATTCTGTAATCTCTGTAAAGGAAGACCTATTGGTCAACATCTAGCCGCTAGCCTGGTGACCCTCACCAAGCAGCAACCTCAACATCTACAGTACCTGGTTTTCCTTTAATTCCATCTTGAACAATAACTACGAGGAGACTTGTTGTTTTTTGACCAGGAAACATCAAGACCAGCTTGACAGGAATGACCAGAAGATCCAGGAGCTACTAAATGGCAAGTGCAAGGCATTTCTGAACTGGAAACCCCACCAAATGTTATTTTTTTTAAAAAAGTAAGAAAACAGGTCCTGAGGGGATTGGTAGTAGAGGCCCAACACCAAACCTGTGATGTCAAGGACCGATGATGGATGGAAAGCGAGCTGAAAATCTAGCCACTTGGCAGACAGCCATGACAGGTCATGCTTCAGCACAGTTGAGACCATCAGCAGTTCAAGAATCCACTAAGAGCCAAGAACAGATTGGCTCCTCTTGAGAGAAGAGAGATAGTAAGCATGAGGTGGAGGAATACCATGAGGATCCCTTGGCCTTCAGCCTGGGGTACCCTTGATCATGATCCACATAACCCCAACACTACCTTTAGTTTGAAAAGGCCATTTGTTAAGTAGAGAGGTTGAGTGAGCTCAGGCTTTTTACACTGGAGAGAGGAAGGAAGAGAGGTGACTTGATAGCAATATACAAGGTAATGAGAAGCATAGAGTAGATAGCCAGAGACTTTTTCCCCAGGGCTGAAATGGCTGTCAAGTGGGGTCATTAATTGTAGGGTGATTTGGAGGAAGGTATCTGGGAGAAATCAGGGATAGGCTCTTTATGCAGAGAGTGGTGGCACTGCCAACACTGGTGGTAGAGTTACAGATATTAGGGACATTTAAGCAACTGCTGGACAAGCATATAGACAGCAGTAAATTGAGGGGTGTGTAGGTTAGGTTGATCTTAGATTAAGATAAATACTCAACACATGGGCTGGAAGGGTCTGTACTATGCTGTACTGTTCTACTTTCGAAGTATCAACAAGGTCACCCATGCAAATAGAATCCTTACTGAGACATGGCAGAGAAGCACAACTGGAATGAAGACCTGACCTCATCATCTTCACCTAAGCAAAGAAGAGCATCTCCGAGCACTGAGATCATCTTGAAGAAAAATGACAAAACTGATTTATAGAAACTTCAGAAGGGAAAGAAGTGTGAAAATCCTGCTCCATCACCTTTTTCCAATGGTTGAAGAGCTTCTTCTGGAATCACAATGCAGATTCTAGACAAAAGTGAACCATTCAGATGCTGGAGATCAGAGTCAAGATTAGAGTGGTGCTGGAAAAGCACAGCAGGTCAGGCAGCATCCGAGGAGCAGGAAAATCAACATTTTGGGCAAAAGCCAGATGAAGAGAAAAGCCTTAATCTCTCTTTTACCCGAAATGTCTATTTTCCTGCTCCTTGGATACTGCCTAACCTGCTGTGCTTTTTCAGCACAACTCTAATCTTCACAATGCAGATTCTGCCCATCAAGAAGGACAGAGCAGATGATCCTCACTGCAAGACAGGTTTAAAGAGAGAGGAGAAAGTTGCTGCAGTCTCACAAAGGTCTTTGACTCTCTGTTATGAGAGGTTATTGAGAACCTGTTCCATAAATGGGACTGCCTGCAGAAATTTGCCACCATTCTCCACCTGCTGTATGACAACTTGCTAGCCGTGATCTTTAATAGGTCCACCACAAACCTAGGTGGACAAACTTGGACCAAGCAAGGCTGTGCTGCCACACTAAGTCTCTTCTTCCCTTCCCCTATTCCAACTATGCAATGACATTCTACCCCATATCCATGACTACTTGCAGGACTGGAATGTCTCCCAGGAGTCAGCAGGAAACCGTTCAACCTGAGTTAGCTCCAGTCCAGAAGCAAAGTCTTCCCAACCCCCCTCTTTGAAGTGCAGGATGTAGAAGGTACTTGCATATTCAGAGGATGAGCTCCAAACATGGTTGATACATTCACAAAGGCATTTTAGAGAAAGGGCCTTAGACATCAAAGGTTTTCTACAGCCAACTCCCATTGTGCAATACTGTCACCCATCTCCTCTTCTGCCAAAGTCCATGGCAAGTCACTGGGCCACACAATGCAAAAATTAAATGGCAGAGTGGGCTTGAAGGGCAGTATTGCTTACTCCCACACATTAATTCCTACGTTCATATCTTGGAGAAACTCCTTCCAATCTGTTCAAACATCTGCCATGAAGTTCAGCTCCCTCCAGTGCATCAGTGTAGCCCCTGGCCATCTGAAGAACTCGAGTGTTTAATGTAGACCTTAAATGTGGCATCCGAAGTAGTGATCATCATGGCCAGTAGTGTTACCTGCCCTTTCTGAATGAGTTGAAGACCAGGAAAATGTAGAATATTTCTTGAAAAATACCACCAACGGTGAGCTGTCAGTGGAAGTGGTAGAGGCTGGTACAATTACAAGATTTAAAGCCCATCTGGATGGGTATTGAATAGGAAGTGTTTAGAAGGATTGGACCAAGTGCTGGCAAATGCAACTAGCTTAGTTTAGGATGTCTGGTTGGCATGGACAAGTTGGACCAAAGGGTCTGTCTTTGTGTTTCTAGGCAACACTCAATGAAGCCTCCACCTACAGTACAATACGCAAGGTGGAGTGGGTGCTGTAGTGTTGGTGTCCTCCAGGCTAACGATGCCAGCTTTGAGGCACTGGCTCCTGCCCAGTCAGCTGTGCCAGGTGGACCTCATTATCTTAAAAGCTGACACAAGACTGTTAAAACCAGCTCTTTGTCTGAGTTCCCTCACAGTTGGCAGTTAACAGGAGGACAGAGAGGACACTTCGGGGACATCCTCAAATGCAGCATCCCCCGCCAACTCTAACCAAAGACAGCCCAAATGGGAGAAGAAGCATCTGCAAAGGTGCTAACCCTCTTGGACAGAACCACAAAAAACAGAAGGAGCGTGTGTGAATCTGAGCATCCCACCCACCTGCTCGTTCGATTCTTAACTCCCCTACCTGTAGCAGGTTGTGTGAATATGGCATTGAACTGTACAGTCACCTCAGAATGCACAACTCTCGAGTGGAAAAACATTATCCTGGATCCTGAAGGATTGCCGAAGAAGAGGAGGAAAGGTTTCACTTGGGAAAAATGGGGGTTAATTCCAGAGAGCCTGTATGTACATCAGTGAATGCGAATGTGCCATGGGGAAGCCAAGCATCCCATTAAATACTGTTCATCCAAAGTCTGGATTGTAACTTGCAATCTTGTAGATCCTCCCACAGTCTTTCTCTTTTACCCCCTCCCTGAGGGAGTAAGCAACTGGCCAGTCAACCAATGTGCAAATGCAAAGGAGAGAATATTTTACGTAAAATTACTCTGCAACTCAAATTGAATTCCAAGCTTTAGCACAGTTTTGAACGGCACTATTGAATTGTGAGCAGCTGCGTGCACTGAAGCCTGTGTGTTTTGTAACAAAGCTGATTTGTGTGTAATATACTTGTGACCATCAAACCCTTTTAAATCAATCTCTGAGCAAGATATAATTCCATAATTTCAAATTCACTGCAAACATGTAATCAAAATTAAATTCATTGCTGCTTTCTAGACCTGTTATGATTGTTCTTTAAAATAAAGAATATTATGGGAGGAGTGTGTTACCTTGTATTATATAAGATTGTTGCCATTCTTTCATGTAGTGCACTTTCCAAATGCAATTCAAGATTAGTTGAACAAAATTCATCAAACTGCAGCTGGGTTCTTCCACACTGCAGATGGCTACGGCAGGGTCGGGTGGGGGAGAAAAATTGCATGTGCATTTCCTTTCACAGAACCTGAGGTCTCAAGGTTGGCTTTTTGTAAGGTTTTACTTGCCTGCATGCATTTTGTTATTGCTGATGACTTGAATTATTTAATTTTAAGACATGACTGCACATTGTCTCTTATTTTCGTCCTTCTGATTTTCTTTTAAGATTGAATTATTCTGCAGGGTTAAGCTATCACAACTCTCCACTGGATTTCCAGTGAACATAGAAAATAGTAGCTGAAATAGACCGTCAACCCCTTGAGCCTAGTCCACCATTCAATAAGATCATGACTGATCTGGTTGTGTTTTTAAATTCCATGTTTCTACCTCGCTCAAAATACCCTTTTTTTTCCCTTGTCTAGCCAGAATTTATCTTTCTCTTGAATAACTCCACCTTCACTTTGAGGTAGAGTGTTCCAAAGTCTCACCACCAGAACAAAATATACTGTGCATCTCACTATTATAAAGGTGACCTCTAGTCTTTTATAATGGTGTGTCTGAGTTCTGGGCTGACCCGCAAGAGGAAGCATCCTCTCCATATCCACTTTTCAAGAGTATTCAGAATCTTAAACACTTAATCAAGTTGTCCCTCATTTTTCTAAAGTCCAGGGGAATCGAGCCCAGTCTCTCTCTATCCTTATTCTCTGTAGTTTATTAAGCTATCAATCAAGTAAACTTCCTCTGAATCACCTCCGATACATTAATGTCCTTCCTTAAATACAGACCAAAACTGTACACAGTAATATGGCAATATTTCTACATTAAAGTATTAGGTCATACAATTTCGAATGTTTATTGTTGATCTCCTGGTTTCTTAGAATACTTAAAAGTTGCCCTTGAACACCTCATAGTTTCATTCTTAGCTGTGGAGGATTGTGTGGTTGTTGCAGTTCTCGTGAAAAACTGAGAAGTTATCATTGTTCTGGCTATGTTTTACAAGGGAATTAATGAGCGTTTGCCACCTTTTTAAAGGTCTTGACGAAACAGTTGAAATGCTTGCTGTTTTTGCTTGTAACGTTGTAGTGTCCTTTATCATTGAATTTGGGAAAGTTCATTTGAGACAGGAAATATCAAAGTCAACTTAAAAACATACAAGTAGTATTCTATGGTCTCACAAGGTCGGTGCAATGCAATTGCTTGCTGGACTTAGCTGAAGGGGCTGAAGGGTCTATTTCAGCTGCTATTTTGTATGTTCACTGGAAATTCAGTGGAGAGTCTTGATAGCTCTTAACCCTGAAGGCGATCTGAGGAATGAATTTTAACATGTTTGTCTTTGCTGCTCAACCCAAATATTAGCTTAAGTCACCACATTCATTCTGTGTCTTTTTGTCACCTTCACACTGTACACCAGTTCAGCAAGATGACCAGTCTGAAATAAATGAATGTTCAATAACTTGGCAAAATTTGGAAACAAATAGGCTTTAAACTATTAGAAATATCAGATGCCAATATTTGACTTTGTGAAGTGCTGGTATTGACCCAAGGTCACTTCATCAATAGATGTTGCCAGAAGTATCGATTTGCGAATGGTTTGTACAGTATGTGGATAAATTGCTCTGGATGAAATTCTACACAGACATTTCTTGATTTAATAAATATTTTTCTGGAAAGCACTGCTGGGTGTCTGTTGGCATTGATAATTTGAATTGAAACTTGTTTATCCTCAGTGTGTCCCCAAAATTGTTTGTATTGCTCTAATCTGTTTAAATACAGCACACTTTATCTTGAGCAAAGACCCACTGACATTATTTTGTTTATTATCATCCATTTTTTTTTTTCAGTGCAAACCACAAGCAGTAAATAAATTTAAAGTTTAGATTCCCTACAGTGTGGAAACAGGCCCTTTGGCCCAACAAGTCCACACCAACCCTCTGAAGAGTAACCCACGCAGACCCATTTCCCTCTGACTAACGCGATGTGCAATTTTAGCATGGCCAATTCCCCTACCCTGCACAGGGGGAAGAATGTGCAAACTCCACACAGTCACCCGAAGCTGGAATTGAACCTGGGACCCTGGTGCTGTGAGGCAGCAGTGCTAACCACTGAGCCACCGTGCCGCCCCACAGTATTTAGAACAGAAGTAAACTACTTGCATAATCACAGTATTGTTGCAATCTTCCAGCAGAGGAGGCGGCCATTTAGTCTGTCTGTCGATGCTGGCATTTTCTCAATGCTTGCCCTTTCCCAATACCCTTTCACTTTTCCACTGTCTGGATGCCTTTTATTTCCTTCTTTAAAAAGCTATTATATGTTCTATTTCTAGCACTACTTTTTTTGGCTCCATTTCACGGCTTAACATCCAGCTGTGAGAAAATCTGACTGCCTAATTTCAGTCTTTGACATAACGTTGTGTCAATTCATTAATAACTCTGACTACTTCAGTCATCCCCTTCCAAAGTCATCGTGGTTTGTATCAGAGCTACATTGTGACTTGTGCGTCTGTTGCAAATTTTTGTATTGACGTTGTCTAGATTCTGTAGTCAAGTTATCTTAGATTAGCTTAGATTAGATTAGATTTCCTACAGTGTGGAAACAGGCCCTTCGGCCCAACCTGTCCACACCAACCTTCCGAAGAGTAACCCATCCAGACCCTTTTCCCTCTGACTAATGCACCTAACACGATGGGCACTTTAGCATGGCCAATTCACCTGGCCTGCACATCTTTGGACTGAGGGGGGGAAACCGGAGCAGCTGATGGAAACCCACACAGACACGGAGAATTAGCAAACTCAACACAGACAGTCACCCGAGGCTGGATTCTAACCTGGGACACTGCTTAGCACTGCTGCCTCACAGCACCGCACCTGAACTGGTACCTTAAACCTATGTTTTGCAATTCTCAATGAGCATCAGTTACATTTCTAAAGATAGTTAACACATCTAGGGTTTTAAACTTGAGAAATCTTCTTACCTTTAGTCAGCTGGGAGTACTCAGTGCCTCGAAATTAGATTACTGTGGAGTTCAAATGCCATTGTGGACTTAGCTGATAATCTCACCTGACACTTGAGTATAGTGATGATGGATAACCATATTAGAAGAATGGCTTACATTTCAGATAACTTGCTAAGCTGATGCCTCAACTGCTTTTCAGATAATAAAAAGCTTCACAACACTGCAAAGAAGAACAGTGACCCCTCAATAGCATTTACGTTTTCTTGTAAACATCAAATACTGATTATTTGGTTGTTTCTTCAACTCTGGGTTCTTGCTGTATGTAAGTTAATGGTTGCACTTCTTTTAAATGATGGAAGTTACATTTCAGAAGTAAGCTATTGGCTGGAAAGTACTCGAATGCATTCTGAGTGTGAATAAATTAAACAAGTTTGTATTTATTTCCTTGCTCTCAGTGCACCTCCCACCTTTAATTTTGTGCTCATTTATCTCCCCAATGTGATGGCCAATTCATATTTTCCTGGGTCATCCTTCTAAATGCACTATGAGTTTGTATATAATGAAAGTCAAAATCTCCTAATGTCCCTCTGACTCCTGGAATCCTGGTTTTGCAGCTATTTCACACTCAGTGCCAGTTCCTGCTTTTCCCTGCCAGAGTTAACTGTTTTCTTATCCTTGTGAGAAACCATTAGCTGTCTGGGGACGATCTTCTCACTTCATTGAAATCCTTTTGTAATCTGGTTTCTTCAGAAGTCCCAATTTCACTTCAAAATCTTTTATGAATATCAGTAATTTGCTCCAGACCAGTAGACAGTAAGGTAATGGGGGCACTCCACTGGTAATTGGACCCCAAAGGGAAATCACCTCATTTAAAATCAGGCTTTGCTTTCAGTCCTTTTCGGCTATTTTGAAATTAATCTTTTATGCATTGGGCATAATTTTAACACAGTCTTTCATCAAAGCCTTTTAGAGATGGTCTCTTTGAAATTTCATTTGCTGTATGTCCTACTAGTGTTGAAATTCACGGATTTTTCTGCTTATAGATTCGGTTGCAAGCTATTAAGTTGTCATTTGATATTTGCCTTCTATTTAGGAAATTTCTGTAGTTATCAGTGGCAGAAAAATCCCAAGTGCAGACACTTAGTAGATGAAGACTGTCAATGCAAGTTTATCATATACATAAATTGCGTTCCTTGAAATTTCAAAATCTCTCTCTCTCTTTCTCTCTCTGTATACACTTTTTGGCAGTTGTAACATTGTATGCTGCACTCAGTTCTGTTACCTTGATGCACTTGTATCACATGATCTGCCGATAAAGTACATAAGACAACATTTGTTTTCACTTAACCTTGGTGCTTGTGAAAGTAATAAATCAAATCAAAATCAGTTTGTCATTAACAACTTTAAGTAGAATTACCATAAGACATCAGAATCAGAATAGCCTTTATTGTCACATGGGAAAAGTATTATGCCATTCAGCCCATTGAGTTTGTTCTGCCATTCACTGACATCACAGCTGATTTGATAATCCTTACCTCCACTTTCCTGCCTTCCTCCATAACCTTTTTGATTCCTTTACTGATTAAGTATATTCAAGGCCGAAATAATTTTTAATGACCTAACTTGTACATCACGATCCACAAGAGCATTAGCTGTTATGTAGGTTATCTTTGCAAAAGTGCACTAATCTCATTGTCATTACTCGTTATTGTGCAAGTGGGGAGGAGCAGAAATTTCTGCAAATAGATTTAAATAGGCAGGGAAAATGGATCAAAATCTGGCAAACGTTATTTCAATTAGTTAAATGCAGTGTACGTGTTTGCTTAGGGTCAGCATCAAGTATACCCTAGCATGTGAAGCAGAACTGAAATCACTTGCAGGTGAGAAAGATCTTTATGTCATAGTTCATAACTCTCTTGAGGTTCATTAACAATGTCAAGAGGCCATTAGCAAAACAAATAAATTTGCAGATTGTATTTGCTAAGTGATTAACTGGAAAACAGAGCATACAATTTTGTCCTTGTATAAGACAGTATTAACAAATATTGAATCCATTGATGGTTTACTTGTAATTCTATGAAAAGAATTTCAGCGTACTAACCTTGGTTACTCTTCTTAAAAGGCTGGGTCGATTCATGTTAGAGAGAAGTGGATTTATTATCGATTAGATTTAAGGGAAATAACAGTTAAAGGGCTGGATTATATAACATCAGTTTCAGTTGATTCGAAAAAGACTGGAGGTTTGTGTATGCTTTCTTGAATATTAGATTTTAGTTTTTGTTTATTTCCAGAGGAGACGTACACCTGTGGAATAGGTTGTTGACTTGTACAGTAATAGAGCAGCTGAACCAGTTACTGCTGGGACAGGCGTTGCATTTTATATTCAGGTAAATGAAATGTGACAGGACTAATGATCTGCAACAGGGCAGGTCCCCAGTTCATTCCTCCACTTTTCAGTCTTGCACTTTCCACTTAATTGCTTGGAGAAGCCTTTTCATTTTTATTTCAATTTGGCTAACATCATTCTCTTTCTCCCGCATGACATTAAGGTGTCTTTGTGTGTGCCACAAACCACACTTGAGCAACCCATTGTAAGTCTTGAACGTTTCCTGTTTTGGCATCAAGGGCTGTGATTCTTGACAAACCAGTGAGGTTTGTATTACAAAGGCAATGTCAGAATGCTGTACTGCTTTACTGCTCTTCACTGTGATGATCATTGGGCATTCATTCTCTTCCCATACATGCACAGTTACTGAAATTTTTTTAGATTAGATTCCCTACAGTGTGGAAACAGGCCCTTCAGCCCAACAAGTCCACACTGACCCTTTGAAGAGTAACCCACCCAGACCTGTTTCCCTCTGACTAATGTACCTAACTCTATGGGCAATTTGGCACAGCCAATTAATCTGATCTGCACATCTTTGGACTGGGAGGAAACCAGAGCACCTGGAGGAAACCCGCGCAGACACTGGGAGAATGTGCAAACTCCACACAGTGTCGCCCAAGGCTGGAATTGGACCCTGGTGCTGTGAAGCAGCAGTGCTAACCGCTGAGCCACTGTGTCCTCTCTCCATCTAGATCAGCATCTGATACATTGACTTAGTTTGACAGTATGCCAGTATGGTTTGTGAATCTGAGTGTGTTCAACTTTTTCCAATGTGTCCCAATCATGTTTGTGTCTTAAAAACCACACCCAATAACTCTTGAGTTCCTTCTCACTATCTAAATTGTGTACTTCACATATTCCTTATCCCCTTTTACCCTCCTCATTTTCTCATTTACGACACAGCCCATGAAACAATTTCTGTAATCTCACCAGTATACAGTAATTCCAAACTAGTACTCTTGCTGCACTGTGGGGACTAGTGAGTTGTGCTGTTAGAAACTTTTGCCAAACTAGTATTGTAGCATTGCATCCACTATGAATGTGAATGTAAATCTAAAGGACAAAGTCAGATAGAAAGCTGTAGATATCTCAAACCATAATCTCAAGACAGCCATCTGTAAGAAAACAAAATAAAGCATTTATTTTTTCCCAGATTGATCTGTTATGATTTTGCGCTTTATCCTTGACTTTCATAATGGTTTCACGTTAGGCCAGTTAGTGCAGTGATCTATATTAAATTTTCCGATTTGTTTTTTAATGTCTATAACTCAAAAAGAAGTGTAGAATGGTTGTGTAGTATACTCCGGGCCAACATTTCTGGGTTCAAATTCTGCCACTACAGATTTTATGGACCAGACCGTGTCCCCTCAAACTATATTCAGAAGGTCATGTAGACCTTACCTTTATCTTTAAAATAAGATAAAGGTAAGGCGTTCTGTTCCAGATGCAATTCCACTGCTCAACCTCCCAGATTTGAAGCAAAACTCAATTTATACATATGCTATAGTTAAAATATAAGAAAAGAAAAGAATTGGCTTAGCTGTAACTCTACTGAAATGCTTAACAAAATTATAGAATACAGTAACTATAATGAATTGTGTGTTCCAATACAGTAACATCCCATGAACACATGCTTGGCAAATTCAGAAAACCGAGATCTGACCTGCAACTCCAGCAGGAGAAAGAGAACTGCCAGCTTTTAGCTGTAACTCAGAGAGTGGGAGAAAAGTAGTTTCCACTTCAAGACCTGAGCAGCAAATGCTAGTACTGAAAAACGAACCTAAAAATTCTAGTCCTGTGGGAGCTTGACCACACCTGTTCAGGCTGCTTCTATTGCTCCAATTTAAAAAGAAAGAACCTCAAGGCCTCTCAAGCTGTTTACTTTTACAGGTTTTCAATAAACAGCTCTACAGCTCTGCCTTAAAACCACTCCAAAAAAAAAAGGACTTTTAAAGACATAGATCTGTCACACAGATGATAACATTTGAGTCCAACAAAATCTGGAATTTTAAAGTTGGTTGCATGGCAACTGTATAACCACGGTCAATTGTGGTTAAAAGCCTATCTGATTCATTAATGCCTTTTTTTAGGAAAGGAAATCTGTTGTGCCTACCTTTTTTGGCCTACATGTGACCCCCAAACCGACAGCAATGTGATTGATTCTTGATAGCCCATGGTAATGTTGGCAGGCTATGACTCATGGAATGCCACAAGGATCAGTTCTTACCCTCTGCTATTTGCAATTGGTATTAATGAATTGGATGAGAAGGCAAAGTAATGTCTAAGTTTATTGATGATAGTGAGTTGGAAGTGCACAGAGATACAGTTAGGTTATGTGAGTGAGCAGTAAGCTATTAGATAGATTATAAAGTGGAGAGGTGGTATTGTTGACTTCCATTGTAAGAATAGAAAAGCCGAATATTTTTACAAGGCTGGAATGTTCTAAATATTGATCCTCCGCAAGACTGGGGTATGTGTATAAGGAGCTAAAAAATTCAGTATGCAGATATAGCAAGTAATTAAAAAGGCAGCTAGCATATCAACCTTAATTATAAGGGGACTGGAGTGTAAGAAGATGTGCAGTGGCTCAGTGGTTAGCACAGCTGCCTCACAGCACCTGAGACCAGGTGGCTGTGTGGAGTCTGCATGTTCGCCTTGTGTCTGCAAGGGTTTCCTCTAGGTGCTCCAATTTCTTCCCTCTGTCCAGAGATGTGCTGGTTAGGTGATTTGACCGTACTAAATTGCCCATGGTGTCCAGGGGATGTGGATTGGCCATGGGAAATGTTGGGTTACAGGGAAAGGGTATAGGGTGTGGCGCGTGGCAGCTGGGTAGGTTAGGGTGGAATGCTCTTTGAAGGATTGGTGTGGACCTGGTGGGCTGAATGGCCTACTTCCCACACTATAGGAATTCTGTGATTGTATGAAGAATTCTTGCTGTATATGAATAGAGTTTTGTTGAGACCACATCTAGAATATGACCAGAAACTTTCATGTCTGGACTTTGGGAAGTATGTACTTCCATTGGTGGCAGGACTTCAAATGTTCACTAGATTGGTCCCTAACATGAAAACATCACTGTATGATAAGAGGTCAAATAAATTGGATTTGTATTTTGTGGAATTTAGAAGAATGAGAGGTGATCTTATTGAAAGATTCAAGGTTACAAACGGGCTTCACAGGCCATGTACTGAGATATTGACAAGGAATCACAGTTTCTGAGTCGGGAGTTCATCAATTAGGACTGAGATGAGGACAAATTGTTTCACCAAGTATTGTTGGAATTCTGCAGCCAGAACGTTGTGGATGAGCCATTGTCTATTACGTTGTGGCATGGGAGAGACAGATTTTTGATCTCTCTGGGACTCAAAGTAAAGCGAGTGAGCAGGTAGTTGGAGTTAAGCCCAAGATCAGATATGACCATATTGAATGGAAAAGCAGGATTGATTGACTACTAATTATTTTAAATCCAAGTGTTCACATTTCCAAGAAAGAGAGTTTGCCTTTTTCTTTGCCTTGCATCATCACTATTTTATTATCTCTCACCTCCACTGAATCTCATCGTGTCTATCAACCTTAAGCTCCTCCTTTTATTTATAAAGTCCATCTGTAATGTTTACCTACTATGACAAGAGTGATAACTACCCTATCTTCTTCCCTCTCCACAGCCATTGCTTTAGCAGCTGAGTTTTTTTTTGCTAGATTTGTATCATGTACAGCATTTTGGTTTTTTTTTGTGTAGAATTGGTTCGTGTTTCCAATTCATCTGAGAAGTTAATGGTTCTTTCTATATGTGTGGTGGCAGCTTAGTTGGATCTCTAATGGATGCAAAGCGTACCTGCAGTGAAGCATTGAAATAGAACTTGCTCAGTCATGTGCAAAGAACTATTGGATATGTAAAGTAGGTCAGAAACACTGGAATACAACCAAATAATTTGTGGTGTATCTTAGAGTAAAGATTTGAACAGAAGACCTGTTATTTTGAAAATAATTTAAAGCCACTATAAATAATATATTTGAAAAAAATGCTTGACACCTATCTTTTCAGCAATCCAAAAGAAATAGAGAATTACAACAAAATGTGCTTTTGAAATAATTCATTGTGTATAATTGGGCTCTGCAAAGAAAGACATGATACATTTTTTATGAACCAAAATGACACCTGGCTAAATGAGGAATAGATTTTATCCAACTATCACATTCGAGTGAACAACAAAACAAAACTGTGCGGTTGCTGGAAATGTGAAACAAAAAGCAATAGCTGAAGAAACTAAGCAGGTGTGACAGAATCTGGACAGAGAAAGCAGAGTCCATGTTTTGGGTCCAATGACCCTCCTTCAGAACTCCTGGCTCTGTTTTCTTTCCACATCTGCTGGCAGACCTAATTTGTCTGACTTTTTTTGTTTTGAACCGTATTAGAATACTTTTTCAAAAAAAAGGTCACGTTGATTTGGAACATTTGTTTAGGTAAAAGGAAGCTGTCAAGTAGGTGTCATGAGATACTTGGTGTAAAACTGAAGCTACTAAAGCAAGATAGAAATGGACCATGTGAGACATGTGCAAGCCCCATTAAAGAGATTAACTTTTGTAAAGGAGGAAGAGACAGAAAAGTCATCTGACCAGGTGATTAAGGAAAGATGAGATTTGGGCAATATGTTGGAAAGTTCTCAAAGCAGCTGGTCAAGTGAATTTTTTGCAACTATATAAATTGACTGCAACCAGAAGGTCTGGGTTCAAGTTGCCCTTGAGGTGAGTAATGCATGCGAGCAGGTTGCTTTAAGAATAACTATAAACTGACTGTTCAAACACTGTACTGGCAGAACCCCTTTGATCATTTGTGAGAGTAGGGCTTCATATTTGTATCTATTAAAGATTGCTAATTTTGAAAAAATTGTTGACTTTTGGAGTTTTTTGTACTGAGAGATCCTCAAGCTTAAACCCACTTCGAACGTTTCAGCAAATGCGGTATGAAACTGGGTACAGGGTTAACATATAGTTGAATAAGTCAAAGTGTCGCATTTGCATAATAGATGCATTTATTGAGCTCAGAATGTGATTTCATCAAATGGCATTTGATTTTTTACTATCTGGATTATGTATTAATTCAAAGCATTGTAACTATCTTCAAAATGACTTCACACTGTAAATTTAGCACTCCTGGAAATATTTCTGAGCTCAAAAGTCCATTATCCAATATGGGGGTTCTTTCTTATCCAACACAACCAACATGTGTAAATATGCATTATGTTAATTTTCTGGAGTAGCTTTCATAATTGGCAGAAATGAGTTTGGAAACATCTTTACAAACATGAAGCTTTTTTTTGTTTCCTCAAGAGAAATGCATCAAACTGAGGCAAATTTTTAAAACAACAGTGATATTTGGCAAGCGTGAAACATGTAGCTAATTGTGCATTTCTTAGTGGCAGGATCAAGATTGCTGTCTGTGCATTTCTCAGCTGGGAACTGGCAAACGCAATAGAATAGAGAATAACTGTGCATTGAAAAGCAGTCTCGATGTTGCTAAGGAACATGGTTCATTTTCTTCTTGCAATATAAATGTTCATGATTTTCAACAAATCCTTGATGTCTGAAGCATCAAATTGTAGAAATTAATGCAGGGCGAAACAGATTTTTGTTGACCAACATAGTATTTTGGTAGGATGTCATTATGTCAAGCCAGGAGGTTTAGATTTGAGTCTCTGTATTATTTTGTTTGGATGTGAATATGTTTTGATGCTTCAGAGCAAATTGGAGATATGTATGTATACACCAGAAGATGAAAATTGAACAGAAAATGTAGATCTGTGATTCAAGAGCAAGGCTACCGATTCCAGGTGAAGGCACTTGCTTGGGTTTGAAGATTGACATATAGCTAAAACAAATTACAGGGGTCGAGAGACAGAAGGAGAAAAGGGCAGGGAGTGAAGAAGAGGTGAAAAAGAGGGAATGGTCATGTTTGTTTATTTAGAGTGGGCGTGATTGATTGGATGATCTGGAGACTGCTCAGAGAAGTAAGACCTTACGTGCTGATAGTGGCAAAGATACCTTTTAATGAGGCAATTAAAACACATCAAAGAGTAAAATGATGTGGAAATCAAATGGTTGTAAAAAGTTTGACCAAAAGAAAAATCAATGAGGGAAACCATTCACATGATATGAAATCAAATACATATTGGAAACAAAAACAGAAAAGTTAGGAAAATCTTAGCAGATCTGGCCACATCCATTGAGAGAGAAACAGAGTTAGTGTTTTGATTCTGATATGACTCTTCAGAATGTACATTAGAAGCCCACACTGAATCTGTCAGTTATGAAGAAGCTGGGCAACCTACAGGAGAGCAGTCATCTCCATAAGAAAGACTCCACCCGTAAACAACAACCTATTTCCCCTCCCTCCGAATCCTGAGGAATTCACTCAATTCTTCCAATTGTTGAAATACAAATGGGGTTGCAGGGATGGCTTAATGGACATGGTGCTGGGAATATAAGCTAAAGACAAAAGTAGTTCAAATTGCTGTTTACATGCAATGTCCACATAGTGCCTGAAATGATATTAGTTAGTGTTCTTGGAGCTTCTGTTAAACTTGTCACAACAGTGTGAAGGTCAAAGAGAGAAAGGGCAAGAGGTTGTTGGTAGGGGTTCAAGTAATGAGCCTCCAGAGGTCCAGGATTACACTTGTAGCTAGAACTGACGTATTAAAAGTTGCAGCTTAAACTGTGTTTTATGCCCTCAGTTTCGAGAGGAGTGAGTAGCTAGTGTATTAGTTTAGAAGCTGTATGTGACAAGAGTTTTCATATCACTATGAAGTAGCTGAAATATTGCGAAGTTATTAGTATTATTTTCTGGCCAGATGCTTGTGTACTGTGCCCAGCCCTGTTTAGCAGAGAACTATGGAGGTGTTTAAATACTAAAGGCACAATGGAGAACATTCATGAGGTTGGTCTCTGATGTTGAAAGTCTGATTGGTTAAAAAAAAAAGTGTGAAGAATTTTGAGACTTTTATACTGGGAAGGATATGTTCATCTCGGATACTTGTCAGGTGATGAAAGGTTGCTTCATATTCTAAACTAGGAAATAGACATAGGTAAATTCTGTAATGCGATGAGGAAGTTATTGACCACACGATAATAGAGATATACAGCAGATTTGCTGAAAAAATGGAGACGAGTGCCAGAGGAAATCTCCAATCGTATCTGGAGATTGGATTGGGGTTGACCTAGCAGATTCCTTTCACAGTATACTAGTTTCCACTCACTGCATTTTGCTGGTAAGATGAAACTCATTTCACTTCCTTTTAAAAGAAGGGCTTTCCTGTGGTTTTGGCCATGAGTGTTGTGTGCTTATTCAGCTTGTCAAGAAGATAGACTGTTTCTCTGTTTCTCTGTAACTTTGGCTATTGGGGGATGTTCTGACTGTGTAAAGCATTGTGTCCATTGATGATGTCCATTGATGTCCAATGTACTGCTATCAGTCAGAAGCTGAAATCACTGGAAATTGTACAGAAATACAATTTAGCAGTAGTTGGAGTCGGAAACATTCTCGATGGATGAATGAAAATGGGTTCTTTGGCCTTTCCTCATACATGTTAATCTCACAAGCTGTAGTTGCCTGAGGCTGCCTTCTCATGCTGTTCTTTTATAGCACAGAATGGCTTGCTAAACGCTTTATAGAACATTTAAGAGCAGCTGCACATTACAGGATAATAATAATGTGTAGACCAGATTAGGTAGAGGTAATAGATGCCCTGGAGATTAGTAATCCCGCAGTTTTATTGTGCTAGCCCAGAAATTACCCGAATTATTATTGAATTTTCCTGTCTCCATGAAATTTAAGTTATGAACTCCTGGGTTGTTAGTTCTGTGCTGCAATTAGTACACTACACTCTGCAATTTCATTTTGGGTTGTCCTAAATTAATTCATCCCTTTAAAATTTTTAATTGTTTATCAACTGACACTTGAGTCATGATTAAAAATGAAATGTTTTAAGTAGCTTTTGTCTTCAATTACTTACCCTTGTACAACTAAAATTAGACATTATTCTGTTGGATATATTGCATAAAAATCAGATCTATGATATTGAAGTGGTGCAATATACTCTCTCCCAAAACGTAAAGTTTTGTTTTTGAAAGCACTATGAAGCTCAAGATGGCAGTTATCCGTGCTGAAGACATGAGTGGCATGTTAGCTACACATTGCAAAATTGCCTATTTGTCCGTGTTGCTTGACTTTATGATATTAAAAGAAAACTCATAATAAATCTTACTTGGATTGACCCAATATTTAGTTTTTGCCATTCAATTTTGTTTCATGCTTTACCAAAGAATGGCAGCTACTTAAACAACATAGAGTCATAGAGATGTACAGCATATACGGTCCAACCCGTCCATGCCAACCAGATATCCCAACCCAATCTAGTCCCACCTGCCAGCACCCGGTGCATATCCCTCCAAACCCTTCCTTTTCATATACCCATTCAAATGCCTCTTAAATGTTGCAATTGTACCAGCTTCCACCACTTCCTCTGGCAGCTCATTGTATACACGTACCACCCTCTATGTGAAAAATTTGCCCTGTAGGTCTCTTTTATATCTTTTCCCTCTCACCCTAAACCTATGCCCTCTAGTTCAGGACTCCCCCCCACCCCCCCCCCCCCCCCCCCAACCCCAGGTAAAAACCTTGCTTATTTATCCTATTCATGTCCCTCATAATTTTGTAAACCTCTATAAGGTCACCCCTCAGCCTCCGATGCTCCAGGGAAAACAGCCCCAGCCTGTTCAGCCTCTCCCTTTAGCTCAAATCCTCCAACCCTGGCAACATCCTTGTAAATCTTTTCTGAACCCTTTCAAGTTTCACAACACCTTTCCGATAGACCAGAATTGCACGCAATATTCCAACAGTGGCCTAACCAATGTCCTGTACAGCCGCAACATGACCTCCGGACTCCTGTACTCAATACTCTGACCAATAAAGGAAAGCATACCAAACGCCGCCTTCACTATCCTATCTACCTACGACTCCACCTTCAAGGAACTATGAACCTGCACTCCAAGGTCTCTTTGTTCAGCAACACTCCCTAGGACCTTACCATTAAGTGTATAAGTTCTGCTAAGATTTGCTTTCCCAAAATGCAGCACCTTGCATTTATCTGAATTAAACTCCATCTGCCACTTCTCAACCCATTGGCCCATCTCGTCAAGAACCTGTTGTAATCTCAGGTAACCCTCTTCGCTGTTCATTACACTTCCAATTTTGGTGTCATCTGCAAACTTACTAACTGTACCTCTTATGCTCACATCCAAATCATTTATGTAAATGACAAAATGGAGAGGACCCAACACCGATCCTTGTGGCACTCCACTGGTCACAGGCCTCCGGTCTGAAATCAACCTTCCACCACCACCCTCTGTTTTCTAACTTTTTATTCAAAGTATTAACCATAGCAGGCAACATATAGTTGCAGCTGTCCTTTCTAGAATGCAAGCTTGAAGTTAGCTTGCAAATCATTTGACATGAAAAGTGTTCCCTTGGGCAACCCAACCATTTTCAATTTCTATTTCCTTCTTGCCAACTCTGTGCCCTGCATAAGTTAAATGAGCAATATTGAATCAGCGTCTGCTTTGATATTAAAGGTCATTCCTGTTCACTTATTGCAACTTAAAGAATTTTGTTTAAAAAGAAAGAAACTGATTGCCTCCAAATAATGGGGGTACTGATTGATGTCTCATAGAAGTGAAGGCTCAGTTCTGACTTGCCAGAGGTTAATTTTAATGGGAAATTTTTAATTGTTGCATGGCTTGGAGATACTTCAATTAATGTTCAACTTGACACACTAGAATTTTACATCCCCCGCAACTACTGATATAAACACCATTAAAATTTGTTTTGTGCTGTGGGCAATCTGGTGGCTCAGTGGTTAGCACTATTGTCTCCCAATTGGGACCCGCGTTTGATTGCCGCCTTGGGCAACTGTCTGTGTGGAGTTTGCACATTTAGATTAGATTAGATTCCCTACAGTGCGGAAACAGACCATGTGGCCCAACAAGTCCATACCGACCCTCTGAAGAGTAACCCACCCAGACCCATTCCCCTACTCCCCACTCGTGCACCTATCACAATGGGCACTTTAGGATGGCTAATTCATCTGTCCTGCACATCTTTGGATTGTGGGAGGAAACCAGAGCACCCATGCAGACACAGGGAGAATGTGCAAACTCCACGCAGACAGTTGCCTGTCCCCAGATCTGTGTGGGTTTCTTTCAGGTGCTCCGGTTTCCTCCCACAGTCTGGGTGGGTAACTCTTCAGAGGGTCGATGTGGACTTGGGCTGATGGGCCTGTTTCCCGATTGTAGGGATTCAGTGGTTTCCTGATTGATAAAACTGATGAAGCAAACAAAGTTTTTTGTGGAGTTTTAACTTTGAACAGTAGGATGTGATGAATAAGTCAGTCAGCTTGGTACAGAGAGGTTTTTTTGTCTGCCCTGACATTATCTCCACACGCCACCCCCCCACCCACCCCCGTCACTTTACTCAAAACCAACCTCCATTACACTAGTTGTTATCATTATGCACTAAGTTTTTGGGACCTTATTTTCCCTGAGTACTCAAGAGATTTTTCTTAAAATTGCTCTAATTTGTCATTGTGTCACATAATGTGACTTTAGTCCTGCAACTAAATTGCATCTAAAGCATTTCCAGTGTTTCTGATTTTATGTATTGTATACTGGAGCACATTAAATTTAATAAATGTCATATTTTGCTATGTCACACAATACCACTGAATGAATATTGTCATCCGTCATGATTATAATCTGCAGTGAGAGGACTGAGACCTAACCTGACCTAAGTCCTTACATAACCAATATTTCTTACATCTGACAACAAAATGTAGAGCAATGTCAGAAAAAAAAGTTCTAATCCTTGCCTTGGGGTTTGCCATAGCCGATTATCTTGTGTGTTACTATAGTTAACTTATTCAAATCTTGAAATAAAATGTTGTTGATTTATCCTATTGTGCTTTTAGCAATGTTCTTGGGCTGTAATGTGTTAACTATGAACATGCATTTATTCAAATAACAATGGTAGGTACATAATTTGTAAATGGCCTACTCACCCCACTCCTACCAAAAAAACCACTAGAAATAATTGGTTTCCAGCATTCCTTCCTCCAATGTTATTTTTGATCCAATGCAGCATATATATTTTTCTTGCACTCTAAAATACGTTACCCATTTAATCCAAGAACTATTTATCTTGAATTAACACCTCAGTAGATACAATATAACTTCAATTGAGAAGAATATCTCAAGGTGGTTCTTCAAGGTATGAGGGCAAAGCTGCTGAATGAAAATAAAGAGTTTAGGAGTACAGCCAAGCGCATTGAGTTGATCCAATGCGGTCTACTTCATATTCAAGGAAGATTTTGATAGTGGTGGCAAGGAAGGGAAATTTTGAAAAAGGTGATATTTTTTTCTGGCATGGGTTATGGTTGAGGAAAAAGAGAAATGACATGTCCAGATGAGGAGGGGAGGGTGGAAGTATCTAAGGAAAGTTGGATGAATCTGGGTGGAACAAGGCCACTGGTCTGGAGCAGCAAATATTAGAGGGAATTTGGCAAGGAAACTTAGCAACCGGAGTAGGCCACTCAACCCTTTTGAGCCTATTCCGCCATTCAGTGAGATTATAGCTGATCCGTGGCCGAACTCCATGTATGCCCGTATCCCTTGATACCCTTGCTTCATGGGGAAAAAAAAATTGTCTATCTCCAATTTAAAGTTAACAATTGATCCAGCATCCTATCTGTGGAAGAGAACTCCATGCTGTGTGTAAAAGATAAGTAGGAAGCCAAGCTGAGGGCAGGGAAAAGAGAACATGAAACATTCCAGAATTGAGTTCTGCAGGTCATCAAGATGCTCTGGTGAGGAGTCTGTATTGAAAGGCTGATCCAAGAGCCGTTGGATCTTGGCTGAGGTACTGAGAAGCTTGTAAATGAGGAAAGGTGACCCAATACTAGAAGTAAAAACAATTGGGCTCCCGCCTTGTGTGAATTTCAACATGTGACAGATGTTCACAGCACATTATGACATCATTGCAATTATTAAATGTGTGAGCAGCCTTTCCCAAACAATAAAACAATGCACTTCAAAATTATTTTAATTCTTCGTGTTTTGTTGCTGAACGGAAAATTAGTTAATGGAAAATAGCAATTGTGTTTGCTTTTTCTGAATTTAGAACTTTTATTTTGTGTCATGTTGAGCAAATCGCTCTTCAATGTGGGGAGTTAAATAATTTACCTAAAAGTATAGTAAGGCCTTGTTATAACTGGTTTCTTCAAACAAACCTACTTCAGAAAGAAGATTTTGTCCATGTGAAATTCCACTATTTCCTGCTGATTCATAGATGGTTGCGAAGTAGTAGTCTGGTGTGGCTGAGATATAAGAATGGAGAAACTTCAGAATTCCTTCAACCTGAAATGACTAATTTTACCATAGTAACAGCATTTGCTCACCCTGATTATAAACATACAGTTCAATCCATTTTTAAAATGCAGCCATTCTTCAATATGTTGAGATGCTCACACTTTCTGTTTTCTTTTTAATATGAAATGTTCTCTGGAGGTTGCCCATTCATGCTCATGTTGAATTTCACTGTGCGATTTTAGAGGTGATAAGGACATGTAATTTGAAGGTAAAACACACATTGCGCCTCGGGATTTATTGCATGTGCGGTACAAAAAGATAAATGTTTTGCATTACGTTAATGCACTTAGGCTTTTGCACAGTGAAACAATCCAACAAAAGTAAGGGTTTATCTTGTTTCAAATCATAAATTGTATATTGTACCTCATTATACGAAACTTTTACAAAAGGTCAAAATTGATGAATTTAAGGGAAGATAGGAGTAAAGGAAAAGGTGTAGGCCATTTAGCCCCTCAAGCTTGTGTAGCCATTCAATGAGATTGTGGCTGATATGTGGTCTAACTCTATTTACCTGCTTTTGGCCCAGATCCTCCATATTTGCATAACAAAAAAATTATCTCTCTCAGATTTAAAATGAACCACTAATCTGGCATCCTCTGCTGTTTTTCGGAGAGAGTTGCCTCGACTATCCCGTATGTGTAGAAGTGAAGGGTTTCTGTTCTGTTGGTGTGTGAGTTGAAATCTCAGCAGTCTTTGAAGTAGTTATCACCCTTTGTAGGGCAATGAAGAATTATCTGTGAATACCAAGCCAGAGTGAAAGCTTTCAGATGTAACTACTAGAGATGGACTTTTCTGTTCTATTCTATGCTGAGATTTGTGAGGTGATGAGAAGGGTAATGGGTAATAGGATCTTACTTTATTTTCTCAGTTATAGAATTAATTAATAAGTATTCTAGAAGGATCTAGGGATTCTTTGATTTGTACATAGTTTAAACATTATGTATTTTGTTCGAGTATTGAATCTTGAGTTCAGAAACTTCTGTGTTCAAAGATTTGAAATAACGTTTAAGTATTCCAATAGCCGTAGTGATTTCTTTCAAACCAGTTTGGCAACCTAATGGGTTAATGTTTAACCAGGAATGTTCTATAATTTAGCAGTGTAGACAATTGTGTTTTAAATTCTGGTAGAAATTTGTAAATTGAGTTTTATTTTAAAGCTTAGGGAATGCCCATAACCAAGTGAGAGATACTTCTGTCTCAGGTTTGCTTAATTTGTCCCAGCTCTGTGAAGTCCTTGCATGGAGCTGCACGTATAGAGCAGTGATCCTGAGAATGGGACCAACATAGCAAACTAAACCTTCATAGACCAAGGAGTTAGTCTCAGACTGAACGTGTTGGGATAAAACCCTGAAGAAGACTTGAAGAAATTGATGACTTCTCCTGGAACTATCATATGTCCATCAGATATCCCAGTCTTGGAGTTAAAGTCACAGTTACCTTGAGCCTTTCAAGGTGTTAGAAAAGGGATTCTGGTGTACTGTACAAAGGATATTTTTGAAACTTGTAAAGGAGTATTTTGGGATTAATGGAACTATATTTGTACTGTGTTTAAAACTTTCTTTGATTATTAAAGTTTCATTTACTGAGATACAGTCAAAAGTATTGTTTTGCATGCTATTCGGCCAAATTGCACCTTGTATAAGTACATCAGAGTAATGGACCAGAATGCAGAACATAGTGATACAGCTGCAGAGAAGGATCAATTCTAGTACATGAGCGGTCCATTCAAAAATTTGATTAGTGTGGATTAAGCTATTGAATGTGTTGGCACTATTGAATGTGTTTTCAACTTTTGTATCATCTGCCCAATGAAAGAGGGTGGACGTGAGTATAACCAGGGTTGGAAGGGTCTTTGATTATGTTGGCTGTTTTGCCGTGACAATGGGAAGTATAGTTGGAGGCAATGGATGGAAGGCTGATTTATGTGATGGACTGGGCTGCGTTCATGATGCTCAATAATTCCTTGTGATCTTGGGCAGAGCAGTTGCCATACCAAGCTGTGATGCATCTGTTTGGGATGCTTTCTGTGGTGTAAAGTTGCAAACAGCTGTTATGGACACACCAAATTTCATTAGCATTCTGAGGAAGTAGAGGCATTGATGTATTTTCTTGACTGTAATTTGTGTTATAAGTGAAAAGATTGGTTGATTTGTATTATCTTCATTTCTTCTGGTTAATAAAATTGTACTTTATTATGAAAACAAAATTTGCAATATTGCTTGCTTCTGTTTCAGTGAAAGAATACTTCTTTTAAAGTGAAAGAAATATGATCTATCAAACCAGATTTCTGACTTGCGGGGATCATAACAAGTGTTCAATGAAGAAAGCCTTTAAATGCTTCTTTCTTTGATCTAAAACATGAGAATATGCTGGACCAATTGGATCTGAGTTCATGCCTATGTTCTGCAATTGAGATCAGATATTCCTTCGCTCATTGTGATGAAATGGAATATGCTTATGTAGGTATACCAAAGGATTCTGCTTTAAAGACTTCAATGAGTAGGAATCTTTGTTTTATGGATATTTTTATTGAAAATTTAACATGTTTTTACAAGTTTACAAAAGAAAACTTCAAAAAAACCCAAGTATAAACATTGATATACAGTTAAATCTTAAATAAATGATGACCAAAATCTGTCAAACAAGAAAACAGAAATACCAAGAGAAAAAAAAAGACAAAACTCAACTAACTACTCATCTAACTTAGAACTAACCAGAGTGTATGATTAAAATTCTTACATTATTCAAGAGAAAAAAAACCCACCGGATAACACATAAATTGAACAGTGATATACATGCTCGGAATGTGTTAACATCAGATCACAACAAAACCCGTATTCATGCAGGATTCCTCTCCCAGGGGGCCCCGGACCAGCCAGGTTTACCCCCTCAATTAAATAAAGGCCCTTGTAGGATGACCGAGATATCTGTATTTGTGTAATTCAAGAAGGGCTGCCATATTTTTATGGAATAATTTGGCTTTTTCTCCTGGTGCACCATATTTGTAAAGAAGTCAGGGGGAGTGTATTCCATAATTATTCTGTGCCAACTCGAAAGTCCATGAGGGCCCTCAGCCACCCAGTTTACCAAAATGTTTTTCCCTGCACAGAAAGAGAGAACGGAAAATAATCTCTTCCCTGTCGTAATTTCAGGTGTTCTTTATCCAATAAATGTGTCTCCTATAGGAGAGCTATATCGATCCTCTCCTTCTTGAGGTTTTGATAATATTCTCCTGCTTTTGATTGGTGAATTACTCCCCATGACATTCCAGGTGCACCATTTAATCGACTGATCGTCCATAATCACCGGGCAAGTCCGAGACCCCCGGGAGAAGAAACCCTATCCAAAACATCCCGAGCATAGAGCATATAAAATTCACAAAAATAAAAGCTCGTTAATACATTCAGATCAATATAATAAAAAACTATTTCTAAATAATAAAAAAAAGTATAAAATGTATTTAAACTGAGATCTTTCCCCCCCCACCCCCCACCCCCATTCCTGGGGGTATCACTTCTTTTCCAAAAAAAACCCACCATAACCTCTCCCAACCAGTGCCCCAGCCTTGACCCAGGCACCCCACGATAGGATAAAGAAAATTCAAGTATACTACTGAACTAAAACTAACAGTGAGTACCCTATCCCCCACCCCCACCCCACCACACACCAACACCTGGATATATTTGGTAATGTTAATACCATATATGAACATATATGATGATAAAATTACAGTCTCAGCAAATAATAATTAAATATATTCATACGAAATAACAGGGGAAAACAACCCCACTCCCAAGGACAAAGATAAAATAAGACAAGGTAGCCACCTCTCCCCCCCCTCCCCCCATCTACATTAACTAGACCCCCTGGCCTATATATATATATATATGTGTGTATGTGTGTGTGTGTGTGTGTGTGTGTGTGTGTATGTATATATATATATAATATATATATATATATATATATATATATATATATATAAAGGGGGGGAAGAAAATCGGCAAGTAAAGGATGAATAAATAAACCCATTTTCCCACCCCCCCCGAGATAATATTAAACAGTAAGGTAATGAAAGGGAAAAAAGGGAGGTAAACTGGGGTGGGGATAGGGCAAAACAACATCAATTAACTCGTATAGTCTGTCTAAGAGAGTCCAAAAGTTCCTTGGCCTTCTCTGGTGATCCGGAGCTGCGGGCTACTTTCCCCCTAGTCATTTTTACAGGAGACTGAACTGTTTAAATTTAGTACTGAACCACTAATTACATTAAGTAAAAACTATTTTAAATGATTTGGTGAGTGTGGTGGGGGAGGATGGCCCTCTTTGCATAGGTCTTGAGAGGAGCACGATAGACTTAGACTTGCTGAGTCGCCGCCATCTTGGATCTCCCCGTGAATAGGAATCTTAAGACAATCAATGGCAGGTTTAAAAGAGTTACATTATGTTAAAACTTGTGTAACTTTTCTTTGCGAACTTCAGTATAGATATTTTTCTTGTAATAATTAACTTGCTTTTTTTCTCACGGAAATGCATGGGTGGTCAGTGTAGTATTTTTTGGGCTATTGGAGAGAACAGAAATAATTTGTACTCATCCTTTTAATATTTGTGATATGACCTACTAGTAAAAATGATATTGTTAAACCTGTGGCATGCTTAAAGTCATTCTCCGCACACAAAAATAAATGTCAAATTCAAAGAACAAAGAATACTACAGCACGGGAATAAGCCTTTCGGCCCTTTTAAGCCCGAGATGCCACGTTTTGCCCTTCCATGCTAAAACTGACTTGATTTCCAGGATTCGCATCCCTCTGTTCCCTTCCTAATCATGCCACCACCTCTGGCAACGGGTTCCAGACATACACACTACCTAGCTGTGGCATAGAAGTGTTGGCGAAATTCCATCCGCAATGCCTCAGCCACATTCTCCAGGTTCAAAAGAGGGTGGTTCACATGTGCAATGAACTTCTTGAGGCAGTGGTAGATGTGGCTGCAATTACAATGTTTAGAAGACATTTGGAATAAGAATATGAAAAGGAAAAGTTTGGAGGGATATGGGCGAGGAGCAGGTAGCTGGGATTAGTTGAGTTTGGGATGATATTCAGCATGGACTGTCTGGACCGAAAGGTCTGTTTCTGTACAATATGACTGTGTGATTGTTAAACAAATTCTAGTGTCTCCTTTTGAAGCCAGTTCTATGAGTGGTCAGGCAAAACTGAAGTAAAACCAACTTTGGGCTAGGTACTGCGACCACACAGACAAAGTGTGCCTTACCCAACAGGTCTAATTTTCTCAGTTGTAGGGCAAAGACAATGCTTCAAAAATGCTGAATAATTTCCTTGAAGCAGACAGCTTTGACATTAGTAAGAAGCTCATCCCAGTTATTAATGCCAGTGTTTCAGAATGGTGGCAATTTGTGCATTGAGCTGGATCAATCTTTCAATCACAACATGTGAATGATGAAGCCAAATGGTGGCAGAGAAGGAAAAGCTGGGATGTAAATCTTGCACTTCTGTCCCATTCTGTCATCGAACATCCTGTCCAAGTGCTCATTGGCCTATGGGTTGAGAATTGACTTGTTTCGGTCATGTAATGACTCTTGGCAGAAACCCCTAACACTGGGACAATGTCATCTTGAATCAAGGGACTGCTGATGTGAACTATTAGCTGTGGGTGAAAAGGTCAAAGTGTATTCAGTATACTATTGAAAATTATACCAGTTGATACAAAGGAAGGATATATATATATAATCCCATTATTTTGTTAACAATTATAATTTATGAAATACACAGGGAATGAGAAACAACATCTACATGGGGTTATCCTCTAAATTGTGTCGTATCCAAATTCGCACTGCTCTTCCAAAGAAAAAAACATGTTTCTATAGCAGCTCACTAACTTCACCATAAATGTGGGCTGTTTTTAATTTGTGCAATATTTAAAACTGGATGTAATACACCAAGTGAAGGTGAGCAGGGATCTGTATCTGACACAAAGATGTCTTTTGATTTGTACTGAACTGTTTCAACAACGCAACCCAATACCCTGTTTGCTTCTCTACATTGATCATTAACTTGGACCAATCTGCACATGAGCATCCAGATCATTTTATTTCTCAATATTGCTAACTCTGAAAATGGCCAGTAGCTATTGAATTACTGAAGCTTGTATGCATCACAGTACAATTATCGGAGTAAAATCCGATGACGTACTTTGGTCCAGAAAAAAGATCATTTAATTTGAATTTTATTTTTGATTTTTAATTCTTATCGAGCTAATTGATGAAATATTTTCTGCTTTAGAGGTTAAGCTTGGGCTGGAGAATTCCAATTTTATTTTTGCATTATCATTTTGTGGAAACTTGGCTGCTTCTGGGGCAAATGAGGGAGGATGGGACTAATTATATAGCTGTTAGAGCCAGCACTGTCATGGTGACCTGAATAGTATTTTATACAGTAAGAATCTGATTCCAAGTTACTTAATGCCTGTAGCATTATTTTGTCATCAGCAGTGAGATGTTTGGATTCTAAAGTTTCTGGAAATGCTTTGAGGAAAAATTGGCTGCTTAAAAGTGAGAGCGGTTGTTAGTAATGCATTTTTTTAAACTCCCTTACCCCCTTTGTTTTCTTATTATGAGTAGCACCTACAACCAAAAAAAAACCTTCAATAAAAAGTGTGTCAGCAATTTATAGTCATGTTTCATGCTTATTTGCTAGATGTGTATGAAAATAATCCTTTTCAAACCCTACAAGTTGTGCTCCCCTAACACATGGTTGTTTTATACTAATAGATCTCCCGTATTCTATGGAAAAGTCGTATTGGACTTGTGCAGGCAGATGAAATTAATTTAGAATGGATCATGGTCAGCATTGACATGATGGGCCAAAGGGCCTGTTCCTGTCCTGTGCTGTGCTGTGCTATACTATTCTATGTTTACATTCTTAGATGTTAACTTTGTATCTCTCTCAATGGATGCTGTCAGGTGTGCTGAATTTCTCCAGCAATTTTTTATTTCAGATTTCCTATACCCTTGCTTCTTGGCCTTCGGTGGTGTTCATTCTCTGCTCCATCCCGTGGCTGACTTGGGCTTCAGTTCTCTCTGCTGCTCCATACCCTGCTTGGAGCTAGAATGATGTATGGTTTATTTAATTAAATTACTGTCAATGACAGCATGCATCACTTTGATTCAGACCTGAAACATTGACTTCTGCACCTCCTGATGCTGCCTGACTTGCTGTGTTCTTCCAGGCTTCTGTGTATCTACTTTGACTCTACATCAGAGCATTTGGTGGTATTGAATTAATCTTGCTTTTTGTGCACAAAACTGAAGAGTTTTATATTTAGTCGTTAGTATTGTACCTGCGCTGGAACAGCTTGACGAGACCTAGGGAGCACTGCTAAAGCATAAAGTGTATGGGTAGGGCCCATAGTCTTAAATGTACAGAGTGTATGCAGCTATTTCTTGACATCAAGGCAGGTGAATTGCCAGTGTGACACTGTGGCTCAGTGGTTAGCACTACTGCCTCACAGTACCAGGGAACTGGGTTTGATTCCAGCCTCTGGCAACTGTCTTTGTGGAGTTTGCACATTCTCCCAGTGTCTGTGAGAGTTTCTTCCACATGTTCTAGTTTCCTCCCACAGTCCAAAGATGTGCAGGTTAGGTGAATTGGCCATGCTAATTTGCCCACGGTGTTCAGAGGTATGGAGGTTAGGTGCATGAGTCATGGGAAATGTAGAGTAATAGGGTAGTGGAATGGGTCCAGTGGAATACTCTTTGGACGGTCGGTGTGGACTTGTTGGGCCGAATGGCTTGTTTCCAAACTGTAGGGATTCTCTGATTCTCTGATTCTGTGATCTAGTCCATCTAAATCTTGTTGCAGAAGATTAATATTTTGTACAGAATTAACCTTTCTATAAACTGTAGTGTTGGCTGAAAATGTATTTACCCTATCCCAAACACACCCACTGTCCCAGTCATTAACAAAAGCCATGACTTGCACCAGTCCTAAAACCCTGATGTGTGTGTGCGAGTGTGATATGTGGATTTGAGGGAGTATTTAGAAGGGTGAATGAATGCCTTGCTTTCATAATCAGATAATAGAATTCTGTTTTATTCAAGGAACCTGATTCCAGAATATTTTTATTCTAAACGTAATATGAATATATATTTGGTCACAGAGGGAAATGGATAAAGCAAAGGACTTTGTTTTGACCAGTGGAATGGTGAGATTTGAGAGATGGTGAATTCTCCAAACTGAGTCATATCACTATTTCTAACCTTTGCAGCCTTCTTTAATACAGGACCTTGCTTTGCCTGACCAGGAATAACATCCACCAGAACACAGACAGAGACAAAGTATGTACTTCACAACTTTGCTAAAACCTGAAAATAGTCCATTTAAATTGTCCTAGAATGCCTTTCTGCTTCCCACATGCAATTTTTAACATTAGATCCTGAGAGGTAACTTAAAAAATCTTTTCCTATTAGCAATAATTGTGTAAGATCAGTTCTGAAGATTTCTGTAAAGATCGCACCATTTTATTTTCAATAATGATTGTGGCTTGAATGGGAAAAGGAATGTTTGACAGTGAAGGACTCGGGGTGGGGGAGGGGGCGTGGAATTGCTGTAGTTCTTTAATAGCAAGTTACTGGAACTCTGTGTGTGTGTGTATATAGAGTTTACCCACTTGCTTTGCAAGCAGTAGGGGAGGGTGGCAGATCAAGTATATGTTTACAGAATGAGTATCTGGCTATCAGCAGGTTACTGATGGTTCTGTGGAGTTGTTGACCAGTTTTGGAGCCCAAAGGCCACCTGTCTAACAATAACAGCTTGTGGGCAAGAACAATATTTGGAGGAATCCTTCTGGCCCCTGAAAGGGCTCAGTGTCTTTTTCTCTCTTCCTCCTTCCAGTAAAATGTTCATGCCTGAACAAAGCCAGTTTACTTTCTCCCACCAGTTGCTGCAAGCTATTGTTTTTAATCATTGAGACAGAGATGTCTTAATTTGTGAACCAGTCACTCTGTGGTGCTGGCTGGAAAGTAGTGAAGGAACCTGAAAGAAATCATGAGACAGCAAAAAGACTTGGGAAACAAAAGGAGCACCTCATTGAATCCTGACGACTGGCACCAATCAACAGCTTCCCCCATTTTGTTTTTCCTCCAATCTTAATGTTGTGATTGGAGCAATATATTCCAGATGCATCTCAGAGTATCATTTCCCTAACTGGGACCGTTATCCTGGTCCTATGAGAGACACCTGGCTGACCGATATAAACAAGAGTGTCAGCATGGTTTCATCAAGGGGAGGTCATGCCTGACAAATCTGCTAGAATTCTTTGAGGATGTAAGGAGCAGGTTAGACCAGGGAGAGCCAATGGATGTTATCTTCCTGGACTTCATGAAGGCCTTTGATAAGGTCGTACTGGAGGCTGCTGAATAAGATGAGGCCCTATGGTGTCAGAGGCAAGGTGCTGGCCTGGATAGAAGCTTGGCTGTCTGGCAGAAAGCAGAGAGTGGGGATAAAAGGGTCCTTCTCAGGATGGCAGCTGGTGACAAGTGGTATTCTGCAAGGGTCAGTGTTGGGACTTCAACTTTTCACTTCATACATTAATGACCTAGATGAAAGAACTGAGGGCATTATGGCTATGTTTGCAGATGACACAAAGATAGGTAGAGGGGCAGGTAATATTGAGGAGGCAGGGAGGCTGGAGAAAGATTTGCACAGGTTAGGAGAGTGGGTCAAGAAATGGCAGATGGGGTACAACATGGGAAAGTGTGAGGTCATGCACTTTGTTAGGAAGAACAGAAGTATGGACTGTTTCCAAAATGGAGAGAAAAGTCAGAAGTCCTCAGAGCAAAGAGACTTAGAAGTTCTCGTCCTGGATTCTCTCAAGGTAAAATTGCAGGTTGAGTCAGTAGTTAGGAAGGCAAATGCAATGTTGGCAATTATTTTGAGAGGACTTGAATATAAAAGCAGGGATGTACTTCTGAGGTGCTATAAGGCTCTGGTCAGTCCACATTTGGAGTATTGTGTGCAGTTTTGGGCCCCATATCTCAGGAAGGATGTACTGGCCTTGGAGCGTGTTCAGAGGAGGTTCACGAGAATGGTCCCAGGAATGGAAAGCTTAGCATATGAGGAATGTTTGAGGACTCTGGGTCTATATTCAGTGGAGTTTCCAAGGATGGGGGGAATCTAGTTGAAACATACAGAATGCTGAATGGCCTGGACAGAGTAGATGTTGGGAAGATGTTTCCTTTGGTAGGAGACACTAGGACCTCAGGGCACAGCCTTAGAGTAAAGGGAAGACCTTTTAGAACTGAGATGAAGAGAAACTTCTTCAGCCAGAGAGTGGTGAATCTATAGAATTCACTGCCACAGAAGGCTGTGAAGGCCAGGTTATTGAGTGTATTTAAGACTGAGATAGGTTCTGGATTATCAAGGGGATCAAAAGTTGTGGGGAGAAAGCAAGACGGTGGAGTTGAGAAACTGAGCAGCCATGATCGAATGGCAGAGCAGATTCACTAGGCTGAATAGCCTACATTTTGCTCCCACGTCTTATGGTCTTACAGGTTCTGTTCACACTGAGAGCTGACTCTGTGCTTGCCAAGTCAGTGTCTTGTACTCTGCAAGTGTAAATAAAGGGTGACTCGGTGACATGATACCAGTCTCCATGGAATTATTTCACGTAACATTTATTTATGTATGTATGTGTGTGGGGGTTTAAGAAGGGGATTATAATTTTAACTATTAGAGTAATGAAGAGTTCATAGTCATTTGCATGCATTTAGAACCTGTTTAGTTGTACCAAATAGTAATTTACATTAAATATAGAAACCTGGTTTGCGTTTTGTGTTAATCTGAGTCTATTAGACAAGTATATTGGAGACTTTGTGTATTTTGATACAAATCTTTTAACTTCTCTGACCACTCAGGAATAGCAGGACTGGACTTGCAGCATGTTCCCATAGTAAGGCATGACGTTCCTTAGTTACCATAATGGTTGCTTTTATTGCCTTGTATTTGTCAGTATTCTCTGATGGGTTAAATTTTGTAAGCTTCTAAAACTGCCTTCTGCTTCTGTTTAATTTGTCTGTCAGCATTTGCATTTGACAAATAAGATTTTGTTTGCCCATGTGCCTATCTGTCAATAAGAAGGAGATAGAGCTTGGCCGGAAACATCTTCAGAGCGTTTATAAATCCATTTTAAAGTTTTGCAGCTACCAGAAGAAACCATGATGAAGGCCCAAAACTAAATAAATCTGAATGTCATAGTGTTAAGAACTTTACAATGACATGCAAGGTGAGAAATAACAATAAGGTGATGTCAAACTTTGGATTTTAACTAAAGTTTATTGGAAGAAGGAAAGACTGAGAGGGCAAGGTGTTAGTTAACTTGCAGAAAACAAATTGTATCTGGGATATTTTCCATCCCATACCCCCCTCCCTCCTCTCTGCTCTCCTCCTCTCCGCTCTTCTCCTCCCTCCTCCCCACTCTCTCTCTCTCTCCCTCCTCCCTGCTCTCTCCCTTCCTTCAAATTCTTTCTTAATTATTACCTGTGCATTCAAAATATAATGCTATAGTGGTGAGTGGGTCAGTTTTGGAGCAAAGGATGTTTTAGCTTTACCACCTGGTGGCATTTACTGTGATGAGGAAATGTGGCATGTAAGTGATACATTTAGATGCTGGTTAAAGAATTGTGAAAGAAACCCTAACTTCAGAATTTGAGTTGGAATGCTGCACCGCTATGATCGTTGCTGTTATTTCCCAATGTCATTTCAATGCTTCCCCATTAACACACACACTAATATTAAGCCCTTAATTTCATTCGAGTGTGTGTTGCTGGAAAAGCACAGCAGGTCAGGCAGCATCCGAGGAGCAGGAGAATCAATGTTTTGGGCAAAAGGCTGAAGGGCTTTTGCCTAAACGTTGATTCTCCTGCTCCTCGAATGTTGCCTGACCTGCTATGCTTTTCCAGCAGCACATTCTCGACTCTAACGTCCAGCATCTGCAGTCCTCACTTTGACCTTAATTTTTTTGTAAGCAACAATGTGAAACTAATGGGATGTCAAGTAATGTCAACTTATTTGATAACATGTTTGATGTTTTTACTCCCATTTTCTGATAATTACATTGTGACATGTAACATGTCAAAATATTGCTAAATTAAAGTTTCTTCTCAAAAATTGAAGGGGAGATAGAGGAAAGCTTAAGCTCTAATTGATTGATTTGTAAAGTGTTTTCAGCATGTCCTAACAAATATTTGTCGCTAACATGCAGGCAGTGTGTTATTTGTTAATTAATATGTGAAGACAGAAATGGTTTCTGAGGATTTTTCTGAAAGAAACCTGTTGTAGGTTGAAGTTTATCATTGAGACAGTTGGTAACAAATATTCATAGCTGGCTTCTTTTCAGCACCTGGGTACACTGTTTTCTGCTGTGTAAGCTCGTGCACTGTTCACATGGGATTTTGTCATATGATGGAAATGTAAAAGTCCCATCTTGCAGAAGGAAAGCTGTAGCTCAGTATTAGAAAAAAAAATCAAAATGTAAATGACTGTGTTAACAATGCATAGTGAAATGGTTATCCAAATGGAAAACAGTATTTTACATTAAAAAGAGTAATTAAAATGGTGCCTTTGCCTCAATAGTGTACAGAATCCACATGTTGCAATCTTAGATTTTGCCTTTGAAGATTAAACACTGGAGACCCTTCTTTGTACACTCTCATGTTAGTAACAGTACTGACAGTAATTTAATGTTTCTATCTGGCTTGGCACAGGTTACAGCATACTATGAATGAAGTCAGTAAATATTGACTTGAGTTCCCAAAGTGCATGTGTTTTTTTTAATTTGCTAGTCCTACAGATGGGGAAAAAAAACTTTGCCCTTTTAACAGGCAGGGTAGGTTCTTATCTCCTAAATTTCTAAGTCTTCCACACACCCTCCAAAAAAAAACTGCAGAAGCTCTATAATTTCCTCTTTTCTCTTCTATCTTCCTTTCTGACCCTCTTTTCGATCCCACTTATTCCTCTGTGTCTGTGATGGTGATAATTGATGTTTTATTTCCATGCTCTTTTCTGCATCTGGTCTGAGTGAGCAGTCATTGTTGGCATCAATCTCTGAGCCTAATTGGCACAGAGATGTATTGGTGACTTAAATAATGTTGGGAGGTCTGTATGCTGATGTTATGCTCTGTCTCATGGTCAGTGTGCCTTTGAAAGGCATCCTCATGATATTGTCACCGTGTCATAGTGGCCTAAGGGTGTCAAAATTTCCTTTTCTATCTTGCCTTGGGTCACTTGAAGCATGGCAGTCTGTGGAAAGCATGCTTGTCTGTCGTGAACTACTTGCTTAATATTAGCTGAGACAGTTATGTGCTTGAGGAATGTATTGTTTGTACAAATTAGTCAATTGTAATAAATGTATTTTGGATTCTTTAATACTACGGTAAGAACACTAGATTTCATGTGTTTCGGGTGATAGGATGAACATCGTTCACAACAATAAGGGCAAACTTAGACCAGAGGGCACTTTACTAATTTAAAAAAATTAGTGAATTGTGGTCAGGTGCTTGAAAAAAAAGAGGCTTCTGCATTTTCAGACTGCTGCTTGCTTTTTGAATGCCCAGTTTCATGACCCAATCCAGCCTCTTTTGGGTGTTGAGTCTTCCCCTGGTCATTAATTTAGTTCAGTAAAAACTGAGTAACTGTCTGTTTTCCCCATCCAGTGAGGGGTTGTTATCCCCTTTTAGACTGTGTGCTTTTTTTCAATTTACAGTGCTCCTGCCTCTCTAACATGATGCATGGAAATTATATATCTTTAAACAAAAATAGTTTTTTCATACACTATGAAGGGAGGATCATTGATGCTATTGCTAGACTATTACTCCAGAAATCTATCTGGGGTCCTGGGTTTGAATGCCACTGTGGCATATGGTAGGATTGAATGCAATAAAAGTCTGGAATAAAGAGTCTAACTGATGGCAATAAAAATATTACTGATTTGGGAAAGAGCCAATATCCTATAGGGATGGAAATCTGTCATTAGCTAGACTCCTCGAAGGATGACTCCAGACCTATAGCAATGTGGTTGACTTTTGACTGCTCTCCAGGTGATTAAGAATAGGTGATTAAATACAGCCATGTCTACATCCAGTGAATGAATAAAACCAAATACAATTGTGTGCACACATTGTGGAAGCAGTACTCGCACGGATTGCTCATAAGGAATCTGATTAACCATTGTTTCTACAGCGAATCTTGGAATCCAATGAGTTGGATAAGTAAATGAAATAATTTATATACATTTGGTAGATTGTAATCAAACTTCTGGATTATCTTCAAGCCACGAATAAACGTCTTGTAGTGGCAGTTTTGGGTGGTGCGGTGGAGGGCATGGTAGGGTGGGCGGTAGGAATCTTATTTAAATATTGGATGCTGTGCGATCATCAATCCTGCAAGAGTTTTTAAGACTCTTATTTGCATTTTATTTTTAATTATATGCTCATAATTGGGAATCTCAAGAGCATATCTCTATGACACTTAAATTATAACCAGCGATTACATTGATTTTTCTGTTAGATGTTGCAACAGTTTTTTTTTGGTGGGATGGAGTGCTCATAAACCAAGCGAGCAGGTGTAGCATTCATGCAGGGTAAATTGTAGTCCATATGTTGTAAGACGAAGTGTTCTATATAACTATTCCCACTGTGGGTTTATATCACAGATGTGGACATAATAGAAAATGTTTCCAAGCTTAATTTAATTATAGAAGAATGAGCAGTGATGTCGTAATCTCCTTTTCTCCTGATCATTGTATCTTTTTTCATATTAGAAGTAATAAATAGCATTAGATTATATGCTGCCCCTCCCCGACACTCAAGATAAGTTATGACAGTAATTTAGGAATGTGCAAGAGGGTAAAGGTTACAGTGCAAGGTCAAAGCGCAATCAAAGGCATTGTAAAGCATGGGATCCTGCAGATTTCCATGGTTCATTGTTGCTGCAGCAAATCCTCCACGATTCAGACAAGGAGATGCACATAAAGTATGTTGAGGTCATGACCCTTCATCTTCATGTCTACAAGACTGACATTTGAATACAGCTTTGCCTGTACTTCTCGCTCCTTCATGTAACTGCATTTTGTATCATGTTGCTGAGAATGCAGGGAACATATCCTCACCATGTACTGATTCAACCTCAAATGTCACCCCCTTAAGATCAGATGTTTATTTTTATTGACTAATGAATAGTTCTACACTAGCATGTAGTGGATTATAACAATGGTTGTTACAACCTAATATGTGCGTGTTACCCAAACTGCATAGAATAATCTCTCACAGGCCATTAGGACTTTACTCAGATCTTCTCAAAGGCAGTTCAATGAACACTTTACTCTGATAAAGCCAAATTATGAATCAACTTGCTGTTATATTTTAATATCAGGAAGACTCTGAAGTGAGTGTTGGTCCTCTAGAAAGTGTGAATGGGGAGTTAATGGCAGAGGTATCAATTCCTTCTGTAGTTGTCACTATAGAACATACAAAAATAAATCCCAATAACACCTGTAAAACAGGAGGTTGAAGGAAAAGGGGAACTTGGTAAATTTGTGATACCTGAGAAGTGGTACTGAGCAAAAATGATAGGATTGCAGGTTGATAAATCTCTGGTCCTGACTGATTTCATGCTATAGTAGGGAAGATATGTTGGGCAGGCTAGAGGTTATTAAAGTTTGACAAATCTCCAGGACTGGATGGGCTGTATCCCAGGTTGCTGAGGGAGGCAAGAGAGGAAATGGCTAGGGCCCCGACATATCTTTGTGGCATCCTTAAATACAGGTGAGGTGCTGGAGGATTGGAGGGTTGCTCATGTTGTCCCCCTGTACAAGAAGGGAAGTAGGGATATTCCGGGTAACTACAGACCAATGAGCCTGACGTCGGTGGTGGGAAAGTTGCTGGCGAAGGTACTGAGGGATAGGGTTTATTTATATTTTGCCTATCACTGATAAGCCCATTCTTTTCAATGTGGGTTTGTGTGGGGGAAGATTGTGCCTTACAAACTCTAGTTCATCGAGGAAGTGACCAAGTTGATAGATGAAGGAATGGTTGTTGATGTCATATACATGGACTTTAGTAAGACATTTGATAAGGTTCCCCATGGCAGACTAATGGCGAAAGTGAAGTCACATGGTGTGCAGGGTGTTCTAGCTAGCTGGATAAAGAACTGGTTGAGCAACAGGAGACAGAGTGATAGTTGAAGGGAGTTTCTCAAAATGGAGAAAGATGACCAATGGTGTTCCACAGGGGTCAGTGTTAGAGCCACTGTTGTTTGTAATATACATAAATGATCAGCAAGTTTGCAGATGAGACAAAGATTGGTGGAGTATCAGAAAGCATAAGGGGCTGTCAGAGAATACAGGAGGATATAGACTGGAGAGTTCGTGGAAAAGTGACAGATGGTTTTCAATCCGGAGAAATGTAGGTGATGCATTTAAGCAAAACTAAGTCTAGAGCGAATTTAAAAAATGAACGGAAGAGCCTTGGGAAAAGTTGATGGGCAGAGAGATCTGCGAGTGCAGGTCCATTGTACCCTGAAGTTTGCTGCACAGGTGGATAGAGTGGTCAAGAAGGCATATCGTATGCTTACCTTCATTGGACGGGGTATTGAGTATAAGAGCTGGCAAGTCATGTTAAAATTGTACAAGACATTGGTTCGGCCGCATTTAGAATTTAGTGTACAGTTCTGGTGGCCACATTACCAAATGGATGTGGACGCTTTGGAGAGGCTGCAGAGAAGGTTTACGAGGATGTTGCCTGGTATGGAAAGTGCTAGGTATGAAGAGAGGTTGAGTAGGTTAGGTTTATTTTGTTTTTAGTAAAAAGGAGATGGAAGGGGGACCTGATTGAGGTTTACAAAATCATGAAGGGTATAAACAGGGTGGATGGAGACCAGCTTTTTCCCAGGGTGAAGGATTCAATAACGAGAGGTCACGCTTTCAAGCCCCCCATCTCTAGGCATTGGCTTGTTGCCCTTCAGTAGGCTACTACCCACTCAGGTGGTGAGTTCTGAAAGTTAATAGCAATTGAAGTTAAGTGAATAGGATGTTCTAATATTGGAACCTATTTTGTCAGCCTCTTGTCTTGAGCAATCTGGCAAAGTGCTGTGTTTCAATTTAATCTGCATTTCCCAGAAGCTGTATCTTGAGGATTTAATCTCTCGGTGAATTGAACATTTTATTTGAAAAATATCACTAAATACATTTATCGACTAATTATCAAAAAGGCCAAGTTTGCAAATCATGAAGATGGTTTGGAAATAATTACTTAAGCAGACTTCAAAACTCCATTTCTGAAGCTGAGAATTGCTATTTATTCTGCACAGAAGGTTGCTGAAACAGCATATACAGATCAATTCAGCATCAACAGAAGCTGACTCAATTAATGACACAGTTCTACTTGGAAGCAGCTCAATAATTTAGAAAGGACATTAGAGGTATCATGATGAACCAAAATCAGAGTTAAAGCCATCTGAGCTTTTGAGATTTGTTCATTATACTCAATGCTCCCAGATTTTTAAAAGGAATTGATTTTGTTTAGTATTTTTGGCAGAAAGTTAAAAGTTATGGCTATGCAAGGTTTCTTTGTATCTTTGTGTAGTGATGTTATGGTTAAATGGAAGATTTGACTAAGGACTTTGAAGATTATGGAGAATTGTGTTAAAGTAAGTGTTGATTAACATTGCCGACTCTTGGCCAATGAAATGTGTGAGACTTTGGGTTTCACTTCAATTTTAATTGTAATTCACTTGGATCTTAGATTTATAGACTAAGTCTGAGAGAGCCAAATGAAAGTGTTACTAGTTCTGACTAGTTATAAGATCCATCCTAGGTACAAATATATGTCCACGAGTTTGATAGTCCATCATAACTGCAAAAGAGGTGATAGTCAATAAAGGCAGCGGTTTTCAGTTGATCCGATTTGGGGAAGTAGCTCATGTTTCTAGTTGACAGGGTGCATGTATCTTATTTTCTCTTTTGACTAAAGTTGTTCTGTCTTTGATATTCCTTTTTGAGCACTGAGCCGTTAAAAATCACTGCTGATTAACCCTTATTTGCCACTTCAATAGCATCCACTCATTTGGCCTGTGACCAAAAATTATAGTCTCTTCACTATAATGTTTATGCTAACTTTGGCCACTAACAGCAGTAAAATCATGAACTAATACCCTTACTTTAGCAAGCACTCTACAATTAAAACAATTTGTTACTTGCTTAATCAGGGTAAAAATGATTCAAAGTAATTTGATCTTAGCGTCGTGAGGGCTTACAGAAAGAGGAAATTAGAAGCAGGGAATCTTCGGAGAATAGTAGGTTAGAAGCTAAAATACTCTACTGTGGAGCACCATTCATAAAACGCTTCCAAGTGAATTGGAAAGGGAGAAGAAGAAGAGTGGAATGAACTTTTTGGAGAAAAATGACCATTCAGGTGACATCTTTCTTTGCATTTACCATGCTGTGATACTTTGTCAGACAAATGTGTTACGGGGCAGATGACCTAGACGGCTTTTAACATAAATTTAAGCAACTTTACGATAACGGTGACCAGTTGTCTCACCAGCACCTGGGCTGGCATTGAGTTGATTCAGCCTTTTTAAGTAACAAGAAATTTTTGTTTATATAGTACTATACATGATCTTTGGATATCTCCAGGCTTTTTACAACCCATTAAGTACTTGTGAAGTCCTGTCACAATTATAATTGTTTTACAAAATGTGCAAGGGGCTGTAAGGGTTAATGCTGAGGAATGTCTTAAGTACCACCTAAAAGGATGATTTTGCATGAGCTTGGTGGGTACCATTAGGTTCTCTGAGTAAGATCTGGGTATTCCTTTATAGTCTTTAAACAAAGTCTCTCACACCAGTATGACTTGTACCTAGTTACTGTCATGTAATGAACCACATCTTGCTTAAGATGAGAGCCTCTTCCTATGAAACTATAAAGTGGTTTTCCTCTACCACACCACACTGAGCAACCTGAAAGAGGATGTTGTCAGCAAGTCTCCTTTATAGTGAGGATTTAGTGGGCAGTGGTATGGGTTGCTCTATGACAGTAATGTAGGAAACGCGGCAACCAGGTTTACATAGAGCAAATTCCCATAAACATCAGTGTGATAATAACCTGATGATCTGTAATTTGTGATGTCGATTGACGGATGAATGCTGGCCAGGGCATGGGGGATAACTCTCATCTTATTCAAGATAAATAGTACCATGAGACATTTTACCCTCACCTGAGAGTGCAGACGGGACTTCCAACTCTGCACTACCCTCACAGTAAGGCAATGGACAGTCAGTCCTAATTCAGTGTGCAAGTCCTGGAATGGGGCAATTGAATGCTATCAATTGAGCCACAGCTGGGTCATTGTGTATAATTGTAAATTGATAATTCAAAGTTATAAACAAAATGTCTGAACAGTGGGAAGTCTGAGATAGTGGATCCTACTGACATGGGAGTTAGGGTGCTATACTTAAGCGAGGTGAAGGAAGAGGAGAAATTGCTCTTGTTCTTTTATCATTATTAATTGAGTCCTGCTGGAAACGTTTAAGTGAAGACACTACATGAGATTGAGTTCAACTGCCTTGCCCCTGCCTCAATGAAATAACTTTGTCATGCTTCCTGGAAAGATACACATTACTAAGTGCTTGAGGGAATTGCTTTATGTGGTGACATGCATTAAGTAATGGTCACATAATTGGGGGTGATCATCTGTCTGGCACTGCTTGTCCCACCTTGTGAAGGTTTATTGAAAGCAATTTGATAGAACGCCACTTCAAATGATGTTGATCTTGCTTTGCGCACCTCCTGTGCAGTTGTAACCTGTATGCCTCACTCAGTCTAACCACTCTATTATCTGTGTCTCATTGTTTACTATGATCTGCCTGTTCTGTCGTCAAACAAAGCTTTTCACTGTACTTGGGTACATGTGGCTATAATAAATCAAATCAAAGTGTCCATTATTTCGGGAAAGACCATAGGAGGAGGCTGGCAATACAAAAACAAACAAATGTATTCAAAATAAATCAGTCCATTCTGCAATGTAGCCCTTGTTTGGAAAACATTTTTAACTTTATTGCTGGTCACAAATAAGTCTTTGTGGCTGTTTTAGAGCAAAAATGACATGTCAGTTATTTGAAAAAAATTAGTGTGGCTCAGATTTTAGTTTTAGTTTAGATTAGATTCCCAACAGTGTGGAAACAGGTCCTTTGGCCCAACCAATCCACACCGACCCTCCGAACAGTAACCCACCCAGTTCCATTTCGCACCGACTAATGCACCTATAACACGATGAGCAATTTAGCATGGCCAATTCACCTGGCCCACACCTCTTTGGACTGTGGGCGGAAACCAGAGCACCCAGAGGAAACTCATGCAGACAGTGAGAATGTGCAAACTCCACACACACAGTCACCTGAGGCTGGAATTGAACCTGGGACCCTAGTGCTGTGAGGCAGCAGTGCTAGCCACAGCTACCATGCCACCTGTTGTGAAGTTAAAGTACTTATTGATAATCTTGAAGATAGCTGCTCATAACAATTTAGCAATTGCTGTGAGGTTTTCCCATCTCGTGGTGGGAGCTTAAATCTGGCACAAGTCAAGGGACTGTTTTGGTATGTAATAGCAGTTATGTCATACAGGATACAAGTCATACAGGTAAGTATGCACAAATCTGAAAGTTGAAAACATAGAAATATTTCTTATTTTCAATTTAAATATCCAAACTATGCAATAAATATTAATCATTGGATCACAGAGTCATACAGCAGGGAAACAGACCCTTGGGTCTAACCATTCCATACTGAACATAATCCCAAACTAAACTAGTCCCACCTGCCTGCTCCTGGCCCATATCCCGCCAAACCTTTTCCTGTTCATATATTCATCCAAATGTCTTTTAAACATTGTAATTGTACCCACATCCACCACTTCCTCAGGAAGTTCATTCCACATTCGAACCGCCCTCAGTGCAAAAAGAAAATTGGCTCTCATGTCTTTTTTGAAATCTCTCTCCACTCACCTTAAAAATGTGACCCTTAGTCTGGAAATTCCCTATCTTAGGGAAAGGAAAACTACAATCAACTCTATTGAAACCCCTCATTAGTTTATAAACTTCTATCAGGTCACCTCACAACATCCGACGCTAAGATGAAGCCAAAAAATAAAAGTACATTGTAAATTTTTTTAATGTGTTTTTTGCTATGGCTGTGGAACAATTTGATAAGCTGAAAGTCTAAAATTAACATGACAGGGCCACCTAAGGGTGTTGAGTAATAATACTGAAATTATTATGCCATGCCAAAACTTAATTAAATTTCATTCGGCAAGGTGTAGTGTCCTCAAGATATTTTGTTTTACAGCAAGGATAATAGTGTAGAATTGAGTTTTTTTTTGTCAAACCGCGATTGTTTTGAATTGTAGTGTCTGGGAAACATTACAGTGTATCCTTTGGTCAAACATAGAGTTGCTGACAGTAACAGTTAGGTTTGTGTTATTCTGTCAATGTGCAACTCCTGACATTGCTGCCAGTTTTAGGGGCGGAGTCATGGCAAACATTGACCATTTCAATCTCACCGCTATCATCGGATCCATGCCAATATTTCTGCCATTTCCAAAATAACTGCTGAGGCATAAGCAGTGGAGATGGGTTAGCATCAAGAAATTGAGGTCAGTTGTAATTTCAGGATGAGGAATCTGTGTAGGCTTGGTGGGGTGAAGAGTCCGTTCCTGTGCTGTGCTGTATTATATTGCATAGTTCATCAAGTGACACCGCAGAAAAGAAGGCCATTTCATCCATCGTGGCGGTGTTGGCTCTTTGAAAGAATTATCCATTCGTACTGTCCTTTTTCCATAAACCTGCAAACTTCTGTTTTCAAATATATTCATGTATTTGAAAGTTGAAATTTAATCAGCTTCTCCAGAACGTTTGCAAAATGAAACGTTGAGTACCATTGTACAATTAGAATCACATAGTCAAAACTACTTATTGATTGATTGTTTTGTTTCTGTGCATCCCCTTCTATGTGGCATGCTTGGTCCTATCCATTGTGTTATATATGTTTGGGATTGCAATCTTTCATGGTCATTATTCTCTGCATTTTTAATTTATATGCCAACTAGTGTTATCTGTAATAAGAGCCTGTTTATTGAAAATGTTCAAAAGCAAATATTTGGCTGCTACTTATGTGAAGCTGTGATTTGGAGATACCAGTGTTGGACTCGGGTGTACAAAGTTAAAAATCACACAACATCAGGTTATAGTCCAACAGGTTTAATTGGAAGCACACTAGCTGTCGGAGCGACGCTCCTTCATCAGGTGATAGTGGAGGGCTCGATCGTAACACAGAATTTATAGCAAAAATTTGCAGTGTGATGTAACTGAAATTATACATTGAAAAATTGATTGTCTGTTAAGTCTTTCATCTGTTAGAGTGATAGTTTCACTTCTTTCATGTGTAAATCACAAATTTTTTTTTAAATTGCATTCTCGGGTTAGCTGTTAACAATGGTGATAGACAGACAATATGTTGAAGGTGTTGGCCCCCTGTGTTCTCTGGATTAGTGGTGCTGGAAGAGCACAGCAGTTCAGGCAGCATCCAACGAGCAGCGAAATCAACGTTTCGGGCAAAAGCCCTTCATCAGGAATAAAGGCAGTGAGCCTGAAGCATGGAGAGATAAGCTAGAGGAGGGTGGGGAGAGAGTAGCATAGAGTACAATGGGTGAGTGGGGGAGGAGATGAAGGTGATAGGTCAAGGAGGAGAGGGTGGAGTGGATAGGTGGAAAAGGAGATAGGCAGGTCGGACAAGTCAAGGAGACAGTAACTGAGCTGGAAGTTTGAAACTAGGATGAGGTGGGGGAAGGGGAAATGAGGAAGCTGTTGAAGTCCACATTGATGCCCTGGGGTTGAAGTGTTCCTAGGCGGAAGATGAGGCGATCTTCCTCCAGGCGTCTGGTGGTGAGGGAGCGGCGGTGAAGGAGGCCCAGGACCTCCATGTCCTCGGCAGAGTGGGAGGGGGAGTTGAAATGTTGGGCCACGGGGCGGTTTGGTTGATTGGTGCGGGTGTCTCGGAGATGTTCCCTAAAGCGCTCTGCTAGGAGGCGCCCAGTCTCCCCAATGTAGAGGAGACCACATCGGGAGCAACGGATACAATAAATGATATTGGTGGATGTGCAGGTGAAACTTTGGATGTGGAAGGCTCCTGTGTTCTCTATCTATGCAATGATGTTTAGATTGATTCTAATCTAAAAAGTGAGATAACGGAGCTTTACATAAATTCATGCAGTTTTTGAGCAAAGTACAATGTAACTCTGCAAGTACAAATTCACCCCACAAAATATATGAATGCATGTGGGTCTTTGTGTGTGTGTGTGTGTGTGTGTGTGTGTGTGTGTGTGTCTGTCTGTCTGTCTGTCTGTCTGTCTGGGATGGCAGTCGAGAGTGAGTGTGTGTGTGTGTGTGTGTGTGTATAGTGCAATGGTGATCACCTGTAATGTGACATGAACCCAAGGTCCTGGTTGAGGCCCTCCCTATGGGTACCGAACTTGGCTATCAGCCTCTGCTCGGCCACTTTCCTCTGCTGCCTGTCCCAAAGTCCACCTTGGAGGATGGTCACCCGAAGGTCCGAGGCTGAATGTCCTGGACCACTGAAGTGTTCCCCAACTGGGAGGGAACCCTCCTGTCTGTTGATTGTTGTGCGGTGCCCATTCATCCGTTGTCATAGCCTTTGCTCGGTTTCCCCAATGTACCATGCCTCAGGGCATCCTTGCCTGCAACGTATAAGATAGACAACGTTGGCTGAGTCGCATGAGTACCTGCCATGTCCAAGGTGGGAGGTGTTCCCACGCATAATAGTGGTATCTATGTCCACAATCTGACACGTCTTGCAGCCTCCACTATGACAGGGTTGTAAGGAGTTGTCCTGAGAGCCGGGCAGCTTGCTACGAACAATGATCTGTTTGAGGTTTGGCGGTTGTTTAAAGGTAAGTAGTAGAGGTGTGGGGAAGGTCTTGGTCTTGGTGAGGTGCTCATCCTCATTGATAATGTGTTGCAGGTCATGAAGAACATGGTGTAATTTTTCAGCTCCTGGGAAGTACTGAACAATGAAGGATACCCTGTCAGTTGCAGCAGGGGGCTGTCTCCTGAGGAGGTCATGACGGTTCCTTGCTATGGCATGTCGGAACTGGCGGTCGATGAGTTGAGCATTGTACCCGTTCTTGTGAGGGCATCCTTGAGTACTTCCAGGTGTCTGTCACGTTCCTCCTCATCTGAGCAGATCCGGTGTATGCGTAGGGCTTGTCCATAGGGAATGGCTGTTTTAATATGTTTTGAGTGGAAGCTGGAGAAGTGTAGCATTGTGAGGTTGTCTGTGGGTTTGCGGTAGAGTATGGTACTGAGGTATCCATTCTTGATGGAGACGCATGTGTCCAAGAATGAGACAGATAGTTGAGAGTAGTCCGTGGAGAGTTTTGATGGTGGGATGAAACTTGTTGATGTCACTGTGTAGTTTTATCAGTGACTCTTTGCCATGGGTCCAGAGGAAGAAAATGTTGTCAGTGTACCTGGTGTACAATGTTGGTTGGAGATCCTGCATAGAGAAGAAGTCTTGTTTGAACCTGTGCATAGAAATGTTGGCATATTGGGGTGCAAATTTGGTCCCCATGGCTGTTCCGTGTGTCTGGATGAAGAAGTGGTTGTCAAAGGGGAAGACATTGTGATCGAGGATAAAGCGGATGAGTTGTAGGATGGTGTTTGGAGACTGGCAGTTGTTGGTGTTGAGTACTGAGGCTGTTGCCGCAATGACATCATTGTGGGGATGCTGGTGTAGAGTGCAGAAATGTCCATTGTGACGAGGAATGTTCCCAGTTCGACTGGTCCGTGGGTTCTGAGTTTCTGTAAGAAATCCGTAGTGTCGCGACAGAAGCTGGAGATCCCCTGTACAATAGGTTTCAAGATGCCTTCCACATAGCCAGAGAGATTCTCACATAGGGTCCCATTGCCCGACACGATGGGACGTCCCGGTGTGTTGGCTTTGTGTACCTTTGGAAGGCAGTAGAAGTCGCCTACACGAGAAGTACGTGGGATGAGGGTGTATAGGGAACTCTGAAGGACTGGATCAGTGTGTTTAATTCTCGGGTGTGTTCTTTGGTCGGATCAGCTGGTAGTTGCCTGTAATGTTCCTGGTTGTTCAGTTGTCGGTACGCTTCCTTGCAGTAATCTGTTCTATTCTGAATGACAATGGCTCCTCCTTTGTCATCAAACCAGCAGATAATTTTGTGATTGGTTTTGAGAGCCTGGATGGCATTGCGATGTGAACGGGTGATGTTTTGCTCTACCTTGTGGGTACAGCTGATGAATCTGGCATTTGTATATTTCCTGACAGTTTGAGCATACATGTCAAGCCCAGGGCAGCGGCCCTCCGGTGGACACAGACGCGCACACAGACACCCATGCACCCCCTCACAGATTTAAGACACTCTGCACTCACTACACACACACACACTCAACCCCCACCCCAGACAGATAGACAGACACACACATAGGTAGACAAAGACCCACATGCACACATATATTTTGTTCGGTGAATTGTACTTGCAGAGTTACATTGTACTTTGCTCAAAAACTGTATGCATGTATGTAAAACTCCGTTATCTCACTTTTTAGATTAGAATCAATCTAAACATCATGGCATAGACAGAGAACACAGGGGGCCAACACCTTCAACATATTGTCTGTCTATCACCATTGTTAACAGCTAACCCGAGAATGCAATTTAAAAAAAAATTTGTGATTTACGCATGAAAGAAGTGTATCACTGTATTCTAACAGATGAAAGGCTTAACAGACAATCAATTTTTCAATGTATAATTTCAGTTATATCACACTGCAAATTTTTGCTATAAATTCTGTGTTAGGATCGAGTCCTCCACTATCACCTGATGAAGGAGCGTCGCTCCGACAGCTAGTGTGCTTCCAATTAAACCTGTTGGATTATAACCTGGTGTTGTGTGATTTTTAACTATGTGAAGCTGGGTATTGCTGTAAGGTGCTAGACATCTCTGACAGTGCTAAAGTAGCATGAGACAACTCCAATTTAAAGCCATGTTAGTAATTTATTTAATCTATTCATTTTATTAAGATCAGAAGAAGTCCGCCTGTAGTAACCAGACAGTTGTAAAGATTTCGGGTTTTTTTTTGTAAATTGGATTAGTGATTATTGCAATAACCTTTAGGAATGGGGAAGATTACTGTAACATGTAAGTTTCTGCCTTAACTGGTTTTATTTTTGTGGTATTTGGTAGAATGGTGTTAAGTGGCAATATTTGACTAAAATTTGGCACTAACTAGGCTATGCTTTAATTTTATTGGACAGTTCGGGCCTTGTTTGAGAGGGAAGTAATAGAAAGTGGAAGACAAAAATATACTGCTTTGAAACGTTTAGAGCAAATTAGGTGGTTTGAGTGCCTTCAGCATTTTCTCTCTTTCACACACGTGGTAGTCACTGAAGCAGAGTGCCCAACAGATTATGCTGCTACTCTTCCCACTCTCTCCCGGACATTAAATTTGATTTATTCATGATTTACCAGTAATATGCATATGGCTTAAAACAAAACTGCCGGCACAGTAGAGTTTTTTTGCTCAGAAGAATTCCTACAAATTGTAATACGATGGCTGATCTCTCTCTGTCTCTCAGTCAACCTGCAGTGCCATATTTCATCCCCCAGAATTGCGGACTTAACGTGGTTGGACGCTGACAGGATGCTTGGGAGGAGTTTGTACTGATGCAGCCTGCACATATGACAGCAGCAGCAGCAGCCGGCACCGTCACAGAGTTTAGCCCCTGTGCTTCACTCAGTCTCCCACAGGCTGCTATTGCAGCAGTGCACTTAATCCAAGTGCTGCTCAGGCGAGCTCCGCTTATCCTCAGCAAAAACCGATTTGGAGACCCTACAGCAGCAGCAGATTCTGTACGAGGAGTTTTGCTTTGGCTGAAAGATTTACCTTTGTGTGTGCGTGTGTATGTGTGTGTGTTTTCGTATCGCAGAAGTGATCCGGTAACTGTGACAAGCCCATGTTCCTCTGCAATAGAACACCTTCTTATTTTGCTTGAATTTTGTTTTTTTTAACAAAACTCGTTTTGGTAGGAGCTATTTTGTTTTCCCTTGCCACCTCTTTTTATTTTTGTTTTGCCCCCCTCTCTCCTTTTTATTTCATTTTCTGTCAAGCTGCGTGGCATCCACTAAACTACATTATGCTGTATTGCAACCCCTTCGCCTTCCTCCACCTCAACCAGGCAGTGGGAGCATGGATGCTGCTGTTGTGACGACCTCTTCTGCTTCTTTTAGTCCACTGCGGATCGGCATGCCGACTAATCCTGCTGTCAATGGGCGAGGACATTGATACACGCAAAATCAACAACAGCTTCCTCCGTGACCATAACTATGTGACAGAAGGTATTGTGTCAAAAAATAAATAAATACTAACCCATCTCAACTTCAGTATATTTAGAATGCATTTAAATCCTTGCTGGAATCTTAAGTGGGGTGGGGGACATTGGTGCGGAACAGTGAAGTCATGCCTCGAATACCTTATCAGGTCAGGAATGAATCAGCAGTTTTTCTCCCCGTACCTTTCCCCCCCCGAAGTGTGAAGGTTTTACACTTGTGTGAGCTCTGTCTGTGAAGGAAAAGTACCCTTTTTAAAAAAAACTAACAGGGGGCATTAACTGAAACAGGAGGATGCTGGTAGAGATAAAACATTCTGAAATGTGGTCGCATCCTTTTTATTCTGCAAGAAAATGATCTGTCAGCAGGGCCCATTTCTGCAAAATGCAAATTTGAAACGTGTTAAGACATTTCGTTTTCTTGATCATACAGATGTCTAAATGCCAGCCCAGGTGAAAGATTTTCTGTCACATTTAAATTCTCCCCTTGGTTGGTTCTGCAGGCAGAAAGAGGCCTGGCTGTGATAGAACATGACAACTGTTCATAGAGATCTTGAAGACTGCAGTATTCAGGTGCATGACTTTTTTGTGTGGTGCTATCCAAAAAAAATGTCATGAGTTCTTGAAACGTAAAATCGTTTCCTTGCAGTGTGGCCTGAAGGCTGGTTCTTGCACAGTTTTTAAAAAAACGTTTTTCCTGATTCGGTGAAAATATGTTGCAAATGTGCCTCTGCGTTATAATCTTGTGCTGAAATGAGCCAAAAGGCAGAAGTGCAGTGTGTATGATGGAGTTCCAATTGTGTTTTTTTGAATAGTGGGCACGCTTTCACACGTGGAGAGTTTGGATTTCTGTTGTGCTGTTTTGGAGATGTGAAGTATTCAGGTGCTCACTGTAATAGGAGTGAAGGGAGATTGAAGCTTGAAGCTTCCCCTTCACACTCCACCCTCCCATCTGCCTCATATAGCCTGCCAACCTTCTCCCAGTAGCCAATCTGAGAGAAGTACGGATTGAAAATTTAAGCAGGAAGTCATCTACTCGAGTCCGCTTAGGCACAATACAGTCTGTGGTGTGCAGGAAAGATTAAAATGCTGTGGAAGATGATTTAATGAAGTGAATAACTGGGCCCTCTGCCTGCCCATCAGAAAGACATTTTAAGTGTCGATTTGGGAGTGAGGGTTACAGTCCAAGTCTTAGAACTGCAACCATCATTAATTTGAGCTCTCAATTCTGGGTTTTAACTGCTATTTTCCAGTCTTTTATTTTTGTTAGTAAACAAGATTTTTCATAGAATTTCTCATTTTTAGAGGTTTTTGTTTGTTTGCTCAGAATTTGAAGCAGTTGTCTGTGTACTCTGCTTCCTGCTACTGCATTGCAGTGACAGGAAGGGTCAAAGACACTTAAATTCTGCTTTATGTAGTCAGACTCATTGTAGCCAGGCATGCCAGCAACTGTGGCTCCAGGTTGTCAAGTTATTCAGAGGGAAAGGATTCAAATAACAATTGCAACACAAATGCCTAATCTGGGATTATTTTTATTGGGGAAATTAGTTTGCAACATGAAAGTATGCCCTTTTAATTGTGCCTTTATCCAAGTATAAGTCCCCCCGAAGTATAAGTCTCAGAAGGGGATATTGGAATGGATGGGCAAGAAATGCTTTAATGGACAGGGCAAGAGACAGAGAGAGAGAGAGACCGATGGATCATCAACAGTAAGTTTAGAGTACACGGAGGATGTGTCGTAGGCTATAGTCAAGGGGTCGAGAATCTGAGGGGTGGGATAGGCACAGATGGGATTTATAGTGAAATAAGTTGAGCATGAGCAGTTTTGACATCCAGTTAGTCTGAGTGTCAAATCTAAATTGACCTTCCATGCAACACAAATGTGAAGCAAGTAATTCTTTTTAATTTGGACTGAAATACTTCCAATTTCCACTTTTGAATTTAAGGAAAAGTTAGAGTGGGCAAAGAAGTGGCAGATGGAGTACAACGTGGGAAAGTATGAGATAATGCATTTTGGTAGGAAGAATAGAAGCATTGCAGGTTTAGTCAGTAGTTAGGAAGGCAAATGTATTTATTTTGAGAGGACTTGAATATAAAAGCATGGTTATACCTCTGAGGCGCTATAAGGCTTTGGTCAGATTAGATGTAGAACTTTGAGTCCCATATCACAGGAACGATGTCCTGGCCCTGGAGCGTGTTCAGAGGAGGTTCACGAGAATGGTCCCAGGAATGGAAAGCTTAACATATGAGGAATGTTTTTGGGTCTTTATTCAGTGGAGTTTACAACAATGAGGGGGGATTTAATTGAAACATACAGAATACTGAATGATCTGGACAGAGTACATGTTGGGAAGACGTTTTCATTGGTAGGAGATACGAGGACCTGAGGGCACAGCCTTCGAGTAAAGGGAAGACCTTTTAGAACAGAGATGAAGAGAAACTTCAGCCAGAGAGTGGGGAATCTATGGAATTCACTGCCTGTGAAGGCCAGGACATTGAGTGTATTTAAGAGTGAGATAGATAGGGTGATGGTGAGAAAGTGGGAGAATGGAATTGAGAAACTTAACAGCCATGATTGAATAGCAGAGCCCACTCAATGGGTTGAATGTCCTAATTTCTGCTCCTATATCTTATGGTGTTATAAAATTGCTTTGTGAATAAATAATTAAACATGTGTCCTTTGGTAATGTTTGTTTGAAGTGTTCAAGAACTTTTGTATGACCTTGTATTATCATAGGACTACAGATGGAACATTGATATAAATTTGAGCAATGTTGTGTATTTGACTTTGTCAATGGCAGAGTGTTTTAGGTGCTGAACAAGCCTGTCACTACAGATACTGCCAATTTTACAGCAGTGAGTGGAGTCCCTAACCAAAGATTGTAAATTGGTATTTATATTCCTCCCCATCACCAGATATGAAACATTTGTTCTTGGACTGTTTGAGTTGTGATTCTCTTATGTATTTGCGATCATATATTTTTGAAAAAGATTTCTGTCGTTTTTCTTTTAATGGATAGTAAAACATTCATTTAGTAGCTAAGTTAATGTTCAGTGTTCAGAACCTGAAGTGGACTACCCTTGCTGAAAGTAAGAGTCATTGCTGCTTGTCTGTTGTTAAAGTAAATGATGCCCTGTCCCACATCAAGTCATGGTCATCCAAATAAATAAATCATTGTGTTGAGAATGATTCTGTTCTGTTACTGGCTTCTTAGCTGGCTTTTCATTCTAAACTATAAGCAAATGCATGGTCCTTGTGACAAGGGATATTTGGTTTATAGCCCTTTACAAATTGCAGTGTTGGGTCATGAACAGCACTCACTGCATTAATGTGATGTTTCCAATTCAATACCAGAGTTATTGGTTTCAGGATTCATATAGAAGTAATCTCAATTTCCAGCCTTAGATGCTGTAAATGGAGTGTATTCATCTGATAAAAATGGATGTCTTGGGATTAGATTCCATAATGAATTCCTGTGGCGCACAAACCATTGTAGACCCTGCCCCATTGTTGACCAGTTTTGCTGAATTATTAATTTGCCACCAACCAGTGAATTTAACTCTGCCTTTTAAATAGGCCCAGTGATGTATTTTTTCGATAGAGCTGACTACCTGATACCATAACAGTTGGGTGTAAGGTTGAATACTCTCTCCTACAATTTTAGCCAATTCATGCAGATTGATTTGTGTAAAATAATTCTAGTATTTCTACACTGATATTTTTTCCAGTTAGATGTACCCGACATGATATCGCATGTAAATCATATTATAGTTTTCTCAGCTTTTGTTTGAGCAGTTACTTAGTAAGTTTTTTTTTGCTGTTCAACATAGACTAGGACAAGAGCCTGGGAATATTCTCAGTCATTGGTAGTTTTGATGTCAAGCTTGACTTCACTATTTCAAAGGAAACTTGTCAGTGGATTGAAATAAAGTTAAAAGGATAACTGTCACAGCTTAGTGTAAAATTGTTTTTTTTTGTGTGGTTGATAGGTTTTATTCAGAAATAATTTGCTGCCGTAATCTGGCATGGTATCATTAAAATTCTTCAGTGCGATGTGTTGGTTTTCTTAATGGTCTGTTCATTTGATGTGGCATTTGAGTCATAATGCATGGTCCGTGCAGTTGGCCAATCTCAATCATTGATGCAGTTAAAGTAATTTAATTTTCTTGGGAAGGGAAGGAAAAACTCAACCAGTGTTTCTTGTTGCTCTTGATTGAAAGGAAACTGGAGAATAGAGTTTACCTTGGGTTTGGTGGCTTTGATATCCGAGAAAGCTGCCTACTTTGAGCAGGATGGAGAAAAGTGTTCCTATTTCCTGAGTACAGTGATGGCTGGTTGGTTCCAGTTCTGATATTGGCTGAAGTGTTTTTTTTTAATGTACCTGCCTGAAGCACTTCTTATGTAAGCTTGAAAAGTACAAAATTGTCAAAGTTAAGCAATCTCAATTTTTATTACAATGTTCAGCATTTGAACAATTCAAGCAAGGGACCTTGAGCAACCATTGAGAATGTAATGTGCTGGCTGGATTTTACTTCTCTTCTATTTTCCTATTCCCTTCACTCACTCTGATCACAATGCCACCACCAACCATCTACAGCTATGAACAGAACCATGGGCTGCCAGTTGATAATCTAGGAACAGGCAAGGTCATTTAATCCTTTCTTTATTCTGCCATTCAATGAGATTGTGGCTAATCTGCGGCCTAACTCCTTATACCCAATATCATTTTAATACTGTTGTGATCTCAAGGTGGTAGTAACACTGGACGTGTCAAATCCAGAGTGAGACCTGGCTTCACCGACAACAACATTTATTTTGCCATTTTTTTGTTATGGTGGTCTGTTGCTGAACATATTCACAAGAAGCTGTGATAGTACTTTAAACAGAATAGCTAAAGTTTATAGTGCAAAATAAAGAAAAATAGGAAATTTGTTGCACTGTAAAGGAACTTGTCAAAGTTGGAGATGTGAGATGTAAAAATTCAACTCCTTTACTTTCAACAGCAACCTCCTTAAAACTGAAATTTCTGTGAAGCTCCTGATTCTGTTCAGCTGGGGTTTAAATGTGGGCAAGTTAGATGACACGCATTTTGTGGAAAGATCAAAAGGCAGATTATTATTTCAATGGAGAGAGACTCCAATAAAGTACAGTGCAGAGGATGTTCTTGTACATTAAACAAAGTTAGTACGCAGGTGTAGCAGGTTATTTAGAAGGCAAATGGAATTTTGGCCTTTTTATTTCTCGACGGTGTTTAAAGAGAAGGAAGTCTTATACAACTGTATAGGGTGTTGGTGAGGCCACACCTGAAATACAGTGTACAGTTTTGGAGCTCTGCCTTTTCTTAAAAAAAAGGATATACAGAGGAACCTTGATTATCCATAGGATAGAGGCAGGGAGTACTTCATTTTGTTATTCGACTTTCAGATAATCGAATTCCGATAACATCGTTTAGCCAAGCATCGAGATCTTGCCCGATAATTCAATGCCAGATAATTGAGGTTCCTCTGTACAGGCAATGGAGGACTTTCAAAAGAGATTCATAAAGATAATTCCTGACGTAAGAAGTCAGCCCCTCCTCTCATGAATCAGCTTTGTGAATCTCTTTTGAAAGTCCTGTTAGGCCTTTATTCATTAAACTTTAGAAGTATTATGGGTGACCTGTCTGAAATGTCTAAGATTCTGAAGGGGCTTGACAGGCTGGATGTTGGAAGAATGTGTCCACTAAAGGGAGAGGCTCAAATTAGGGGACATGTCGCAGAATGACAGAAAACTGAGATGATAAAGAATCTATTCTAAGGGGTTAGTGAATGTATGGAATTCTCTACTTGAACGAGGCTAGAACACTGGAAGCATTTTAGTAGAAGGTAGGCAGATTTCTGAAATATCAGAAAGTTGATGGGTGTGCTGAGCGGGTAAGAAAGAGGAGTTGAGACCTGCGACAGATCGGCTGTGATTTTGCTGGAAGATGGGGCAGGCTTGAAGGACAAATGGCCTATTTCTTTGGTTAGCACAACCGTGTAGCATCATAGCCATTTTTTTGCATTTGCTGGAGCCTATTTTCTTCTGTTAATGTCGCTTCCTGAGATCCTTAAACTGCTAACACAGCTCACTTATTACTTAACTTTGGTTCTTTAAACGCTTCATCCAGAGCCTTCTGTCTCTGGAACATTTCTCTTCCAGATGTTTTTCAGTCCCAACTGTTCAGTCACTCTGGTAGTGACCAGTTCTTGCAGGTTGTCAAACCTGCATACTGCACCAGTGCTCCTGGATGTTTCTGACTTTTATCAGACTCCTGTCACTGGACAGCAGCACTCTTGTATTTTTCTGTCCATTTTTTTCTCATGCTGTGAATTGTTCACCTCGGGTGTAACCACCTTAATGGATGTAAGCAAGCTACATATGATGTCATCACTCTAAGAACAAATCTAAAATAAAACTATTGTTACAATTATTAGGGTTGGCACACTGGAAACCAAGGTCCCCCTATTCCCAGTTTTGTCACAAAGGTTAATGATTTTAAGAAGCACACAAAGTTGCCTGATTTATCTGATTTGTAACTAAGGTTGACAGAAATCGTGGTCCACCTTTCTGTACTTGGAATAAATAGTAATTCCATTCTAAGTAATTAAGCTCGAGGTACAGTAAGACTAGAAATTAATCTCATCGCCTTAAAAACACCCCTTAGATACGTTTAGAGAAAAAAATGTGGATGGAGGAAAATTGGTAAACCAGCTCATGAGTCTTGGTTCACAAGATCTGTTGAGTTGGTTGTTGCTGATCAGTAAGTTTCTTGGCTTTCTTCTTCAGAATCCTTCTGCTGATTTGCAAGAGACACAGAGTGACTAATTAACTCAAAATATCTCTGACATATCAATTAGAAATCACAGTTTACAATAACTGCTGAGGGAAAGACAAGTTGATTTTCCTCCGGATTAAAGTTGCTTTTGACTGCAGTGAACAGAGAGTCAGCTCCTGAACTGGTGGAGATCTGATCATTTCTCTTTCCGTTGTGTTCCCAGAACCAAGGTGTTCAGTTACTTGAGAGTTGATAACTAGGTTGTTGGCATGCAAAAGCCCCCTGCCTTTGATAACTGGTCACTAGTCAGTAGACCAGTTGATCTCTTGTTGTTAGCCAGAGACCCATCTGAATACAGGATCCCTTGATGCCAGATAACTGCAACCTAATTTCAATAACTGCTTGTTAAGCAGTTTGTTTATACAATGACTACCATGAGTGTTGCTTTTTGAAAACCTGCAGGGATTCTTGGTTTTGAAATGGTGCTTTGTCATTTCCGTTCACAATTTCAAAAGCCATAAAAATAAAAAGATATGGTCTGTACCTTTTAGTATTGTATGTTTTGCCCCTCCTTAATACACACAGTTATACATAATGTGAAAACAGAAAATGCTGCAGCAACTCAGCTGACCTGGCAGCATCTGTGGAGAGAGAAGCAGAGTTAATTTTTTCAGTTCTGAAGAAAAGTCATTGAACACAAAATGTAAACTGTTTCTTTCTCCACTGATGCTGCCAGACCACCTGAGTTTTGCCATCACATTTCGGCATTTATCTCAGTTCTCCAGGCATCGATGAAATTTTGTGTTTATTACACAAATATATTGTATTTCCACTTTAGAACACTGCAAATTTGCAAATAATAAATCATTAATCTTTGTTACAGTATCAATTTTTTATTTTAAAAAATCATCAATCTGTTTTAAGTTTATCAATTTATTTTTCTTTAATTTCTGATTATAGAAGAGGTATAAATTTCCACCACCTTTTTTGAAGAAGAATTTCCTAATTTCGGTCCTGTAAAATATACCTCTAATATTTATTCTATATCTCCTCGTCTTAAACTTTTTTTCAACCACCACCAAGTTTGCCCCCTTTTTTACTCTATCTATTCCCCTTAATACCCTGAAAACCTCATCAAATCAACCCTCAACTTTGTAGATTCCAGGGAATACCACCCTGGTTTATATAATCTCTCCACATTGTTTAACCTCTGGAGTTTAGCTATCTTGTCTGGCATCATGAGCTAAGATTAGATTAGATTAAATTACTTAGTGTGGAAACAGGCCCTTCGGCCCAACAAGTCCACACCGACCCGCCGAAGTGCACCCACCCAGACCCATTCCCTTCCATTTACCCCTGCACCTAACACTACGGGGCAATTTAGCATGGCCCATTCACCTAAGCTGCACATTTTTGGACTGTGGGAGGAAACCCACGCAGACACTGGGAGAATGTGCAAACTCCACACAGTCAGTCGCCTGAGGCTGGAATTGAACCCGGGTACTAATCAGGACCTCTATCTGAAACATCACTTCTAATCCTGTAGATGTTTATGCCATCATTCCATTTATCTATTTTTTGTTTTGTTTTAACCTGCTGATGACATTTTAATGATCTATATACCTGCATTATAGATAACTTTGGACCTCCACTGTTTCCAAGCCTTTGATGTTTTAATGAATAATTATTAATCCTTCTTGCATTCAAAGTAGATGACCTTGCATTTGACTGTGTTGAAATCCACTTGCTACGCTGTGACCCCATTGATTTAATCAATATGTTTCCACCTACAATGATTACAATACTGCCTACCTTTCAGCTAATTTGAATATGGAGCTTTCTAATCCTATCAACTGTATCACGAGTGAATATGCTGAATAGTTGAGATCCCAACTCAATCGTCGTGTGTCACAATCTGTGCATTAGGCTATCTGGTCACTGTTCTTACACACTGACTCATCTTCTGCGCACCTATTTTCCTGATCAAGTTTAAACAAAAAAAACTCTTTTCCGCAACCTTCAACTTTACCTAATGTTTTATGGGTTACTTGTTATTTGTGAATTTCCAAAGTCATACGATAATCGTTGATTAGGCTCCTTTTAGAGGTAACATTGAAACATCTTCCTGCCTGTGCTTGAGACCTATTGCATTAAACTTCTGTCAACTTTTAACTTGTCCTTAGATTTATAGCACTGGTTCTGAACCCCGTGGGTTTAATCCTTTCCATCAGTATGGATTATAATTCACTGAGCACTTGAACCATTATAGGTTTACAGACTTGAATTATTTATTGATCAGTGGAACTGGAACGTACACATTTTATTAGTTTGAGTTGTATTATTTCTTGACTCATCTTCACTTAACATGTTGATTTATTTTCCAGCCTTGTGATCACAACAGATTTATTTTCAAAATGGCAGCAGAATTGACCATTCCAGGTAGCTCTTCACTACGAATCCAGCTAAGGGAAAGATTCCAAATATAAATCTGGAATAAGGATTTGGCTATAAGACCAAAAGAAATAGAAACAGGAGTGGGCCGTTTGGCCCCTCAAGCCTACTGTCGTTCTGACATCCTTTTTGATGCTATTCTTCTTGTCCACTTTCCTGCCCTATCCCCGTAACCCTTTATTCTCCTGCTGACCATGAATTTAACTACCTTAACCTTAAATATATAAATGGACTCTGCCCCAAAAGCTCTCTGTAACATGGAGTTTCAAAGACACTCAGCCTTCAGAAGAAATTCCTCCTCATCTCAGTGTTAAATTGGTGCCCCATTATTCTGAGGCCATTCCCCCTCATCCTAGATTCTCCCATGAGGGGAAACATTCCCTCTGCATTTAACCTGTCAACCCCTTAAGAATCCTACATATTTCAAAGAGATCACCTTTCATTCTTCTAAACTCTGATTAGTGGAGTCCCAATTTGTTTAACTTTGCTCATAAAACAATCCTTCCATACCAGGCATCATTCTAGTGAACCCTGTTTGAACTGCCTCAGCTAAAATGATATCTCTCTCTCTCTTTAAATAGAGATCAAAGCTGCTCTCAATACTCCAGATGTGATCTCACCAACACCTTGTACAGTTGCAGTAAGACTTCCCTATTCTTTATACTCCAATCCCTTAGAAATAAGGGCCAACATTCCATTGGTTTTCCTTTTTACCTGCTGCACTGAGGTGCTAGCTTTCTGCATTTTGTGCATAATTAGCCCCAAGTCCCTTTTTGTGTTCTAGCTTTCTGCAGTTTTTCTCCATTTAATTAATATTCTGTTCTTTGTTCTCCCATGCAAAATGAACTCCACATTTCCCATATTCTCCATTTGCCAACGTTCTGTCCATTTACTTAATCCATTAATATTACTCTGAAAACACTTACATTGCATGTCTCGCATGACCTGCCTTTCCATCTAGTTTTGTGTCGTTTGCAAATTTGGCCATGGTACATTCACTTCTTCCAAGTCATTAATGTATTTGAATTCATGTCACCAGTGCGTTAGTCCAAGCCTCAGGAATATTCATCTCGCAGTACAACCATAATGCCAAAGTCCATGGTTCAATGTAAGCTGTTCCTTCCACAATACATTTGTCCACCCTTCAATCACCCCAACACTCCTGAACTCCTGGCTCCTTCCTGTGTAAAGGAAAGCTTTAAAATGGAAGTGTTGCAGGACATTAGTTTGAATCCTACTATGACAATCTGGAACTAAAAGGTTAGCCTAAGCGGAGCCATGTAACTGCTTTTGATTATTGTAAAAAAAACCCATTTGGTTCATTAATGACATTTAGAGAAGGCAATGTGCCATTTTTAACTTTGTCCTGCCTACATGTGACATCAGACCACAGTAATCTGGTTGATCCTGAACTGATCTTTGAGCAGTTCAGTCCGTTCCAGGACACTTGAGAAAGCTGACCTGTCCAGTTGTGCTCATATCCCATAAATGAATAAGAGAAAGCGTAGGAGATGGTAGATCTGTCTTTTTCATTTTTTCCATTTCCAAACATTCCTAGATGAAATGGTATTGAGTTGTACTCCTTTTGGTTCAGTATACTGTATTCACTGCTGATAATGTTGGCTGTTCTTCATTGGGGAGACTGAAAGCTGGTTGGGTGATTGCTGAATACTTCTGCCCAGTTTAAAAATGACCGTGTCTACCCTTTGCCTCTTGACACTGTTTCAATAAAGCTGAGCAGTAAATCGAGGGACTGTGTATCATCATCCGATTTGACACTGAGTGGAAGCTTTTTTGGGGCAGTGGGTTCTTGTTGTCTGGTTGCAGAGCCAGTGAGAGACCTGTATTCCTTCTTCCAAGGAAGATCCACTGAACCATACACCCATCGGGCAAGGACACCTCCAGGCCTTCTCTGATAATAAGATCTTTTTCAACATTCACAGTGATCATGAAATACTTTAAGTCTGTTGAGCATGGTTTGTACCTTCTCCTCAAACACCACTCTCGAGCCGAGGAAGATCAGGCTGATGTGTCACAGTCAATTTAAGACATTACACGGTACTTCAATGACAAGTCTCATCGACAAGCTGTAATGCAGTGACATTAGCTTACACAGCAACCCTTTCTACAGCTGCCTAATGTACAAGATATTGTGTACTAACGAACCAAAACTGGTGGTGTTGTCTGATGGCAGCAGAACTACATGAGTCTCATCATGTGGCCAGAACATTTGTCTAACATCACTGATAGAATCTGGCACCTAATGTCTAAAAGCTGTATGTGGGAGATATCCCCTAACAATTCATATAACCCTTCATTGAAAGATAAGTGGAAGTTAAATATCTGATAAAGTCAATTGAACAAAAATTATTTTACATTTGATGAGAAGCCTTATCCTAACTCATTGACAGTTGTAGAGTTTGAGTGGTGCAGGAAGAAAAGGGGCATACGCCATAATCTTTACTATGTCTTCCCATTATTCTTGATGTAGTTATTAAAGCTGGCTGCTGTTCACTTGGCCTCCTTACTGACTGATGTGCTTCGAGCACAGAGGCACTTGCTTTGCTGTATATGCATTTCCCAGAACCTTTACTTGAAAACATGGCTTGGACTATAGCAAGATGTTTTTTATTGCTTTCTTGAAGACTGTTTGTTTTACAAAGGATCTTAAGCAGGCTTTACCAATTTCTTATATGTTGGTGGCTAATGTAGAAAATGGTGGGATTACCACTGGTAATGCATTGTTGCTGTTGCTGCCTTTAATTATCTTGTGGTTTGAAATGAAATAATGTAAATATTTGCCCAGCTGCAGATAGGCATTGTATTTGTGGCTGTTGCCTGGTAGACCAGCCCAAGCAGTATAAAGCTCCCATCAGGCATTGATATTACTCCTGTTGAAACAATAACTGAAGCTTAAGATTACTATGTGAAAAGATGAGACAAGGTGCATTCCAGAAGGCCTACATATTGATGGCCAACAACACCAATCAGAATTTCTAACTCGTTTTCTCATTCTATATTGGATGGTTTTCTCTCTTTCACCCCTCTGTTTCCTCAGCAAGCTATTGAAGTCATGTTCTTCATCTCTTCCCAGCTTCCCCACAATCCCCATCATCGGTTTCATTCTGATAGCCTCTTGAAATTGACATAGCTCATGAGTAAATTACAGATATACTTAAACCATTTGGAACCTTAACCTGGCTCTGCCATTCAATTAGATCATGGCTGATCTGGTTTTTAAAAAATCTACTTCCTAGTCTGCTCCCACCAACCAAATGCCCGTAACTGTTAGGAGACGGTAAGGACTACAGATGCTGGAAGTCATTCAGCAGATATGAAGCTGGAAGAACACAGCAGGTCAGACAGCATCCAAGGACCAGGAAAGTCCATGTTTCAGGAAGCCATAACTGTTGGCTTCATTGTTGATCCGAATTTCTTTCCCTGCTCCCTGAATGCTGTTTCCCATTGTCATGTCGTGTTATAGAATTGTGGTTGGGAATTCCGATGTATCAGGAATCTTCATCCAGTACAAGATGATGTTCCCTTTTTTTTTGAGAATGCTGGGCTTCAGGACTAGGAAGAAGTACATTGAGGAAGTGCACTGTGGAGCCAGTGGAAGTCTCCCAATTTGCTATGTTTAGTGAAGAGTGTACTTGTCTGTTAAAGATTAAGTATTGATCATATAAATGGTTTTAAGCATAGCTTATTACAGACCAGGCTGCCTTTGAACCTATGTCCCAGAATTGAGAGCATTGTAAAAACTCCCTACATTGCAGCATATCACTCTGGTTATGGCAGCACTTGGAAACTGCATTACAAACCCATTGACTTGCAGTAAGAGGGACTTTTTTTTTCCAGTGCTGTCAGTGACCATCTTAATCCACAGGATAGGGAACTTGTAGCTGGTCATTCTGACTATACACCTCGCCCCCACCCCCACCACCATGATTTTCGCTTCCCCAGTCCCCCAACGCCTTATCTTCACCATGGACATCCAGTTCCTGTACACCACCTTCCCCCATCACGAAGGACTCAAAGCCCTCCGCTTCTTCCTTTCCCGCCATACCAACCAGTACCCTTCCACTGACACCCTCCTTCAACTGACTGAACTGGTCCTCACTCTGAACAACTTCTCTTTCCAATCCTCCCACTTCCTCCAAATCAAAGGAGTAGCCATGGTCCCTAGCTATGCCTGCCTCTTCGTTGGATATGTGGAACAGTCCATCTTCCGCAGCTACACTGGCACCACCCCCCACCTTTTCCTCCGCTACATTGATGACTGTATCGGCGCTGCCTCGTGCTCCCATGAGGAGGTTGAACAGTTCATCCACTTTACCAACACCTTCCACCCCAACCTCAAATTTACCTGGACTGTCTCAGATCCTTCCCTCCCCTTCCTAGACCTCTCCATTTCTATCTCGGGCGACCGAATCAACACGGACATTTACTATAAACTGACCGACTCCCACAGCTACCTAGACTACACCTCCTCCCACCCTGCCCCCTGTTTAAAAAAAAAGCGCCATCCTATATTCCCAATTCCTTCGTCTCTGCCGCATCTGCTCCCAGGAGGACCAGTTCCAATACTGTACAACCCATTTGGCCTCCTTCAAAGACCGCAATCTCCCCCCAGACGTGATCGGCGATGCTCTCCACTGTATCTCCTCCACTTCCCGCTCCTCTACTCTGGAGCCCCGCCCCACCAATCGCCACCAGGACAGAACCCCACTGGTCCTCCCCTACCACCCCACCAACCTCCATATACGTCGTATCATCCGTCGTCATTTCTGCCACCTCCAAATAGACCCTATCACCAGGGATATATTTCCCTCCCCTCCCCTATCAGCATTCTGAAAAGACCACTCCCTCCTTGACTCCCTCGTTAGGTCCACACCCCCCACCAATCCAACCTCCACTCCCGGCACCTTCCCCTGCAACCGCAAGAAATACAAAACTTGCACCCACACTTCCCCCCCTTACTTCCCTCCAAGGCCCCAAGGGGTCCTTCCATATCCGTCACCTGCACCTCCACACACATCATTTACTGCATCCGCTGCACCCGTTGTGGCCTCCTCTATATTGGGGAGACAGACCGCCTACTTGCAGAACGTTTCAGAGAACACCTCTGGGACACCCGGACTAACCAACCCAACCACCCCGTGGCTCAACACTTCAACTCCCCACTCCCACTCCCCACCCCCACTCCACCAAGGACATGCAGGTCCTTGGACTCCTCCATCGCCAGACCATGGCAACACGACGCCTGGAGGAAGAGTGCCTCATCTTCCGCCTAGGAACCCTCCAACCACAAGGGATGAACTCAGATTTCTCCAGTTTCCACATTTCCCCTCCCCCCACCTTGTCTCAGTCCCAACCCTCGAACTCAGCACCACCTTCCTAACCTGCAATCTTCTTCCTGACCTCTCTGCCCCCTCCCCCATTCCGGCCTATCACCCTCACCTTAACCTCTTTCCACCTATCGCATTTCCAATGCCCCTATCCCAAGTCCCTCCTCCCTACCTTTTATCTTAGCCCGCTTGGCACACTCCTCATTCCTGAAGAAGGGCTCAGGCCTGAAACGTCGATTCTCCTGCTCCTTGGATGCTGCCTGACCTGCTGCGCTTTTCCAGCAACACATTTTCAGCTCTGATCTCCAGCATCTGCAGTCATCACTTTCTCCCTGATGAACAGGAGTGATCATCAAGCACAATTTAACAGTCACAGAAGGATGTATGAGCAGTGACTGAAAGCATGGATACAGATGTGTTTTGAGATTCATGAATTCCACAAAATTGCGCAGCTTTATATTTCTGTACATTTTAATTTTGAATAGAATTGGTCTTTTTTGACCCATAACAGGTGAAATTGCTTAAAAGATTTGGTTGTATTAACAGAAATAAGAACATAACAGCTATATATCACACACTGTATTACTCCATCTGTGAAGGAATTAATATTATTAATGATTTTTATTTCTCCATTTTGTTTACTAATTTTAATCCACTTTACTAGAGGTGATTACTTGGGTCAGGTTAATGCTAGGGTCAAGTTTTGTGGTGACCTTCAGTTCTTTGTGCACGTTTTCCTGAATCAAATTTTACCTTGCTAATTCCAATCTATTGCCTTCATTAAGGCTAGTGCTGGTGTGACATTTTCTTTTCCCCTGTTTGTTGGTACACATGCACACTTGACCCAATCTTGAAAACTCTACTGACATCAATTGTTTGTCCCAAAGCACAGGGAAAAAGGATTAGTGGCCCCAAAGCAATTTAAGTGGCCAAAGAAGAAAAGATGACAATGCACAGATATTTGAAACAAATAAAAAGACGCGATGCACCAATTTTGCTTTCTCCCCCATCCACCCATCACTGGCATCAAATAGGTGCTTGAAATAACATAAATATAATCAACTTTGCTCTTGTAGTTTTGGCATTTCACAATTTTTCTGCACGCCTGAGTTAATCACTTGACAGTCCACTGAAGTGAAAGTATATTTGATGCTGTTACATTCTATACAATGTTTATTAGTAGAGGCAACTACAAAGGATTGGAAGATTATTAAATATTTTGAGACCCTTCAGACCATCATGTCTGTGATAGCCATTTTGGTATAGCCTTGTCTTTTTCTCTGCTGAAACATTGATACATTTTGTCAGTAAATTGTTCTTTACACAAAAAACAGAAATTGCTGGAGAAAATGCAGCAGGTCTAAAAGCATCAGTGGAGAGAAGGCAGAGTTAACATTTCAGGTCCAGTGACCCTCCTTCAGAAACCGTGTACTGTTAATTTTGCATCTTAAGATGTTCAATGGATAATTTACTCCATGGGAAACTTAAATTGTTGTGACAAGAAGTATCTTATTATGTAATCGTTTGATGTCTGTGCACATTTCTGGTATTGTAGCCTGAAGTGATAATATAATTATCAGTTCTAATTTAGCACCCATCTTAATAAGCATTTGTTTATCTAGCCAGAAATTTAATTTACCGAAAGTGACAGCAATATTTGCTTTGCAGGAATAGGATTGAAGTGATTGAGAGGTAAAAATAGAACAACTGAAAAGCCTAGTTTTAAGAATGTTGTCACAATCAGTCACAGAATTCAAGATGGTTTGGACTCATGTTTGTACCAAGGATTGTGTGATACTGCTGTAGTTTCTAGGGTGGGGATTTAAAGACTCGGGGGCACATTTTGACGGAGAGAGGTTTAAAGAAGACATGAGGCAATTCTTTTACACACAGGGTGGTGCGCATGTGGAGTGAACTTCCTGAGGAAGTGGTGAGTGTTGATACAATTACGACATTTGAAAGACATTTAGATGGATAATGAAGACAAAATGGTTCGGAGAGACATTGGCTGGGAGCAGGCAGGTGGGACTAGTTTAGCATGGGATTATGTTTAGCATGGAATGCTTGGACCCAAGGTCTATTTCCGAGCTGTATGACTCTGCATTTAAATTCTGGCACAAACTTCACTGGTGCTAAACCATAAGACCATAAGAAATAGGAAGAGGAGTAGGCCGTTCAATAGGATCTTAGTTTATTCGATGATTCTCGTGTCCACTTCCTTGCCCTTTCCCCATAACCCTTAATGCCCCTACTGATCAAGTATCTCACCATCTCAGCTTTACATTTTCCCCAGGATTCTACCCCCACAGCTCTCTGTGGCAAAGTTGTCAGCCATTCCTCCCAGCAGAATAGGGGACGCAGTGACCTAGTGGTATTATTGCTGGACTACTAATCCAGAGGCCCAGGAAATGTCCTGGGTTTCAGTTCTGCCAAGGCAGATGGTGGAATTTGAACTGTACAAGTTAGGAGTCTAATGATGACCATGAAACCATTGCCCATTGTTGGAAAAACTCATCAAGTTCAATCATGACCTTTAGGAAAGGAAACTGTCATAATATTGAGGGCTTTAGTTTCAAGTGAAGTAAATTTTACATCACACAACACCGGGTGATAATCTAATAGGTTTATTTGGAAGCACTAGCTTTTGGAGCGCTACTGCTTTGTAAGGTGGACAGTGTTTAATCCTTGTAGAAGAGCACCCCATATTTGGTTCTGTCCCTTTGCACCAGTACATTCCATATTGTATTGAACATGAATAATCTCCTCTTCCTTTGCTGTAGTAAATCCTGTTCTAAATTTTGGATCAATCGTGTGATGCTGATGTATTTCCCATTCTGATTTCATGCAGAATTGTAGAACTCCTCTGACCGTTTCACTTTTATTGATATCACTTGCTGTATGAGAATACCATATCTCACTTGCACCTTCCACGATTGGATGAGCAAATGTGTTGTTTCTGCCTCAGAAATTTACCTCCCGTTCCCAACCTTTGTATCTTCTATAGGAATCATTTGTGTGGCACATTATTAGGAGTCTTGATGAGTTTGAAACATACCCACTTCCACAGTATTTCAGCTCAAATGAAGCAAAGCTGTGGATGCTGGAAGTTTGAAAGAGAGGTTGCTGGAAAAACTCACCTGGGGAGAGAAATCAGTCAACATTTCAAGTGCAGTGACCCTTCTTCAGATTGGGTTTTTGATTCATGGTTGTCAACCTTGTCTTTACGTTCTTGAAAAGCGGTCAGTAGCTCACTGGAGAATGTGCAGGTGGAGCAGAAGCTGCTGCTGTAATATATGCATTTGGGACCTGGGCCATAATGGCAGGGGAAGACTGAGAGGGAAAGGAATGGGCAGCAAGGGCAGAGGTGTGATTTTCTGCCCTTTGTCAACATGCTAAAAAAAGTCTTGAATCAACCAAGCACTATATCAGAAAATAAAGGATTCCTCTTCCCAATCTCTCCCCTACACCCCCAACTCTTAGGAGCCTTGAGAGCCGTACAAGAGGATAACCTCTCAGGGTGCCATTGGGTAGATGCCACCAAAGGTGGGATGGGGCCTTTAAGTGGTCATTTAACAGCCTCAGTTGGCAGTAGGGCAGGTAGGCAGACTAGAAGCATTCCTGTCCTGGACTTTATCAGAACAGAGACAGATAGACAACAGAATCGCCCTGCCAGCCTTCTGTTGTTTTAAATGCTTATGACAACAAACCCACCTCGGAGAAAGGGCATTCAAGAATACCAGATGTATGAGGTAAGGTGTAGAATGAAGTGAGCTAGGAATATAGTGATAGGTAATCACCCAGAAACTGGAGGCGGTGCAAGAAAAAAAACAAGACGACAGCAATGTGCTCACGTTGCTGGATGGGTCTGTCTTTCTGTGATGGCAGAGCCACGTGGCTAAACAACAACAAAGTTCTTTCTAGCCTTGTTTCTAAACTGTTCATCCAAAACTGCACTTTAAAGCTGGAAGCACTCATTTTAAAAAAAAACTACTAACAAACTTCCAGACAACCTGGGAACTCAAGAAATGAAGCCAAAAGCATGCCTCGTACATTTTTAATCCACAAAATAGAAGTATAAATCCAACTGAAAACTACACTATTTCTCTACTTGTTATGGTCTAGGCCCAGCCCCCCTCAAAATATTTTTAAGGTAGCCCAGATTCTAACTTTTCCTTATTTTAAAAACCGATATGAAGTGGATATTCTAGGAGTGATGCAGCTGGCCAAACCACTTGGCTTTAAGCAAACAGAATTCATTTCAACTCACTATTGAAACACAAACAGAAGAAAACAGAACTTAGAATAACTTAACTATTTGAAAACCCAATCAAATTGAGACAGCAACTTAACTAATGAGCTGTTCCAGTTCCTGCAACATCCCATAAACACACACTTTGGCAAAACGTAAATTCAAACACAGGTTCTTACAGGCAGGAGGAAACAACTTTGAAAGAGATTTTGGATAGAAAGCCAGTCAGGAATCATCAGCTGAAGCTTGGAAACTTTATGCACTGCAAGCAGCTTCTGACTGTCAGCTAAAATAAACATTAAGAAATTCTGAACTGGGTACTCCCCTGCCATTGTTCAACTTAGCTCCTTCCCAGACATTTCTGCACCGCTGCCTTTATAACCACTCTTGGAAGAAAGACCAAGGACAAAATAACCTGTTCAATGGATCGCATTGTCACAACTTTCAAACTCAAGAATCCAAGCAATACCATGAATACTGTGAAGATTACACAGTTAGATGAGGAGGATAAAATGAATACGATAGAAGGGAAAATAGGGGTAGACGGCAAAAGATCTATCTGTTTTCTCAATATAAAGTATAGAAGTTCAAAGAGGGAAATTGGAAAACGTTTCTTTAAACCAACAAAGTTTTCAGTAAAAAAACTGAAATTCTCTTCCCTAAATGCATATGGCCAATCTCAATGCTCAAGATGAAGGTAGATTGGATTTTTGTTCAGGAGAATTAACAGGGTTTATGGAGTTGAGATATGGATTAGTTATGATTTGATGAAATAGTGGATAACATGAATATTCTACTCTGGCTCCCTTAATAATTGGGTTCACAAGCATTCTCAACCAAAATTGAGGATAAAGCAACTTTTGTTCTTCACCTGTGCTAAACTATACTGACAGCAAAAATTAAGTACTTAATCAGGGTAGTTAATTGTTCTACTTATTCATTGTAGAATTTGCATTATAGTTTCTAAATCATTTCTAGAACACTAGACAATTCTTTAAACTGGTGTTACATAGCAAAAAAAATCATTTTCAGGTTGTTTCAATTATCTCTTCTTGTTTAGGCATCCTGCTTTAGTATTAAACAACTGATTACTTCCTTCACATTTAGAGTGAAAGCAGATCATATTGTTCCGATAAATGCAAAATACAGTGCATGCTGGAAATCTGAAATAAAACAGGAAGTCAGAGAGAAACTCTGCTGGTATGGCAGCATCTGTGGAAATAAGAACAGCGTTAATGTTTTCAGTCCAGTAGAAAGTTGCTCATCCATTTGAGGCTCTTAAATGAAATATTTTATACATAGCACTCTTCATTTAATTAGCTGGAGTCTGATGGCCACATCATTTTTTTGTTATCCTGTTATTCTTAGCTGATCTCGCTCTTTGTTTTCAAGTTCAGCCAATTTATTTATGTAGTATTTCTGCAAATTGTGCAGCCATGTAAGTCAAAATATTCCTGCAGAGCTCTCCATAAGGAGAGTGAAGCGTTTCTTACAAGTGACTGTTATTGGAAAAGATGATCGAGTTAGGATTAAATGATCAGGTATCCTCATTTTCCTTAAAAATGGATCTTAATAAATTCAGCGAGGCTAGATTTGTTAGAAGGTGCTTAGTTCTTAGAGTTTGCAACAAAATTGTGAACTCTGTAGAATTTTTCACCTTTTATTTTTCCTGCTTTTCAATTGTTGGAATATTGTTGCTGTTGGACTATAGAAAAATGGCTCTCCGTTTTTAAAAAAAAGTCAATTTATTTTTCTGTTTCAGTTTATCTACTATATTGTTAGATTTGAATTATTTGTTTAATTTGCTAGGGAGGTAATGGCCTAGTGGTATTATCGATACACTATTACTCCAGAGACCCTGGTCTGGAAGTTTTGCTTCAAATCCTACCATGACAGGTAGTGGAATTGGAATTCAACAAGAATTTTGGAATTAAGAATCTAATGATGACCACAAAACTATTGTTAATTGTCAGAAAAACCCACCTAGTTTACTCACGTCCCTTGGGGAAGGGAAGCTGTCATTTATACTGGGTGTGGCCTATATGTGACTTCAGACCCACTAATCTGGTTGACTCTTAACTGCCGTCTAGGTAATTGGCGCTGAGTAATAAATACTGGTCTGTTCCACATCCCATGAACAAATTTAAAAAACCATTACCTTTTTGTTACAGGTTTTCTACAATTAAAAAAAGTGACGCCAGTTCATAGTGAATTCCCTCTTCATTTGCATGTACCACAGTGGGAGGTTCTTATCAGGTTCAGGAGAATGAAACAGTTGCTTGAAGAAGAGTTCTCTTGGACTCAACATTAAGGCTGTTCCTTTTCCCACAGATGTTGCCAGACCTGCTGCGATCCCCCTGCACTTCCTGTTTTTATTTCAGATTTCCAGCATGCACTGTATTTTATGTTTATTAGAACAATGTGATCTGCTTTCACTCTGAGTGTGAAGGAAGTAATTGGTTGTTTAATACTAAAGTGGGATGTCTAAACAAGAAGAAATAATTCAAACAACCTGAAACCGATTTGTTCTGCCCTTCAACCCCCACCCCCCAAAAAAATGGAATTACTTGTTATAGTATATTAATGAGCTTTCAGAGGAATACCTGGCCCTTTCTTGTTACATGCATGTATATATATAATGAGAAAATAGGCCTTTCACTAAGTGCCTGGAAAACTTGGGTCTTATTCCTGCTAGCTCCCGTAGCATAATACCATCTATTTAAAATAAACATTGAATTCCTTTAAAATGTGGCCATTTTCCAATGTTGAAAGTTGATGAAGCCAGCATTGATGGTGAAATTCTTCACCATCTTAAGTATTACAGTTTGGCCTCAGGCTGGCTGAGGCAAAGATTACTTGAAGTATAGGGTCTCAACCCCAAAACTAGGGTCATTGTTCACTGAGTAGCATTGATATTCCAGCTATGCTTTTGGAATAGTGGACAATCTACAGCTGGGGTGTCAATGTATTGGGGATGTACCACCTGCAGTTGTTTCACAATGTGTTCCAGGTCCACTGGCATGAAAGGTCCAACAACAACATCCTTTCCCAAGTCAATATGTTCCGCATCAAAGTGTAAATCACTGAAAACAAACTCTACTGACCAAGACACGTCATTCACATACATGGTACCAGACTCCCAAAGTACTTGTTGCACTTCAAACTTGCTCATGATAGTAGATCTCGAGAAGAATTGCAGAAATGCTTTAGAGATGCCCTCCGCATTTCCTGAAGAGCTCAGCTACTCCCACCAACTCCTGTAGCCAACTGACATGGGAAGTCATCAAGCAGATCAAGAAACGTTGTTGAGTACATAAAGCGTTAAAGCTGAGGTGTCTGTGCAAGCCCATGAAAATCCAACTGCACATTGAGCTAACCTGCTTGTGGCAGAATCTGCAGGTCACCCACCAGTTTAAAGTGGAAGGAAGCCATCCTCTGTCTGAAAAGAATCTATTATCCAAGAGGTATTACTTCATCTGCTGTGCTGGATAAATTAACTGAATATTAAACTCTTTTTGGCTAACTATCCTTTGAACAGGAGTTTGGCCTACAATTATCAAATTTACTGGCTGTGATCCCATCCTGCCAGGAGCCTGTCAGAAATGCAGGATCTGTAGTCTGACTGTATTGTCATCAACAACCAACAAGCAGCTGTTGCACCAGGGCAGTTCTAACAGATGTAAAGCTGTTGAAAAGTTTCAATCCACTGTTCTTCTGTGTTCCTCACAAGTAGTAAGATTTGATGTTAAATTTCCCATGTATTATGCTCAGCCTACAGGTAGTTTCAAACATAAATCCAGGCCTGAGATTGTTAAGCCACTTCCCATCGCTCCTTCCTCAAGGTTTTTATTCCTGAATTAAAATATGATTTTGCCTTTTCCTACCACCAAAAGGAAAGCACCTCATCTTGGTAAGGGTGCAAGGCACTTGATCTTGTTGAATGCAAATACCCTCGCAAGAGATCAGTCAGGTATTCAGAGACCGCACACAGACCACCCCTCTCCAGGACAGACTGGATTGGGACTTCAATTTTCGTTAAATTTAGGACCTTGCTTCTATCCTGAGCCAGTGACCAGTCCATTTAGATGTAAGTTCCCTGCTGACCCAGTATTTGGAAATCATACCCCCAGCCTTTAGAGATGAGAGTTTTTGAATAGGATGGACTGTGGTGATTTATCCTTTTGCCTTTTGAAAACATTTTCCTGCCTCAAAGAATATCTGATTTACACCTTTTGTTATGGCTTATAATTCTGCCAAAGTTGTCAATTTTCTATTTGTCTATGTCATACAAGCAATTCATACTGCACACTGTGAAGCTCTTCCATACATTTAATTGTGCTTAACATGCAATATAAATGCAAGGGTTATTCTGAGAGTACTGGCCTAGAAAGGTGACATAAGTGGTGTAAAAAAAAAACATGCTTTGAAACATCTTGAAATGCTGAGTGTTTTGCTAAGAAAATGTGGGGTGAAAATGTGTTGCTGGAAAAGCGCAGCAGGTCAGGCAGCATCCAAGGAACAGGAGAATCGACGTTTCGGGCATCAGCCCAGAAAATGTGGTCAAATTAAGGGAATAAATAGCAGATTTGAAAGAAAAGTTGTCAGTTCGATAAGAGTTGGAAAATCTTTTTTGTGAAGACCAACCAACATTGAAGGCTTTACCAAGTTGTAACAGTGTCTTGTAACATGCCAGCAGGCTGGTTGTCTGTGCTGATTAGTTTAATAACAGGCTTTGAAGACAGTACATGGTGCAGGCTTCAGGCACAGCTTGTATGTAGCTGTCTTGCCAGTGTATTCTGAGAATAGTTCAACTGAACTTCACAACAGTCTGTTGCCATAATGTCAGAGTCGTAGATGTACAGCACAGAAACAGACCTTTTGGTCCGACTTGACCATGCCAACCTGATATCCCACCCCAATCTAGTCCCACCTGCCAGCACACGGCCCATATCCCTCCAAATCCTTCCCTTCCATATATCCATCCAGATGCCTTTTAAATGTTGCATTTGTACTAGCCACCACCATTTTCTCTGGTAGCCCATTCCACACGCGCACCACCCTCTGTGTGAAAAAGTTACCCTTTAAGTCTCTTTTATTATCTTGCTCCTCTCACCCTAAACCTTTGCCCTCCAGTTCTGGACTCCCCCACCCCAGGGAAAAGACTTTGTCTATTTGCCCTATCTATGTCCCTCATGATTTTATTAACCTCTATAAGATCACCCCTCAGTCTCCGACGCTCCAGGAAAAACAGCCCTAGCCTATATAACTTCTCCCTATAGCTCAAATTCTCCAACCCTGGCAACATCCTTGTAAATCTTTTCTGAACCCTTTCAAGTTTTACAACATCCTTCTCCTAGGACAGAGACCAGAATTGCATGCAATATTCCAACAGTAACCTCATCAATGTCCTGCACAGCCACAACATGACCTCCCAACTCCTGTACTCAATACTATGACCAATAGGAAAATATACCAAATGCCGCCTTCACTATCCTATCTACCTGCAACTCTACTTTCAAGGAGCTATAAACCTGCACTCCAAGGTCTCTTTGTTCAGCAACACTCTCTAGGACCTTGCCATTAAGTCCTACTAATGTTTGCTTTCCCAAAATGCAGCACCTCGCATTTATCTGAATTAAACTCCATCTGCCACTCCTCAGCCCATTGGCCCATCTGATCAAGATCCCATTGTAATCCAAGGTAACCTTCTTTACTGTCCACTGCACCTCCAACTTTGGTGTCATCTGCAAACTTACTAACTATACCTCCTGTGTTCATATCCAAATAATTTATATAAAGATGAAAAGTAGTGGACCCAGCACCGATCCCTGTGACACTCCACTGGTCACAGGCCTCCAGTCAGAAAAACATCCCTTCACCACCACAATTGTACCTTTGAGCCAATTCTGTATCCAAATGGCTAGTTCTCCCTGTATTTAATGAGTTCTAACCTTGCTACCCAGTCTCCCACGGGGAACCTTGTCAAATGCCGAACTGAAGTCCATATAGATCACGTCTAATGCTCTGCCCTCATCAATCCTCTTTATTACTTAATCAAAAAACTCAACTGGATGAATACTTTGAGTAGCTCAAAGGTGTTGGTATTCTTGCTCATAAGAGTTGATTTCTATTTTAGCTTTAAAATTTACTTTGTAACCTATTTGTAACTTTTACTGTCAGGCCTCACGAGGGTAGTTCTTGGAAATTGTGACTTTTTTATGAAGAGAGGTTGAGATAGAAGTGCTGAGCAGTCTCTTCTAAACCAATACAGTAAAAAGCTTGAGAGGCCCCGGGTTGTTCTTTTGAAATAGTTGGAACAATAGAAGCAGCATGAATGGGTGGAGTCAGGTTCCCACACAACCAGGAGTTCAACTTAGCTTTCCGTAGTTATTGGGGGTTTTTGAAGTTGGAAAAAAAAGCTGTTACATCTCTCAGCAACAACAAAACGATGGATTTCTCTCTCTCTCTCTCTCTCTCTCTCTCTCTCTCTCTCTCTCTCTCTCTCTCTCTCTCTCTCTCTCTCTCTCTTTACCAGAACTACCACTTGGTGTTATTTCCCTCTGGATTGGAGAAATTTTGCATGTGAGACTATCTATTTTACTGAATTTGCCTTTGCCATGGTTGCGTTGATGGGATGTTACTGTATTGGAAGAGTTGTTGTTTAGTCGTTAAATAATCCATTATTCTGTTAACTTTTTTCCAATAGAGTTAAAGTTAGATAAAGTATTCTTTCTTTTGTTTGTGTTTTAGCTGCAGAGTAAGAATAAAGCGTGTTTGTTTAAAGCTGAATCGAATTACACCTGGAACACAGCACCTTACATTTGCCTTTAAATAAGAAAAATTTAGAGTTTAGGCTATCTCATTGATATATTTGCAAGGATTTGATCTGGTTCATAACATAATAAAGCATCATGATTCACAGAACCATCATGAACATTAAAGTTTTTAATCAAAGTCTGCAAACTCCCCAATTTAGTTGAGTCTGACCCAGATGAAGAAACAAACACTCAAAATTGGCAACCTTTACACAGAATCATGGCATCCTCACAGTGCAGAAAGAGGCCATTTGTCCTGCTGAGACTGCATCCAAAGAGCATCCCACCCAGGCTCAGCCTACAACCTTACCTCTATTACCCCTTATTTAGGATGGCTACTGCACTAGCCTGCACATCCCTGAAGGCTACAAGGCAATTTTTCTTTTTTGAGCATAGCCTATCCACCTAACCTGTACAGCTTTGGATTGTGGGAGGAAAGCTGTCACTGTGAGTGCTGAAGCATGTGAGATAGGTTGGACCTGGCTGAGGGTCCCTGTCAACTACAGTGCTGAGGAATCCTCAGTTGAGGAGGAAAGTAGACATTTTGGAGGCTCCCTAGTCCTCACCTACTATTCCCACTAGCAACCACATCCATATGATCATGAGCAGCCATTTCTACTACCTCCAGGATGCCACCACGAGGCATGTATTCCCCTTGCCTCCCTTGTCAGCCTTCTGCAGGGACTGTCCCTTCCAGAACATGCTTGACCACTCTTCTGTCACTCCCAACATGTCCCAACACTCTCACTGCACCTTCCATAGCAACCACAGAAGGTGTAACACCTATCTGTTTACTTCCTCCAAGATGCTAAATACGCCTTCGAGTGAAACAGTGCTGTACCTGCACTTCATTTAATCTAGTCTACTGTTCACCATGTGATCCCCTCTACACTGGGGAAGCAAAGCGTAGACTGGATGACTGCTTTGCAGAACATGTACTTCCTGTCCATTTTAAAAAAAAGAAATCCTGAGCTTCCTGTTTTTTGACACTTCAACACACCACTGTGTTCCCTGGCCACCCTTTGTCTCAGGCTTGCTGCAGGGCTGCAGAAAAGCCGGCACAAGCTTGAAGGACAACACCTCATTTTTCGCTTGGGAACTCTGCAGCCTTCTGGATTCAAACATTTTAGGGCCTGAAGCACCTTTTCCTCTGTCTTTACCCTAATCCTGCACACCAGGCCTTGTCATCACATGGACCACTACCCCACACAGCCCATTGTCAGGTACTAATAGTTGCCCATTAGCAGCCATTCATTCCTCCCAAACTGACCTTTGCTCAATCCTTTCTGTCCATCTGTCTCCTTGGGATCTGTATCCACCTATTCTTTACTCTCTTCATTCCATCCATCTTCTATATAAACACCCTTTTCCGAGCTACCCTCAGTTCTGAGGAAGAGTCACTGGATCCAAAATGTTAACTCTGATTTCTCTCCACAGATGTTGCCAGACCTGCTGAATTTTTTCCAACAATTCCTGCTTTTGATTGTTATTGGTAAATGAGGATGTTGGATTCTACGATGTGCATTGTCCTTTTTCTTCTGACATAAAGCTTCCTTACATAAATGTAACATTATTAGTTAGGAATGCAAATACATGCAATAATGAGCAAACTCCATATATTTCTGCTAGAGCTAAGCATCAAACATAACACAAGCTCAGAAGAATGAAACAAGTAGAATGTACACATGGTATCACTTGTGAATTGAATTGACACTGGCTTTAAATTACAGAAGAGGACCTCCCATGGTAAGGGGAGACCAAATGCCCACTTCATATTCTCTGTCCTGTTAAATTATTAATTTATTTTTCTAAAAGTAAAAGCTGCCAGAGGTTTGATACTTGACACAATAGGAACACTTTGCATATAAAGTTACAAAAATGTATTTTTATGGGTAACAGGGATGTAAATGTTACTTATAGTAGTTCTACATGACCCTTTTATTAGTAGTCACAGAGAAACCGTTTGGAGAATTGATGCATTTTTCCCTGAGGGTGGAGAGAAAGGTGAGACTCGGCGATTATCCAACAAGACAGGTTGTCTGCAAAGGTCAGCAACTGGAAGGAAGTTAATGAACTGAGAGAGGAATTGTCATCAGGAAGTATGCCTAAGGTTGAATGCAATGTAAAGTTGTTGAACAGGAGAAGGAGCAGTATAGAAAAGGAGACAGAGTCCTAGAAACCCATGAATTGATAGAACAGCATTCAGAGTATGAATCATGAACTACAGCACGGATGGAATGCCTTGAGAGGAATCTTTGTATCCCTGGGTGGTTTGTATGATGATGTCTTGATTAGTGTCTAACACCATACCTTTCTCTCACCATTTCTGGAACGTTTAGGGGGATGATCAATGATGAGCCCAAGTCTTCGACAGCAATAGGGCACTGCCTACGGCTGTGCCTAAACACAACTCAGGATTGTGGCTCTTTCAACAAACTTTAGATAATGGATAGTTTGTGAGATTTGAAAGCACCTTCCATAACTTGTTTTTAAAAAGTTACAGATTTGTAAACAAAAAAAAGGGAAGAAGTTGAAGGATGAGAGGAATCTGATTAATTGGGCAAAACACCGAGAGAAAAAAGGAAAAATGAGCTTGGGAACAATTGAAAACACAAATTTATTTTGTGATAATGTATCTTGAGAATAATGGGACATATTGTAATGGAATCCAGAGGGGGAAAACGTAACATTTGAATCTGGTTGCCTGCTTTGGTCAGACAGAATTTGCATGCCACTCTCTGGAGGATCTCTTCCCTCAAGCACATTTATGTGCTAACTGGAAAAGCCATGTTTAATTGACATTTTTTAAAAATTGGACAGAGACAGCCTCCATTTTTAAGAGCTGTCACCCTTTCTGATCTCCCTTTTCAGCTTGCTGCTTCTTTTCAACCTGGAAGGTCTCTGTTTAACACTCTGGAGCTTATAGCTCATCCTCTGGCAATGAATTGGCTACCGCAAGATGATGACTGTCTCCCTCAGGTAGAGGTTTCTGCCTCCTGTTTGATTAGCACTGATTCCTTCAGGAGTCCAGGGGAAATGCCCTACCCTAGAGTAAAGTAAGGATTTCATTCTGGTGTTACGTAGTCACTTTTTTGATCAAAGTAAAGTGGCAACATCTTCACGGTGGCATTCAATTGACTCCATTACTGTGTCAAAATGATCTCTGCACTGACACCTTGCAAGTGTTTATAAGTGAACTTCAGAACAAATTGTAATGTGTTCACTTTTTTATGTTTCAAATAAAACCAAGTTTTGAAAATTTCCCCTGGACCAGTATTAATGTATACTCGATTAGTGGTGCTGGAAGAGCACAGCAGTTCAGGCAGCATCCAACGAGCAGTGAAGTCGACGTTTCGGGCAAAAGCCAAAGGGCTTTTGCCCGAAACGTCGATTTCACTGCTCGTTGGATGCTGCCTGAACTGCTGTGCTCTTCCAGCACCACTAATCCAGTGTTTGGTTTTCAGCATCTGCAGTCATTGTTTTTACCAGTATTAATGTATGTCAACCTGCTGCCATATTGATGTATTTGGCAGAAGGGATTACTTCTGTAAAAACCAAATATTGCGAAATAAATCAGAATTCCACGCAGGTAAATTGCAGTATATTTGGTTTGATTGGGCTTCTATGTAAACGGTGAGTTTCCAAATGAGATTGGATGATGTTGTGATATCATTTGCTTTCAGACATTTTCTGTAAAATATATGATAAATTGTAAATCGTATTTTTTTATCAAGAGACCCAGACCGGCAGCAACAATAATCTTCTAGTTAGACTTGTAATCTGGTAAATCATCATCTAATCATGACACTTTGTTCCTTGTAGAGCAGTAGAATTTGATTTCGAAGGTCTGGCATCACAGTGGTACATTGTCCCTCCAGATGTAACTAAAGATTGTTGGGGACAGGAAGAAGAAGAATGATATTAACAACAGCATTTTTGTAGAATATATTTTGTTTTTGCTCTTCAGGATGAATGATGTTATTGCAAGGGTGTTGTTGATATTTTATGCAGTGTGGCAACAACGAGTGCTCCCAGGCCTGTTGTAATATAGCCAGCTGCAGAGCAGAGCTCCGATTCAGCTCAACGTTTCCTGACCCTAACCTTTAAAATAATTTCTCTGGTGCCTGAGTTGTTGTTGTTCCCAAACAATCAATTATTTAGGCATCTTAGTTGTTTGTCACATTGAACTCAATTTATCATCAGTAATATTAAATGGATCTATCTTTATTTCTAACAGCTGAGATTGCCTAAATGTGGGATGCTTATAGAAAGCAGGGTGTCCTCAAACAGAACTGTCAGATGAAAGCAGGTTCTGAAAATGAGAGGCTATGACGTAGTTCTCTTTTTAAGATCTGTTTCAGATATGAATTTGTGATCTAGGCTTACATGTGAGAAGAATGTTGCGACATTAAACTGAGTCCTCCGCTGCTTGTGTTCAGTTTAACATTAAAGACTTTATTACAAAATTTCATGAAAAGTGCTCCTCCTCTCCTGGCTAATATTTGTCCCCTCGATGAAGATGAAAAAAATTAACAAACCACTTATGAATGTTATGCGCATATTAACCAACGTGTTGGGCAATATAACAGCAATTACCTTTAAAGCAATATGTTACATTACAAAATGCAACAGGTTGTCCTATGGGTATTAAAAATAATATGCAATGGAAGTCTGCTTTTCTGACCTCCTTTGGAAATATTGCTTGGAAATGCAAATAATAATATGAATGGAGCCTTTTGGAAAGCTAGATCTTACTGATATTGTTCCCATTGGGAACTCTGCTATTCCTCAATAATACTTTTGCCAAAGGGTATGAGGTATTAATGCATAATTCCTCCACTGACTCTGCCTGCTCTCTGCAATATTGGGTGGACATTGTTATAGACTGGGAAATGTGGTAGAAGCACCTTTTTCCCTTTCTTCTTAATACCCGGTTGTTTTATAACAAGATGTACAGTACTGTAGGAGGAGTGGAAGTGATATGACTGCTAGAGATTTACAAAGAGGCTTTCTTGTCAGTTAAATCAAGAGAAAATATAAATGTTTATTAAATAACTTTCACACCTTGAAAAGAGTGAAACATTTGTTTTAAACAATAAGAAAAGTCAAGTTTTAGAAATGATCCATATACTTGGATTATTAACAGAATAAAAAGAAACAACTCATTTGTCCTTAATCAGCCCTTGAAAATCTTGCATGTTTGATGAATTTCTCTCTCCTGATACTTTTGTAGATTGGAGGTTGGAAGGTTCTGGGCTTTAGTAGGAAGTTGACACTGAGTTTATATTGAGAATAAGTGTAAACTTGCAAGCAAAAGCAGCTTAGTGCCTCGATCTGTTGTGTGAGTTGATTATCTGTTTTTTTTATTTCTTGCCGAAGTGATTATGATCCCTTTGGCCTGAATTATTGCAGACTGATTCGCTCTACCCTGTCCTTGGAATAATAAGGTTTGTTATCACAAGCCAGTTTTAATTATGTGGCCATGCAATCAATATTGCCATTGTCCATGCAACTGATTTGGTTTTGTACATGGTTGCCACATTGTAAATGATGGTTGTTCATATACATGTTTGGCTAGGTTAGGTTTTTGAATTTGCAAACACCATGTCCGGGGTGACAATCCTAATTGAGTTGGTATTAAAGATCAGACACTAGGAACTGTAAATTCCTGAAGTGATCTTGTGTTCTGAGCATGTCTTCAAGGGAGTGTCCTCCACATCAACATTTACATTTTCCAGAGACATTAGCTCCTGTTGGTTCAAAAATCACAGAAGATCTTTACACCTGGGAGTCCTTCTTGAATTGAAGTGCCTACTTTCTATGATTTTTTTTAGAAAAAGCATATAAAAATTAAGCACAAGCCACTTTTTTTTTCTGGGAGAAGTGTAAGTGAGTTAATTACATTTTGTGAACAAAAAGTCATATATTCTGTTCTGGCAAATGTGGGCAAAATGGCAAATTTTAAAAAAAACAACGTTCAGCATCTAAAAGATGGAAGTAGATGTCAATGACTTTATCACCAGCTCAATATTTTTAAATACAAAATCATTTCATCAAAAGGATTTTCTCTCCTGTATGTATCAAGCTAAATCTTTGTTTTTTATTCCTTCTGGATTTTCTCAAAGGCCACATGAGACTCCCAAGTATAAACACTGGGCTCTGAAATAGAAGCATGTGATGGATTCCAAGCGAAAGCAGAAAAAAATTAAAAAGGAGACATTTATTATATTTCTGTCACATGTTATAACTGTGTGATGGATTGGCTTATGCTGCTTTTTCTAAGATTTGCAAGGCTGCATTATTGCACACAAATCAGCGACGGTACTCCACAGTGAGGCTTTTCATTTAATGGTAGATGAACTTAATTCATCATCCTTTCAAGTTTGTGCTAAATACATTAATTGGTAGTTTTCTTGAAGATTTAACCTGGTACTAAATTATGTAATTTAAAAACTTGTATTGTTGGCAAAGGTAGCATTCTAAATCAAAATGGGATTAGTATTTGCATTATTCATTAAATCATCTCATTTTAATATTTTTAAGTTAAACACCTTTCTCCTTTTCACCTTCACCCATCTGTCCCTCACCCATCTTCGCTTTCCAGAGCTACGTCTCCTGTTTGCTCCCAATAACAGTTAACATTGCTCTTTCTTCCCGCCCCCACCCCCCCCCCCACCAAATATTTTCTCTCAAAAGTGTTGATGTATTATTTGCTAGAAATGTGAAAATATATTCCTCAAAATCACTGTTGCAGGAAAACACTTCATCCTATTTTGTTAGCGCTAAGATGGTACACACTTATTGTTATTTTCCCGACCAGTAGAGACTGTCTATCACTGTTCTATTCTATATTTGAAAACCTCTATCTAGGTAATCCTGCAGCTAAAGAAAACGGAAGGATTTTGTGTTTCATGTCTTCCATTTCCCAGAACATTTGAGTTATAAGGAGAGGTTAGATATGCTGTGGCTTTTTTCACAGGAGCGTAGAAGTTTGCAGGGTGACCTTCGCAGTTCATGAACTCATGAGGGGCATAGATAAGGTGAGTAACTAAAGTCTTTTCTCTAGGGTGGGGGGAGTTCAAGACTAGAGGATATATTTTTAAGATAAGTGTAAAAAGATTTAAAAGGGACCTGAGGTGCAACATTTTCACACAGATGGTAGTTCATATGTGGAGTGAACTGCCAGAGGAAATGGTAGATGCTGATACAGTTGCAACATTAAAAGACATTTGGATAGTAAAGACCTAGATGGATATGGGTTGAATACAGGCAGGTGGGACTAGTTTAATGTGGGGAAACTTGATCAGCATAGACAAGTTGGACTAAAGGGTCTGTTTCTGTGCTGTATGACTATGGGTTTCCTAATATACCTTAATGTATTCTGTGACAGGTTATTTAAGATTTTGTCCAAGTTCAGTAATCCTTTCTGCTTTTGTGTTTTGTGACTTTAGTTACAAAACCAAAGATTCTGTTTGCTTTTATTATTATTTTATCCACTTGCACCTTGCTGTTTTTGATCTAAACCTATTGCCTATCAAGCCTCCCCTTTTAAGCTCCACTCAATTTGAAATCTTACCTTTTGAACTGTTCCCTCATGAATACTTTCGGAAGGCACTATTTTATATTATCCTATGTTGATTTGTCTTCCTTCATTCTCTGTCTTTTCATAACAAGAGGATGGCCATATTGAGAGTCCGGCCAATCAGGGATAGTAGAACGGTCGTGCCTGGAGTTGGAGGAGGTGGGGAAGGTCCTTAATGAATATCCTGCTTCAGTATTTGCTTTGGAGAGGAACCTTAATGTTTTTGAGAACTGCGTGAAACAGGCTGAAATGCTCAAACATGTTGATGTTAAGAAGGAGGATATGCTGACAATTTTGAAAAACATAAGCACAGATAAACTCCCCTGGGCCAGATGGAAATACCGAAAGTTACTACAGGAAGCGAGAGAAGATATTGCTGCACCTTTGGTGATGATTTTTGCATCCTCACTGTCCATTAGAGTATTCCCAGATGATTAGAGGGTGGCAACTGTTATTCCCTTGATCAAGAAAGTGAATCTGGTTAATCCTGGGAATTACAGACCAGTCAGTCTTGTGTCTGTAGTGGGCAAATTATTGGAGAAGATTCTGAAAGACAGGATTTATGATTATTTGGAAAACCAGAGTTTGATGAGAGATAGTCAGCACGGCTTTGAGCAGGTCATACCTCACACAAGCCTTATTGAAATCTTTGAGGATGTGACAAAACACATTGAAGATAGAGCAGTGGATGTGGTGTGCATGGATTTTAGCAAGGCATTTGACAAGGTTCCCCAAGGTAGGCTCATTCAGAAAGTAAGGAGGCATGGGATACAGGGAAGTTTGGTAGACGGGTGCAAAATTGGTTGGCCCATAGAAGACAGTGTGGTAGTAAATGGAAAGTATTCAGCCTGGAGCTCGGTGACCAGTGGTGTTCTGCAGGGATCTGTTCTGCGACCTCTGCTCTTTGAGATTTTCTTTTTGTAAAATGACTTGGATGAGCAAGTGGAAGAGTGCGTTAATAAGTTTACCGATGACACAAAGGTTGGTGGAGTGGTGTATAATGTGGAGGCCTGTTGTCGGTTGTAATGGGACAGTGACAGGGTGCAGAGCTGGGCTGAGAGAAGTTGCAGATGGAGTTCAACCTGGAAAAGTCTGAAGTGATTCAGTTTGGAGGGTTGAATTTGAATGCAGAATACAGGGTTAGAGGCAGGATCTTGGCAGTGTGGAGGAATACAGGAATCTTGGTTCCACATCAATGGATCCCTCAAAGTTGCCACCCAAGTTGATAGGATTGTTAAGAAGGCATACAGTGTGTTGGCTTTCATTAGCAGGGGATTGATTTTAAGTGCTGCGAGGTTATACTGCCTGCTCTGTAGAGCCCTAGTTAGACCACACTTGGAATATTGTGTTTGGTTCTGGTTGCCTCATTATAGGAAAGATATGGAAGCTTTAGAGAGGGTGCAAAGCAGATTTACCAGGATGCTGCCTGGATTGGAGGGCATGTCTTATGAAGAAAGGTTGAGGAAGCTAGGGCTTTTCTCATTGGAGCAAAGAAGGATGAGAGGTGATTTGATAGAAGTGTACAAGATGACACGAGGCATAGGTAGGGCAAACAATCAAGACTTTTTCCCATGGAAATGGCTATCACAAGAGGACATAATTTTAAGGTAATTAGAGGAAGGTTTAGGGGAGATGTCAGAGGTTGGTTCTTCATACAGTGGTGGGTGCGTGGAATGCACTGCCAGTGGTGGTAGAGTCAGATGCATTGAAGTGACTGTTTGATCAGCACAGGAATGATCATAAAGAGTATGGTGGGTAGTTTGATCTTCCAGTAGGATAAAAGGTCGGCACAGCATAGAGGGCTGAAGGGTCTGTACTTGCTATCCTGTTTTATGTTCTATAATTGCTTTATATCCCAAATTAGTCATCAGTAAATTGATGTTGCTACCTCAGTTGTTAAGACCAAACCATTCATGTGGCAGGTAAGGACAATGCCAGTGTAGTCCCCTGCAGAATGCTGCTAGGAAACATTTCCACTCTGAGGAACTTCCTCCACTTTTTCTTGTTTTTTTGCTTTCTGTGGTAACCTTTTCACTATCCATTTGACCACATTTCGTTCATTTTATATTTGTTATAAGTCTCTTGGGTCTTCCCTTGCGTGCACAACAATTGCCTTTCTTTTATCTTTGCTCGTGCTTCCATTGCTGACAATTGTCTGAAGCTGCCCGAGGCAATTTATGAGCTGGATGTTGTGTCAGGCAGTGAGGCAATTTTATTCACACCATCACCAAGATTGCCTATTTCTGCCAGCACCAGATCATCTGACTTTGACCTGGCATCACTTTTTACTAGTTGCTGAAGCCCCCATCCATATCTTTATTACCTTTCTACACTTCATCAAGCCAATGCTCTGCTGTCAGTATTGCAACTGAACATTACATGTCTTAATTAACACTACCGCTTTATTTTCCATCACCCTTGTGCTTGTTGGACATTTACTGGTTTAATTGTAAAAACTCCATCTTGTTAACAAATCCCTTCCTGGCCTCACCCTCCCTATATCTATCTGCAATCACCTCCAGCTCTACAAACCTTGGAGATCACATTTGTATTCTAGCTTGATTTCTATTACATCTCTGGCATTAATCGCTTCATTGTTGATATCAGTACTGCCTATACCCTAAACTTCCATGCTTCTCTCCCTCGCTGACCATGTTCCCAAACTAAACTGGTCCCATCCGCCTGCATTTGGCCTGTATCCCTCCAAACCTTTCCTATTCGTGTACTTCTCCAAATGTCTTTTAATCATTTGAACTGCACCTGCATCCACTGCTTCCTCTGTCATTTCACTGCACACAGAACTACACTATGTGTAAAAAGAAAAGTTGCCTCTTATGTCCTTTATAAAATATGCTCCCCTAGTTTTGAACTCCCCCACTCAAGGGAAAAGGCCCTTGGTATTCACTTTATCCACAACCTTCATGATTTTATAAACCTAATTAAGGTCACCCCTCAACTACTTCCACTTCAGTGAAAAAAGTTGCAGCCTATTTTTATAGCCCAAATCCTCCATTCTTGGTAAATCTTGTCTGAACCCTCTCCAAGTCAATAATATTCTTCCTTTCGCGGAGCAATGAGAACTGCACATAGTATGTTAATTTGGTTTCTGAAGTGTTTTACTGATGATGCTGTTGTGAAGCTCCTCCACTTATTTTGCAATGTTAAGTGTGCTGTACAAATACAAATTCTTGTTATCAAATGCATCTCCTCCACATCACCGAACTGACGTCTCGGACTCTTCCTGCAGACTTAGTGTTTGGTTTGATCAACTGCATTGAGGCATAATCCTCAACAGGTATCATCCTCTTGTGCTGCGGTAACGTTTCTTGTCGTGTAGTGGTAGTGTCCCTACCCCTGGATTGGGAGGCCCTAGTTCAAGTCCCACCTGCTCCAGAGTGTTTTGTTTTAAATCTATTTTGTGGGATGTGGGTGTCGCTGGCTGGCCAGCATTTATTGCCTGTCCCTAATTGCCCTTGAGAAGGTGGTGGCAAGTTGCCTTATTGAACCGCTGCAGTCCACCTGCTATGGGTACACCCATAATGCCATTAGGGAGGGAATTCTTGGATTGTGACACAGCGACAGTGGAGGAATGGCAATTATATTTCCAAGTCAGGATAGTGAGTGGCTTGGAGGGGAACTTGAAGGTGACTGTATTCCCATATATCTGCTGCCCTTGGCCTTCTAGCTAGAAGTGGTCATGAATTTAGAAGGTGCTGTCTAAGGATCTTTAGTGAATTCCTGCAGTGCATCTTGTAGATCGTGCACACTGCTGCTACTGAATATTGGTAGTGGAGGGAGTGAATGCTTGTGGATGTGGCTCCAATCAAGCAGGCTGCTTTGTTCTGGATGGTGTCAAGTTTCTTAAGTGTTGTTGGGACTGCACTCATCCAGGCAATTAGGGAGTATTCCATCACATTCCTGACTTGTGACTTGTAAATGGTGGACATGCTTTGAGGAGTCAGGAGGTGAGTTACTCGCTGCAGTATTCCTAGCCTCTGACCTGCTCTTGTAGCCACTGTGATTATGTGGTGAGCTCAGTTAAGCTTCTTATCAGTGATAACTCCCAGGATGTTGGTGGGAGATTCAGTGATGGTAACACCATTGAATGTCAATGGGCAATGGTTAGAATGGTCTCTTTTAATCCAAATCGGGATATTGTCCAGATCTTGTTGTATTTGGACATGGACAGCCTCAGTGTCTCAAAAGTCATGAATGGAGCTGAATATTGTGCAGTCATTGGCAAACATCCCCATTTCTGACTTTATGATGGAATGAAGGTCATTGATGTAATGACATCTCTGAACTGGTTGATTGGAAAAATGTGTTAAATATTTTCAAAAAAACAAGAAAATGCACAAGTTTTACATTAAAAGTTGTTAATTTTTCTCTCAATTTTGCAATTATGGAACATAGTGTTTTATTTTAGGAATTACTTGTGGCATCAATTAAATTATTTTTTTCATCCACTTAACTCTTTTCATTTCAATGATCATAATTATCTTGAGGCTTATAAGTAAATAAATTCATCAGTTTGGTAGATAATTAGAAGATGTATTGTAAATAATGAACCAATAAAGCTATAATTAACTTTTTATCTTAAATCCATGGTCTCGAACAACCTCCTGAGAAAACACTGATCCAAGTTTGGAGACTAATGTAACTGCGTTTGATATTTACCGTTCAGGTTCTTTGCCTTGAATATATCTCTGTTTTCCAGTTGTCATTGAGGAGCAGAGCTAGAACTTTTCAATAGCTCTCTGGCCCATTGGCATATTTTCAGTGACAGACCTGTAAAATGGGGCTATCAAGAAGTGAATCCTACCCATTACTGTCGATCTGTTGAAAGCACTCGAATCACAATCAGAACTCCTCATGAGAGTCTAAGGAATAGTTTTCATCACCTGTTGTGAATAAGCATAAGAATGCCACAGCCCCATGACTTTATCGTTGGTAGGTTACATTGACTTATGATTTCATGCATTAAACATGATATGCTATTGTGAATTTCTCCATCTATTTAATGGCACTTGAAATGTGTTATCATAACTTTATTTCAAAAGCCGGAGGGTGATGGCTTGAATTAAACAGAAATGAAAGAAAATAGTTTGTTTTCTGTTTACTAACTAGATAGTCATCCATTTAATGAAAATAGCCAGGTATCTGATGATCTTGACTTCCTGTTGCCAAGGGAGTGTTGATGTTTGGTTGAATATAAAGGACCATTGATGTATTATACATTTGTTATATCACATGTTGTTTGTGAATGGGGGGGAAAGATGGCAGGATAAAAAGATGATCATCAAACAAACTATTTGCAAATTTTTCTCTGCTTAAAATGGAAATATACTAATAAGGCTATTAGTAAAAGCATTGTCATCTTGGTTGAGAGCAGTAGCTTTATTTATTTGTAAAATAAAACTAAAATGATAGTTATTTCTTAAAGAATTAAGCCACAATCTTGGATGCAGCCTGATCCCAGCTGACACCAGTGCACAGCCAACACAAGTTCAGGCCATGGTCTTAACCAAAATGACTCTCCACTGCAGCTCTTCCTTCACTCAGTTTGTATAGCATCAATGTTACCTTCAAGTAGCAGGGACAGTTGCAGTACCTCTGTCTTGGTTATCCTCAGATTCTGGATTTAGCTTCTGTCATCTTTAGCCTTCCCGTCCTGCACCACTGAAATCACCAACCATGACTGAGCTTGAACTGATCTGTGTCCCTGTATAAGTCAAAATCCCCCCTTTTAGTCTCCCCAGGAATTGTGTTTTCCAACCTTGGTATCAGTCTTTTTTTCCTTTTAGAAACTGAGGGGGTCAGTTTCTTTATATTTCATTTTCTTTCTTTTCCTTTCCAGTTAGGATCTGTCCTCCCGTGACTTAGATCATGAGGAATTCTCTCTCTCCCCTTCTTCTTCTCCCCCTCCCGTAGCCCAAACGTCATATACCTTCAAAATCAAGTATGTTTCTTTCAATCTGAATGTCAGTGCTTTTCTAATGCATGCTGATGTTTTTGTCTGGTTATCTGAGAACTGTATTCTGCATATTTTACAACATGAAAGTGAAGTTCTAATGATTAATAATGGATAACAGGAAATTATCTTCTATCAAGTGAAGAATGCATGTTTCAAAGAGATGTCAGATCTGAAAATAAAACTGAGTAAGGGGTCAAGTTGTTTATTACTTTGCAGCTTTTGTATGATAAAAAGGTTTTTTCATGATGTGTTATGTGTTTCAGAGACCTGGAGTTCTGGCATTTCATTATGGTGAAATAGAGGGATTTGCCTTGTATTAATCGCCAATGAATCCAAAGAATTGCTAGACGCTAAGTTATTGGAAATAGAGCCAGCATGAGAAATAACACCAGTAATATGATTCCATTCTTGATGATAGATGTTGAATTTATAATCAACTAGACTCCATCCATACTACCTTGTGCATTACTGGGGTCAATACACCATGCAAGGGCTCAAAAAAAATGCTTTACCTTCCCCCTTAGCGTAGGGTAGACCACTCCCTTGATACCTTACCCGAATCTATCTGGGGGCAGGCAGAAATGTGGATTTGGGATCAGATCAACTATAATCTTATAATATGGTGGTCAGGGTAGGCCCCAGGGGCCAAATGGCTTACTCCTCCTCATTGATTCTGATATAATTGAATTTTAAGTTGACGGATCTTATTTGATAACACCTCATCCAGGCCAAACTGATGAAACACATGAAAGCCAATTAAAATTGTTTTAAGGAAAATCAGTTTTTTAAATTAATTGTTTCAAAAATATTCTAGGCAATTGTTCTGGCCCCCACCTTCAGAAAATAAAGTCTGACAAAAATAAAACGTGAAAAGTCGCATCAGTTCACATATTTGCCTTCAAATGCGACAACTCATTGTAAGTGTTTAAAATAAGGAATGACTTAGCAAAACCTAGGATTTCAAAAGCGTCCAATTACACGTGATTTAAGAGGGCTGCGGTTAAAATCGAGAAAATTGAAGTTGATTTTAGTCAAATTGCCACACCTTGAAGCAACTGAAGTTGATTCTGTGTCCAATAAGCCAGCACAACTTTCTGCCCATTGATTATCAGAGAATGCTTGCGAACTTGAGCAGCAAGCTGTATGGGGGAATTGGATGGTTTTACTATTTAAACTGAGGTATATGATTGTACAGTAATGTGCCAGGGAGTCATCAAGCTCCAGTGGAAAAAGGTAATTTGGTTTAAGAAAGGCTATAAAAGACACTGGTTAGGCCGAGATTAAAAACATGGAAGGTAAGAGTAAGAATAGGCCATTCACCTCTTTGACCGTTCTCCATCATCAAATATGATCATGGCTGATCATTTAACTCAGTATCTTGTTTCTGATTTATCCCCATACTTTGATATATTTAGCCCTAAGAAATCAACCTAATTCCTCCTGGCAAACGTTCAATGTTCTGGCCTCTGTGCCATTCCATAGGCTCATCACTCTTTGGGTGAAGAAATTTCTCCTCATCGGTCCTAAACCACTGTATTTATATGGTGAATCTAGTTGAGTTTCTGGTCAGTGCTAACCCCCAGATTGCTGAGCAGGGATTCAGTTACTAGTAAGACCATTGAATGTCAAAGGGTGGTGGTTAGCTTGTCTTCTATTGGAGATAATCATTGCCTGACATTTGTCCTGCACGAATGTTACTCGCCATTTGTCTGCATTAGCCTGGATATTGTCCAGACCTTGTTGCATTTGAACATTGACAACTACAGGATCTGAATGGTGCTGAACATTGTGTAGTTATTGGCAGACATTCCCACTTCTGACCTTATGGTGAAGGGAAGGTCATTGAAGCAGCTTATGATAGTTGGGCCTAGGACACTACCCTGAAGAACTCTGCAGAGATGTCCTAGAGCTGAGCTGACTGACATCCAGTAATCATGCCATCTTCCTTTGTGCCAGGTATGAGTCCCACCCCAGCAGAGAATTTGCCCCCTAATTCTCATTGATTCCAGTTTTGCTAGGGCTCCTTGATGCCACACTTGGTCAAATGCATCTTTGATATCAAGGGCATTACTGCCACCTCATCTCTGGAATTTAGCTCTTTTGTCCATTTTTGAACCAAGGTTATAATGAGATCAGGAGCTGAGTGGCCCTTGTGGAACCTAAACTGGGTGTCACTGAGCATATTGCTGAGTAAGTGCTGCTTGATAGCGCTGTTGATGACACCTTGCATCACTTTACTGATGATGGATTGGGAATTGGCCAGGTTGGATTGTACTGCTTTTTGTGTACAAGAAATACCTGGTCAATTATTGGGTAGATGCCAGTGTTGGGACTGCTGAAAGAGCTTGACTAGGGGAGGAAGTTCTGGAGCAAATGTCTTCAGTACTATTACTGGAATGTTATTGGACCCATTGCCTCTGTAGTATCCAGTGCCTGCAACCGTTTATCAGTATCACATGAAGTGAATCAAATTGGCTGAAAATTGGCATGATGCTGGAGACCAGTGGAGAAGGCCGAGGGGATCATCCACTCGGCACTTGTAGCTGAAGATTGTTGTGAATGCTTCATCTATGCCTTTTGCACTAATAATGCTTGAGGATGAGGATATTTGTGGTGCTACCAGTTCCAATGAGTTGTTGAATTGCTCACTGCCGTTCATGATATGTTGGTTCTGTTACTTGTCTTGCTTGGTAGCTTCAGCAGGTTGACACCACATTTTTAGGTATGCCTGGTGCTCCTCTTGAGCTTGGAAGAATTGCAGGTGAGTTGATTAAAACACATCGATTCCAAAGGGGTTTCACAGGATAGATGTGTAGGGGTGGAGGTGCTATTTTCCTGTGGCTGGGGAATCCAGAACATGGGGTCTCAAAGTCTGGGTATGAGGTTGATCATTTTGGATGTAGTCCCTGAAGCATTTATGAAACTTTGGAATTCCCCCTCTCCATCCCCCCAAAAGGGTTGTGAATGATGCATTGTCAAATATGTTTAAGGCTAGGATGGATGGATTGTTTGTGTCTCAGCCATTCAGAAGATTTACAGAGTGGGAAAGACTTGAAGCCATGATTGTACTGAATGGCCAAGCAGGCTTGATAGACCACATGGTTAACTGTTGCTCTTATGTTCTTGCCGTATCAAGCTAAAGGAGGGCACTTGGAGTTGAGATTTACTTGGATGGCAAAGGAGACTTAAAGGGTTGAGTGGCCTGCTCCTATTGCTGAAGTTAGAAACAAGTTTGCAGATGCAGAATCCTTATAGAATGAAAAGAGGACATTCAACTCATTGAATCTGCACTGACTCTCTGAAGAGCATCCCACTTATCCTCGTAAATCCATATTTACCACAGTCAAGAACCTAACCTACATATCTTGGGAGGAAACTGAACACCCAGAGAATACCCACACAGACACAGGGAGAATGTGCACACTCCACGCAGTCACCCAGTGCTGGAATCGAACCTGGGACCCTAGTGCTGAGAGGCAGCAGTGCTCACCATGGAGCTACTGTACCACCCGATCATAATTCAGCTGTTTGTAATGTACTAGTTACATAACAGTTTGGGGTGAAGAAGTAGAGCTTGTTGAAGCATCAGAGCATTTTAAGTTAAAGCTGAGCAGTGAGAAGATGGAAAACCGAGGAGCTACAATATAACCACAGACATTAATCTAAATAAAACATGATATATTTAAATAGGCTTATTACCTTTGTTATGAAGCAGAGGTCACATCCCTCTGATGATTCAAACCAAAACACCCAGAGAAGCTAGTTTCACCTTGTAATCTGATAAAGAAGTGTGACAAGTGGAAAATGACCTACCTCTCAACCACACCCCAATGAGAAGGAGCAGTTAAATGAAATGAAATCCTTTCGCTCGTTCTACAATCAAGTAACAATTATTTATTTAACTCCAACAGTGATCAAATTAACAGAACAACTAACAAACCGAGCACTTCCTTTCTAACTACCTATTCCTGAACAAAACAAGATTCTAACAAGATGCTGTTCGAATAAATCTGTGTCCCACTTATTTAATAAAATCACGTGAAGCTTAGTCTCTTGAAGTTCACACAGAATGTGTCTTCGAAAATGCTCTGCTGTCTCTACAGTCTGTCTTCTGATTCTGCTGTCAGGGATGCTTCCTCTAATTTCTTCTGTTCTGAATGCCTCACTCCACTGAATTTGGTGTGAGGTAGATTATCCAAGAGTGCTGTGTCCCTCTACAAATAGATCATCTTTTTTTTAAGAGAGCGTGGAGATTTCTGTGAGAGTGAGAGGGTTTTCTCAGATGGCAGGTGGCTCTGCCTCAATTTTCAAATGCTTGCATCCTTTATATCCTTGATGATCTAATTAATTTCATACAATCAGATTGGTTCCCAGTAGTCAAAACCATGAGGTTCACATGCAGTAGGTTTTCGGTGTCTAATTAATTGGCCGATTGAAGCTAGTTACCAAAACAACAAAACAATCCTAAGGTTTCAATCACACAGCCAATTGTTAAGTTCCCTTTCTTCAACTGTCTGTCCATCCACAATTGCGCACAGACTTTTTAAAAAATCTCCAAGCTTTGAAAAGCACATTATCTCTTAAAGGGACTACACCGTCTGTCCTCCCATCATTTTAACAAACAAACTCTAGCTTCCGGTCTTCCACTTCACGCGTACTCTACACCGCTTCATAACACCTTCCAAACAAGAATGTAAACCTTTTCAATGGACTTAAGTTTGTGTAGAATTAGTATATGTCTTTACAACTAGAGTTGACAGTGATACTGCAGAGTATAATTTATGGTATTCCTGTTTGTCATGAATGACTGTAACAGCCAGGACTGTACAATGTGTGTACATGTTTCAGATGGAACTGCTCATGTGTGTAAAGGTTCCCAGAAACATGGACACTTGAGTCTTTTATAGAGAGGACATATTGTTAAGTGTTAGTGACCTAACACAAGATGGAAAGATGCATGTCTTTGATTGCAAAACCGTACTTACTTGGCACCCCTGTGGAGATTCCATTCCCTTCTCGATGCTTTAACCTAAACTGAATGCAGCTTTGCAGTTCTCCCCAGTCTTTGTAACCTTGGTTGCCTCAGTCAGTTCATGCAGTGAACACTATTAAGTTATTTGCTGACATATGTTCAAGTTGAAAGCAGCAGGAGGTTTTTGATCAGCATTTATATTTGTCTGCTGAGGTTATTTCCTCTGCTTTCCAACACAGAAGCCGATGGCTGTGCAGTGGGAGGTTTTATGTGAATGTGATTTCATAGTGTACAACCAGAGGCTCTCCAGTTGGCTAAATTAATGGGAAAACATGGCCTGAAATCTGGGGCAAACAAAATTCTGGTCTGATGACCCTATTAATGTGATTCTGTTTTCTCTCCTATCAAAAATTGCAGAGACCACTAAACAGAATGGCAACAGAAAACCATGGGGTTGGGGAGAGGAGGTGGGGGTTTATTTGCTTTTCTTACTCATTCCAGTTGCAAAGCTTGTTCGCTGCAGGATGCATGGGGAGAGTCAATTTCTGCATTCTTCATGGGAGAAGTGAGAGCTCAGACTGTTGCAAAGAAAGGAGTTCATGACAAAAATGAGGGCATGGCTATTAAAATATTTGTCATTTGATGGTGCAGTTAACTGTTTGCTGTTCTTTCATCACTGGCAATCAGGTTCAGATCTAATCAATTTAGAGGCTATCCCATCATATTGATTATCGACTGCAATAATCAACACTTTATTTAAAGCAAAAATTTGGAATAGGTAATAATGATAAATGTGATGCATTTTGGAAAGGCAACCCAGGGCAGTGAATGATAAGGTCCTGGGAGTGTTGCTGATCAAAGAGACCTTGGAGTGTAGGTTCATAGTTCCTTGAATTGCAGGTAGATAGGATAGTGAAGAAAGCGTTAGGTATGCTTGCCTTTATTGGTCAGAACATTGAGTGTAGGAGTTGGGACGTCATGTTGCAGCTGTACAGGACATTGGTTAGTATTGAGAAGTGTGGTGCTGGTTAGGCAGCGTCCGAGAAGAGTCGATGTTTTGGGCCCTTCAGGAGTCCCTGATGAAGGGCTTATCCCCGAAACGACAACCAGCCTGCTCCTCTGTTATCTGGCCACGTGTTTTTCCAGCGCCACACTTTTCGACTCTGACACTCCAGCATCTGCAGTCGTCACTTTCCCATAGGACATTGATCAGGCCACTATTAGAATACTGCATGCAATTCTGGTCTCCCTGCTATAGGAAGGATGTTGTGCAACTTGAAAGGGTTCAGAAAAGATTTACAAGGATACTGCCAAGGTTGGAAGGTTTCAGCAAATGTACGAGTCTGAATAGGCTGGGGGTGTTTTCCCTGGAGCATCAGAGGCTGAGGGGTAACTTTATAGGGGTTATTAAAATCATGAGGGGCGTGGATAGGGTGAATAGCCAAGGTCTTTTCCCCAGAATGGGGGAGTCCAGAACGAGAGGGCATAAGTTCAAGGTGAGAAGGGAAAGATTTAACAAAGACCTATCGGGCACCATTTTCATGCAGAAGGTGGTACGTGTATGGTATGAGCTGCCTGAGGATGTGGTGGAGGCTAGTACAATTGCAACTTTTAAAAGACATCTGGATGGGTATATGCATAGGAAAGATTTGGAGGGATATGGGCCAAGTGTTGGCAAATGGGATGAGGATAATTGAGGATATGTGGTCAGCATGGACGAGTTGGACCGAAGGGTTTGTTTCTGTGCAATACATCTCTGACTGTGAGACTTTGATCCTCCAGAGCCATGAGCATGCATTCTCACAGTTTCTATAGCTGGAGGACTTTGTCTGCATTTGTAGACTGCAAGTCCATAAACAAATTAATTATTTGAATTCTCGTCCAGAACAATATCAGTTTAGTAACGGAAAGGAAATATTTCATAGAAGCCTGATTGTATGAAGATCAAACTATGTGCAAGGATCACCACTGTTTAGAAAAAAAAATGAAACAAGATGCTTGATGCTTATGTGCTTATTTCCTAGACAGCCAAGTCTTATGAAAAACAGACTGCAGCAGGAAATATGTGTGAAGCTTGGATGGCCAAGAGGACATGTATATCAATGGTTTTACCATGAATTGAAAACTCTCAAATATTTTCACGTTGTGTTGTCAGCACTACTTTTGAAATTAAAGATTAGAACATTTAATTGAAATGAATTCAAGTTCATTAATTTAAAACAAAAACCTTGAACCTTGATTGAGGTTTAGCACTATCACTGAATTGATACTCCTGCCAACTTTATTTTATTTTACCCGGCAGTACAGCGATAATTATTCTAAATAGTGTTTTCTGTTTTGGTCACTTGCCTATTGGGATGTTTTGAAACAATATTGTGTGAGATCTATATAACTTTGAGCTAAGGATCATCTTTGTGACCCACCTTGGCTCCAGGGTAGGGAACATTTGAGAAAGGGGATCCATGTTTTTGTTGCTTTTGACTCCTGTGAAGAAAGGGGAATGTGGAATTATTGAAGTATTATGTGGATGGGTAGCATGAGCTGTCTGTGTTCATGCAAATGAGACAGTAAACAGTCTGTATTGTAATTTCTTCCCTGCAGTGCAAAGTATTGGCTGTCTTGGGGGCTAGGTGTTGAGGGAGTCAGGAATGCAGGTGCTGTTATTTCAGGATGTGTAAAATAAAGACAGTTAAAGTTGGCCTAGGAAAGATGAAATCTATTGGTTAAAGCTTGCACAACCATTATTAATTTTAAACCTGCTTGTGAGGTGCTCAAGAAAATTAAAAAGGTAGTTTTGATTTTTGTAGCAGTTGATTGATTTTTACGTAAGTGATTCCAATAGGTGGTTGCTCTAGGGAAAGCAAATGAGAAGGACTTATTTAAAATTATACATCATCCCACAAGTCTGTATTGCAATACTAATCTATGAGCTGTGGGCATTCTTCCAGAGATACTTATAAGTCCGTGCTACAACCTCGATACAGTCCAATGATTTCAGAATGAGAATGGAATTCCCAGTGACAACTGACTCCAACGATCACATGCCAAGGTTTCACCTTTTGAGAGTTTTACTGCAACAAATGAATGAACGGAACACCACTTAATCGACAACTAGTACAGCAAATATCTTCCCCTTTCGCTTCTTAAATTGACCAAAGCCCAACACCACATTTGTATGTTACACTGCTGTCTGAACAGAATTGTAGCTTATACAGCCCCGAGTTGCTCCCAACTTCTCACAGGTGGCTTTTTGCCCTGTATAAGTGAGTTTTAAGGTCCAATGCCCATTGAAAATAATTATCCTTAATCTTTTGAGAATTCCGAACAGGCCCTCAGCAAGCAGCATGGCCTCATGCCAGTGAATGTTTCAGGATGAATCTTCCAATGCCCTTAATTTACCTAGGATCTGCCTTTGACCAGACAATAAACTCCCACCGTCATGTTGCATGGTGGCTAATGTCATGTTTGCTACATTTTTCACAGCCATTACTGTGTTGTTGTCTCACTTCATAGGACTGACTCACTTTTCTGTCTACACTCCACGCTCATAAGTCTGTCAGTGAGTTCGGTGGTCTGTTCCTTGGATTTCAGAGTTTAAATTGACATCTTGATTTCAATAGCATAACACCGGCCTCTATGTTCCCAATGAGGCCGAATCACTTGCAGTTTTGTCATGGAGCAGAATTAGCAGGAGGTCGCGTGTCACTCCCTATTCCATTTTTTACCTGAAGTAAATGAGACAGTTTAAAGTATAACCATCTTATAAAATCTCACATTAGTAACCTCTTACCTAAAAATGGAAAACTAGCTGCTACTGTCATAACTTTTCCAGAAGACTATCAAAATGTAACATTGTAAACACCTTTACAATTGATCTAGTGTGTACAGTGTCAGGAATGACTCTAAGGTGCTTATTGGTAGCTTCACCTGTGTCACGCCACACAGCATGCTTCCATTCTCATTGTTTTTCTTGATTGACAGCTTTTCCTTATTCTTGATTAGAAAATTGTAATCTTTGTATCGGTGTTAATTTTCTCAAGGGCAACAGCTCTGTTCTTTGATTAGCTACTTCTATCCCTACCCCCTCTTCCTGTAGCTTCTTTTGAGCTCCTCTATTTTATTCCACCCAATTATCTTTACTTTTAAACATCTCAATCTCATTCATTTCACTCAGTGCTCCTCACTGAAGTATCCTGTCTCCTTTATTCTTTTAGTTTCTGCACTGAGTGACTTTGCTGTCTGAATAAGTGCAATGTGTGTGCCAGAAGACAGTCCCATCCCTTAGGATGGAGTCTTCTGATTTGGTCAGCAGTCAGGGACAGGAGAATGTGAAACATAAGACAACACTGAGGGCAGGAGCCAAAAGGCTGCAGCCTTTGCAATCATCCACCAGGCTTGAGATGCTTTTTTTTCAGCTCGTCAGGATGAAGGTGGGGGCTGCAGGGTAGATGAGCTAACTGACAGTGGGTAAACTGACACTATTTAAGGGAGGGGGTTGGTTAAATCAGGCAGTTAGTAGCAGCTTGTCAGAAAGTCACAGTAATAATCATGAGAGATCGGGCAGTTCTCTGCAACAAAGAGGGTGAGTGAAGATGGTTTTGTTGCCTGTCTGGTGCTAGGCTTAAGGCCCAATGCTCAGAGATGGAGCGGGACTTGCGTAGGAAGGAGCAGACAATGAGCATAGTCCATGTAGGTAGCAGCAACATAGGCATGAGAAAGAAGGGTCAGTTTGTGGAGCTTAGAATCAAAATAAGCATAACCTTTAAAGAGTATAATTTTCTGTCTGAGTAGGGAAATTACTGTGTGGCTTCAAATCTACTGTAGGAAAAGTGGGTTCTGAGGGACGGTTGTTACAGAACAAGCGGAAGTAGTAGGATCTCAGCAGGTCTGACAGCATCTGTGGAGAGAAAGCAGGGTAAATGTTTTAGACGAGAATGGTCTGAAGAAGTGTCACCAGATTCAAAATTTTAACTCTGTTTTCTTTCCACAGATGCTATCAGACCTGTTGAGTTCCTCCCAATTTTTATTTTTCTTTCAGATTTCCAGCATCCCCCATTCTTAGTGTTATTTTAAGTGAAAGTGGGACCTGTATCATTGGTGCAGTTTCCACCTGAACAATGGCTGAGGTTAGTGTTTCTGCAAATTGCACAAGTGAGGGAGTAGGAAGGATTTTAGTGGGAGCAAAGGATTGAATTTGAGAAGCTGTGATCAATCAAATTGGCAAAAGGGTAAAGTATTAAAGTGGAAAATGAGAAATATGGCTGTGACAGGGAGGGATAGAGAAGACAAATCCAGGAGTAAATCAACAGGTATGTTTAGGGGTTATATTAAAAAAAAGTATCTGAATGCACATGGCCAACAAAACCAATAAATAGAGTGCAAATAGAAATACAGAGGTATGATGTGGCAGCCATTTCAGAGATCTGGCTGCAGATGATAAGGACTTTGTACCTGAGTATTGAAGGGTTCAGAATATTTGAGATGGACAGGAAGCTGGGAAAAGCTGATGAGACAGCTCTGTTAGCTGTCAATTGATATTATCACAATCGAGAGGGTTGACCTAAATTCAGGACATGAGGATGTGCAAATGGCTTGGGTGAATATGATAAAGGCACAAAGTCATTTTTATATGACTTATGGTGTATACAAGTCCCTTTAAGAGTGTGAGCGCACATGAAGATGGAGCATAATGGCAGCTCGCTCTCTCGCGCTCGCTTTCTCTCTCTCACTCGCTCTTGCTCTTGCCCTCTTTCTCTCTCTCTCACTTTCTCCTACTGTCGATCTTTCCTCTCCCTCTACCTCCATGATGTTGGTCACAGAGGTGGACATTCTTTACTCCTCACCAGCATGTTCTTGACTTCCTTCTGATCCCATTTCCATATGTTCCTGTAAAACAGCTCATGTACAGCCTTCAGTTGGCCAAGCTGCTTCCATAGTTATCAAGTTGGTCAGGCCCTCCTTCACTGCTCCTTTTAATGTGCTTAAATGTTGGGATTGCCTTGTCCTTTTTGTTCCCTCTGCTGTGATCACAACCTTTTCTTAAGTCAAATTTGAGCTCAGACTTGAGTACCTGGTGCATACTTTCTTCAGCCATGCGCAACTAAATCTGACTGGCCCCCATATCAAGCACTATTGGATTGCACTTTCCTCTTCCAAAGCTGTTAACCTCTCCAGGGTCATCTTGGAGAGCAGAGATAATTATCTTTTCTCTGCTGGCAATCATCTGCACCTCCTAAGTAATGAGTATTGTGTGCTCATTGATATCTGCAGTCATCTGCTCAGCTGCTTCTCCTGTACTTTCCTCTCTTCCTTCCTCACCCAACTCGAACCACTTCCACTGAATCTATTGCTTTCTGTCTTTATGTTGTCTCATGCCCCATCATACAACTGATCCCTCTCAATTCGACCAATGGGAATAGGTATTAAGGACAGCATGCTCATAAGGTGATACAGGTGCAAAGTTGGTAAAAGTTTAAAAAAAATGGGAGGGAAAGACAGATGTATAGGAGTACACATCCAGGAGGCTTCCCAATCTATTTTTCAGCAAATTGGGAAGATGGAGAAAAGTAGAGATCTCTACATTTCTCACCACTATTCAGTGCTTTAATTGTATTAGAGATCTAAGAAAATAGATGGAGATTAACTTCACTTTAGGAGCGCCTAATCTCAACTAATTTCAGATGCTGACTATTTCTAATACTCTAACTGTAATATGCTTTGCAAGTGAATCATCTGACATTTTTTCCTGATGGAAGCTTCTGTGATGGGTCTGTGCCTTTAGCAGCAATGTGTTCTGTGCTGGTTTTCTTGAAAAAAGGTGTTGTCACAGTGGTGCCAGGATGTTGATAAATAGCTTTAGCGTTCTCTTTGGGTAATTTTCTTTCAATAAGACAAAAGAATCCTGAGTGGGCGGGGTCAAGACGCTCACAGACCCAGGAAGGTTTTTCACTTTATTTTCAGGTCGTTGAGAAGATGTCTGCTAGCTGCTCGAGCTAAAAGCTTGAGCCCTCTGCTGCACAAGTGACATCTTAGACAGTGAGGCTTCCCCTTTTAAAAATCAAAAAGGGCAGATTGTTTCTTCTGAACTGGGAAAAACAGCACGTGAGAAGAATAATGGATTGCATTTTCTGCCAAAGGGTGTGTTTATGGGATGCACTCCCAAGCACTGAGGATGTCACCTAGACAGGGGACGAAACGTTTGCAAGACAAATTCCCAGCTCGGCGAACAGAACCACAGCAACGAGCACCCGAGCTACAAATCTTCTCCCAAACTTGTGGGATGCTGTCTATATTAGAACAGTTGATGACAAGTGTTTGAACAGTGCTTTCTGTTGTTAAGTATTTCAATAGAGTAAAGTTATGCCAATCATTTTTGTTGTATTTTAACTGTATTGTAAGAATAAAGTGTGTTTTGATCAAAGCTTAGTGATGGACCCAATTGATTCATGCCTTGAATCCAGGGCCTCTGACCTGCTTTTAAAAAATATAAAAGTTAAGGTCTAGGCTATTCCATAGTATAACTTTGTGGGGGTCTGGTCCATAAGAGTCTAGGGGATTTCTGATCATCCCCTAGTCCTTACTCAACTGCATGTTTTCTTAATACTTCATTGGCTGATGAAGAAAGCATCCGGGTGATTGTGAAATGAATACACTTTGGTGATGGATCATGTCTGTCTGGTTTTTTTCCCCCCAGTAGTAGAAGGGTTCTGAGTCAGGTGTGTCTGTGTGTATGTGGCAGGAAATCGTGCTGCAGTTCATAGCCGCACTGTTGAGCTCATCTCGAAGCCCCAAGAAACATGCTACTGATTGATAATGGGGAAACATCATTATTTCTACTGTTGCAGCCCGTGGGAGTGAAGACAGCAGCATCTCATTACTTGCCATGTCATATATTTATAGAAACCCAGTGACATTTTCAGAATGAGACAGATAACATTTGAAGACATTGGAGAAAAATGCAGTTTTAATTTGCTTTCACTGCACTGCAGACAGCTGGCACGATTGGATGAGTTCATGTCATGGTGCACTCTAAGAAGTCAATTTGCCTGATTCCTGTGACCAACAAAATTTTTATTTTGCCTTTTGTCTCGCTTCTTAACCTGTGAGGGCAATCTACTCTTGAGTTAATGTTTATTTTTCCTTTTTAAGTTTTAATTTTTTGAATGAAAGTCCTTTTGAAATTTTCATGTACAGGAATAAATCCTGACTGGTGTTTAACTGAGAAAGAAATTGCTTGCCCCAGTAATTGTTCCTGATCTTAGCACTGAAAGTTGCTTGTGTCATATCAAACACTTTGTTTTAAAATAAAATTGACAGCTCCTTGGGGAGTGAGCTGGCTGAACCTGTTTACCTGTGTAGTTTAAATCTAAAGTAAGAGATATGTCATCAGAAGCAAAGGGGGCAATTCTCCAGTTAATTATTGTTTTTTCTTGCTGAAAGCTTATTTGTTTATTTTGTTCTTTTGCAAGATGATATAACGCCCTTTTTATTGAAATTCAACAAATATAAATGTTCCTTTAACATACTAAGCCAAACTGTCTCTCTTACAGACCAAAACTTGGACCTAAAATATTCTCAGCTTTAAAAAAAACAAGTGCAAGCATCATTGTGACAGGAACAATCATATGTTGGTAATCACTGATTATTGCCATACATCCATAAGCAAGATTTGGAGGTGCCGGTGTTGGAATGGGGTGTACAAAGTTTTTAAAAAAAACGCATGACACCAGGTTATAGTCCAACAGGTTTATTTGGAAGCACTATGTTGTTACCACGTGATAAAGGAGCAGCGCTCTGAAAGCTAGTGCTTCCAAATAAACCTGTTGGACTTTCACCTGGTGTCGTGTGACTTTTTTAAAAAAACTAAATCCATAAGCAAACTAATTTGGGTGCTGGAGATTAGAAATAAATACTGTGCTGGACAAACTCAACAGGTTTGGTATCTCAAGTAGATTTGGTAGCATCTAACAGATGCTGCTGTACCTGCTTAGTTTCTGGAGCACTTTCTGATTCTATTGGCATACATGTATTGCTTTTGTAATCTTTTTAAACAGTCATATAGAAACTGGAGACAATCTGATAGGGTTTTCAAATTCTCACTGTGTAATGGATTATGCATCCATTATATGTATTTAAAAGGGAATTGGATTTTCAGTAATGTAATGAAGTATGCATGTTAATTATTATTTACTATAAATGTTGTTATCACTGAATCTAAATTGCATGATAATTTTCCTTTTTCATTCAAAGGATGTGGGCTACAAAGGTTAGACCAGCTTTTATTGCCCATCCCAAATTGCCTTTGAGAATGTGGTGACATGTTGCCTTTCTTGAATTGCTGCAGATCATAAGATTTAGAATTAAGCAATTCAGCTCATTGGTTCTACACCACCTGTTCAATCTGGGCTGATAGGTTTCTCAACCTCATTAGTTTCTCGACCTCGTTGTCCTGCCATTTCACCTTAACCCTTAATTCCCTTGCTAATCCAGACCCTGTCTATCTCTGTCTTAAGTGCTTTCAATGACTTCGCCTCCACAGCCTTCTGCGGCAACAAGTTCCACAGATTCACCACCTTCTGGCTGAAGAAGTTCTTCCTCATCTCGGTTCTGAAGGGTCAACCTTTTCACTCTGAGGTTGTTCCTTCCAGTCCTGGCCCCTCCTACCAGTGAAAATATCTTTTTCACATCCATTCTATTCCGGCCCCTTGGTATTCTGAGTTTCAAGGAGGTTCCCCTCTTCTAAACACCATCGAGTACAAACCCAGACTTCTGTAGTCCACTTAGTAAATGTAGACCAGCAATACTGTTCAGCAGGGTGTCCTGTAAGATTTTGACCAGCTCCAGTGAAGGAACAGTGAATATTTCCACATCAGGGATACACATGTATTAATTTGTTAGCTCTATGATGGGGACGAAGGAGGTAGAATATGCCATTTTGGCCCTGCCATCCTGCTCCTCTATTCAATAAGATCATGGCCATCTGCTGTGGTCTATCCTCTACTTTCTATTCTGCCCCATACCCCTTGTCCATCGCAACTCAATCCATTTAGCTTTGAAGAAATCAGAAGAGGCACCCTCCAGTACCTCCTAGGAAACAGAATGCCAGACTTCAGTGCCCCTCTGAGAGAATTAATTTCTCCTCATCTGTCTTTAAAAAAAAAAGTGAAGTATTCTTTTGTTCACACAAGTACACGCACACTTTATGACTGATTTCTACTTGATAAATAGGAACAATGCTGAACAGCAGCATGATATCTAAATGGTTTCCTTGGTAACAGGGTAAATGATTTTGGTATGAGTTTTAAGCATATTTTAAGTCAAATTAGAAGGATGTGTTCGATTGGCACAACGTTGCTGACAATGTTTTTTTTTGAAGTTGATAACAAATGTATTTACAGCCCAGTAATTGCAGTACTTGATTTTTGAATCATTTGTTTCAAATGGGTTGTGTTTGGAATGGCTGTCATTATTCAGATGCTAACACCATTTTTTTTTCCCTGCGACTGAAAGCCAGCTTATGGCTCATGCGAACAAACCTGCTTAATGTTTTATAGTTCAAGTAACCGTAACTGCACTCTACTCAATCATTTATTCAAAATCACATTACCATTGATCCAGCTCTTGACAACTGATTAGCGTTGACCATACTTGAATGTACTTTTGCTTTTAGATATGTTTTCCATTTCATTGAGATAACCTGATTGAGACTCTTGTAGGTTTTGAAAGGGGCTTTGAAGAGACAGTTAGAGTTAGAGTCCAACCTGTCCATGTCGACCAGCTAAGCCAACCCAATCTAGTCCCACCTGCCAACACCTGGCCCATATCCCTCCAAATCCTTCCTATTCTTACACTCATTCAGATGCCTTTTAAATGCTATAATTGTACTAGCCTCTACCACTTCCTTTGGCAATTCATTCCATACACGTACCAGCCTCTACATGAAGACATTGCCCCTTATGTCTCTTTTATATCTTCTCCTCTCACCTTAAACATATGCCCTCTAGTTCTGGACTCCCCGACCCCAGGGAAAAGACTTTGCCTATTTACCCTATCTATGCCCCTCATGATTTTATAAACCTCTATAAGGTCACCCCTCCACCTCCGACGCTCCAGGGAAAACAGCCCCAGCCTGTTCAGCCTCTCCCTATAGCTCAAATCCTCCAACACTAGTAACATGCTTGTAGTAAATCTTTTCTGAACCCTTTCAAGTTTTACAACATCTTTCCAATAGGAAGGAGACCAGAATTGTACGCAACAGTGATCTCAACAAAGTCCTGTGCAGCCGCAACATGACCTCCCAACTCCTGTACTCAATACTCTGACTAATAAAGGAAAGCATACCAAACTCCTCCTTCACTATCCTATCTACCTGTGACTCCACTTTCAAGGAACTATGAACCTGCACTGCAAGGTCTCTTTGTTCAGCAACACTTCCCTAGGATCTTACCATTAAGTGTATAAGTCCTGCTACGATTTGCTTTCCCAAAATGTAGCACCTCACATTTATCTGAATTAAACTCCATCTGCCACTTCTCAGCCCATTGGCCCATTTGATCACGATCCTGTTGTAATCTGAGGTAACCTTCTTTGCTGTCCACTACATCTCCAATTTTGGTGTCGTCTGCAAACTTACTAACTGTACCTCTTCTGCTCGCATCCAAATCATTTATATAAATGATGAAAAGTAGTGGACCCAGCACCGATCCTTGTGGCACTCCACTGGTCACAGGCCTCCAGTCTGAAAAACAACCCTCCACCACCACCCTCTGTCTTCTACCTTTGAGCCAGTTCTGAATCCAAATGGCTAGTTCTCCCTGTATTCCATGAGATCTAACCTTGCTAATCATTCTCCCAAGGGAAGCCTTGTCAAACACCTTACTGAAGTCCATATAGATCACATCTACTGCTCTGTCCTCATCTATCCTCTTTGTTACTTCTTCAAAAAACTCAATCAAGTTTGTGAGACATGATTTCCCACGCACAAAGGCATGTTGACTATCCCTAATTAGTCTTTGCCTTTCCAAATACATGTACATCCTGTCCCTCAGGATTCCCTATAACCGCTTGCCCACCACCGACATCAGGCTCACCGGTATATAGTTCCCTGGCTTGTCCTTACCACCCTTCTTAAACAGTCGGACCACATTAGCCAACCTCCAGTGTTCTGGTATCACACCTGTGACTATCGATGATACAAATATCTCAGTAAGAGACCCAGCAATCACTTCTCTGGCTCCCCACTGAGTCTAGGGCACACCTGATCAGGTTCTGGGGATCTATCCACTTTTATGCCTTTCAAGACATCCAGCACTTCCTTCTATGTAGTATGGACATTTTGCAAGATGCTACCATTTATTTCCCTACATTCTATATCTTCCATGGCCTTTCCCACAGTAAATACTGATGCAAAATACTCGTTTAGTATCTCCCCCGTTTCCTGCAGCTCCACACAAAGGCCGCCATGTTGATCTCTCTGTAGTTGCCCTTTTGTCTTTAATGTATTTGTAAAAACCTTTTGGATTCTCCTTAACTCTATTTTCCAAACCTATCTCATGTCCCCTTTTTGCCCTCCTGATTTCTCTTAAGTGTACTCCCAACTGCAGAGCTGGGCTAAGAGGTGGCGAATGCAGTGTAATGCAGCAAAGTGCGAGGTGATTCACTTTGGGAGGACATCAGGAATGCAGAATACAGGGCTGATAGTAAGATTCTTGTTAGTGTAGATGAGCAGAGGGATCTTGCTATCCATGTCCATAGATCCTTGAAGGTTGCCACCCAGGTTGCTAAGGTTGTTAAGAAGGTGTACAGTGTGTTAGCTTTTATTGGTAGAGGGATTGAGTTTCAGAGCCACCAGGCCATGTTGCAGCTGTACAAAACTCTGGTGCGCCGCACTTCGAGTATTGCATACAGTTCTGGATACAACATTATAGGAAGGACTTGGAAGCATTGGAAAGGGTGTAGAGGAAATTTAATAGGATGTTGCCTGGTATGGAGGGAAGGCCTAATGAGGAAAAGCTGAGGAACTTGAGTGTTTTTGTTAGAGAGAAGAAGGTTAAGAGGTGACTTAGATGTATAAAAGATGATCAGAGAATTAGATAGAGTAGACAGTAAGAGCCTTTTTCCTTGGATGGTGATGGCTAGCACGAGGGGACATAGCATTTAAATTGAGGGGTGATAGATATAGGACAAATGTCAGAGGTAGATTCTTTACTCAGAGGGTAGTAAGGGTGTGGAATGCCCTGCTTGCAACTGTAGTAGACTCGCCAACTTCAAGGGCATTTAAATGGTCATTGCATAAACATATGAAGGATAATGGAATAATGTAGGTTAGATGAGCTTCAGATCGGTGTCACAGGTCAGCGCAACATTGAGGGCTATACTTCTTTGTTCTATGTACTTTTTAGGGCTAAGGGGATCAAATGGTAAGGGGAGGAAGTGGGAACACAGGACTGAGGTGGATGATCAGCCATGATCTCACTTGAAAGGCTGTATAATCTACTCCTCTGCTCGTATTTCTTTTGATGCTATATTTGTTTGAATATTGCCGTCATCACATTTTAAAGACATAAGGAAAACATTAGATGTATAAAGTTCGCTTAAAAGCAATTTATATATTGAAATAGGCTAAAACTATGCAATATGTCAGTTTAGGATTTACTTTGTCTGGACCAGATGGATAGCACATATGTGAATTATGCCCACGACTATTAATCCAATTCCTTATGGTCACATTCTACGATTTCCTGCAAATCTTTCAAACAGTAACAAAATGTGTAGCAAACAGAACATATAATTCAGCCATAATTAATATGTATTAATTTTTAAAAATATAATCAGTAAGATGAGGGTTGCAGCAGTTTAATGCTTGTAATGCCTTAGGCTAGCCTAAATTTTATTATTATTATTATTGTGTTAACATTGCAGAAATTGTACTTCTGGCTCTGTACTTGAGAATTTTAAACTTGTGTCTGAAGTTGCTGTTATTGGAACACAGAATATCTTTCACGTTTGTCAGCATAAATCTGTTGCTTAGGAGCAGAATGATCCTTTATGGCCTTGTGACTTTTAAATGTTACCTTTGGATCATCCAGTTCAGTTTGTGGTAGTGTTAATTAGGTGTAATGAAGCAGGAGGGAACTTCTGTTGTTAAAATTCGATACACTATCAAATCTAATATTGTTCATAACCTTCTTGTGCCTGCTCTCTCTGTCTCCCTGTTTCAAGTCATCAAGTTCAGTTGTGAAGTAGCATTCCTTTTTGTTATTACAAAACATAACTAAAAGCCATTCATGAAGTGCATGTAGAGAGAGAGTACCTTGAAACCAGCTATCCAAAAACTGGCAATGCCCAAAAATTAGATTTTTAAAAAATAATCTCCAATGTATCAAGTTTAATGGAGTAAATTTGGAAAAACACATCTGGTGTAGACAATATGGTTAGGTACAGATTTGCTTGTGATTAGCTACTGGTGTCACTGCTTGGAATGCTTCTGTACATGCTCTCAAAGTGACTCTTGCCTTGTCCAACCAGACTTGACCTAAATGGTTATCGCTTAGTGTAAAATCTATAAACATCTGAAATCTGGCACAGTCTTGCTCATGAAAGGATAGCATTCTGGACGACATCTTTCCAAAATGCATTTTCAAAATTAATTTCAATGATCTCAGTTTAGCCCTTGTAGCTTAATACATTACGATGAGATAGTCCACTTCCTGAACTCCTCATGAGGGTAATGATGATTGGAGCAGCTGGTTTAAAGATTAGTTTCCTCCTCCTTTGTTCGTGAACGGTGCCATTAGGATCTTGACTAGGAAAACCACATTCCTAATCCTGGGTGAAACCTGCAGTTTGAAACCATCTGATGCAGCGATTAAAGTCTGAACTGGAGGTTGCTTCAGTTACCCAGTGATGCTGTACGTCTGGTGATCTTTTGAAGGGTCAAGAGTAGTAGTGGAGAGCTGGAGCTGGCTATCATCAAGTTGTTGATCCTACAATATCAGACACTGTTGCCATTACCAAGTGTATAGATGAGAAATTAGAGTGGTGCTTGCTTCCATATCCACCCACGGGTCTACAAGACTCAATGCTAAATCATGCCTGAGTTTTCACTTGCATGAATCCTTCTCTTTAACTTTTGGTCACCCATGGTCACCAGCAGGCCTATTGTCACCATCATACCCTTCATCGATCATCTGTGAGTAGCCATCATCCCTACCCATGGTTCCAGGCCAACCACTATAGTCGATGCCCATCATGCATTGAGTAATTCCTTGAGTTAGAAAGCTGTTTCAGTTCTTTACTGGACACCACTGGCAACTGATCCCAAGGATCTCTCTCCAGCAACACATACAAAATAAATTTGATCTGCATTCTTGCCTCTGGTATGCAGTCCAGGCTTTTATGTCATGCAATAGTCTGTGTAGTGCGTAAACACTGAGGATTCTGAGTAGCGATTGTATTGACGTTGGACTGATCATGAATCCAATTTTTCTGTAGTAGTTAATCAGGCTTTTAAAATTGATTGCAGGCCTTAACTTTTGTAGCACATTCCAGTGATATTATCCAGAAACCGGAGTTTACGTTTCAGAAAATATCTCAGTTTGGTCTTTGCTCTCAATTCAGACTGAGACAGTGTGCTTTGTGTAAAATTCCCCTGGTAACATGGAATCCCATTGCTCCATGACACAATAAGGTGCCAATAGCACCAGTTCTATCTATTTATAAATGGAGAAGAGGATCTGACTTTTTATTTGACCAGTAGTTTTGGCAAAATCCAGTTGTGACTGCTTTAGTGACCGATGCATTGCAGCGGGTTTAAGATATAATCAATTGCAAATGGAAGCTATGTCTGTAAAACATAGCATGCATCATTAGGTCCTGTGTGAATTAGCACCTTCATTCTGTTGTGAATACCCAGAGTATGTCTCAGCATGGGAGATAATTAAGGCTCCTGTAAAACTTCATTAGTGTTGTGATTTTGTACTGTAGTATATGTGCATAATAGGTCTCTGTAGTGACACAGATATCCTCAGTGGTGTGCAACTGAGTGTCTTGTTGTCGTGAGTCAGTATTCTTCAGTGCTTTTAGGGTTTAAAATGCACATGAATGCTGCCAACTGAAGACCATAAAAATTGTAATAAAATTGGGTTATAAATGGCATTTTACATCTCTTAAGAGAATTACATAGAATTGTGTTTAATTGCCCCACCTGCCCCCACAGTAAATTGAACTTGCAGAATGAGTACTTTACTCTGATTTGTAGTTAGTATAGCCCCATTTTGTTCATGCCAAAAATTGATTTGTGCCATAGACTTGACACATACATTAAAAAAATCATAAATACTTCAAGTCATTAGATTCCTTTCCAACTTTGATCAATGCTTGTGTTATCTGAATATTTTAAATCTTTTAAGAGACCAGTTTTAAACCTGATCATGTATGTGGGGGGTTTTGTCTGGGTAAAATTATGACCTAAATCTCTTGGGAGGGACTGATTTTGCACAGTGGATTTGTGACACCATGATCATTAAAGTGTAACTGAGATTATGCTATTTATGCCGACTCGGGTAGAAGGAACACCACGAATAATATCACAACTGGTGTGGATCAAGATTTGAGTATTCTGAAAAAGTGCCATTTAATGTTTCTTTCTTCTCTTGTTGAATTTTGGCTGTTTCTAAAAGACTTTCCACTGGCGGGCGGCATGGTGGCTTAGTGGTTATCACTGCTGTCTCTCTGTGCCAGGGACCCAGGTTCGATTCTGTCTTGGGTGGTTGTGTGGAGTTTGCATGTTCTCCCTGAGTCTGTGCAGGTTTCCTCCAGGCGCTATGGTTTCCTCTCATAGTCCAAAGATGTGCAGTTTAGATAAACTGGCCATGCTAAATTGCCATAGTGTTCAGGGATGCACGGGTTAGGTGGATTAGCCATGGGAAATGCAGGATTACAGGGATGGGGGTGGGCCTGAGTGGGATGGTCACAGGGTCACTGTGGACTTAATGGGCCAAATGGCCAGCTTCCACATGATTAGGAATTTATTACAATTCTATGAAGAGTTTCAAGTTGTTTATATTTGAGATTTAATATTGAGGTGGAATTCCATTCTTAGGTGGAATTCCATTATTGTGTGGAATAACTTTTCAGTTTAAAACGTGTTTTTGAAGTATTTCCGTCACCCAGAAAATATAATTCATGTTGAATTGCATTCCATGTCCATTTATTTGCTGCATTATATTGTGAGTTTGTTATTAAATGAAATTTAAATTGAATGGATGATTGCAGTCTTAATTGAATGTGCCATTTATTCAGTTCTTTTAATTATAACTATGCATTTTAATTCTGTCCAGATTGGTTGCTTCTGGGTTTCATGCCAGATACTGAGGAAAAGTCTTATCCCTGTGCAGCATCATACTCTCCTTGTTGGAGAGAGAGAGGCTCATGAATTGAATTATTTAACTAAGATAACGAGATTATATTTTTAAAACTAGGGAAAAGTGAGCCAGTTCACCATGAATTATTAACTGTTTTTAAAAAAAACTGTTTCAAAGCAAATTCAATTTAAAACATCATCTTGCGACATAAATCCAATATTCTATGGAGAAATATCAGGTAAAAAAAAATGCTCATTCACAAGAAATGCCTTAACAATAGACAATTCCATCCATTTATATCCTTCGCCTTTTGACTTAGCATCTGTTTTTCATTACACATCTGTGAAGCATGTTAGGACATTTTTCAATGTTAATGCTGTTATTATAAATGCTAGTTGTGCAGATGTATGGAGTCTTGGATGTTAAAACTGATTACCCACTTGCTTTATGTGGAAAAGGAACTGCTGTTTTTGTCTGAGACTTATTACAGTCAGAAAGCTGTATTGGTGGAAGTGTGTTACCTGGCCCTCTGCAGCCTCTCCAATGCGGCATGTGACCTAGCTATTGAAAGGATTGAGCAATATTTCACTGAAAACAAAACTCAATCTATTTACATTAACCTTTTGACAGAGAGAAATAATGCTGTCCTTTGTTTGAGAATGTTCGTGGAGCACATTAAGGTCAAAACCAGTCAGCTGCTGTGGAAAAAAAACAACAGCTACTTGACTAATTTTATCACGAGTGCCTTCGGAATTAAGATATGTCATTAGGTTATCTGCAATAGCTTAATGATATTAGTGCGCAGCTTTACCATGTAAATGAATTACCTTTTCACACAGCAAATTTATTAACTTGTGTTTAGAATGAAAAGTGTATATTTCAGTTGTTTCAAAAAAAACAAATGTTTATTAAGGCTGTTTAACAAAGCACTATGCTCTGCTGCCAATGCACTGGAACAGTGAGTCAGTGACATTAGCACCATTGTGCGCCTACACCACACTGGCACCAGAAGTCATGTGCCCATTATAAAACATAGAACATTACAGTGCAGTACAGGCCCTTCGGTCCCCGATGGTTCCACAGGTCGGCGCAACAATCTGAAGCCTATCTAGATTACACCATACCATTTTCTTCCATGTTTATCCAATGACCATTTAAATGCACATGTTGACATCACTTCCTTATCTGCTGCTCCAATCTGTGTTTCATAGCGCCCCCTAGCTGAAAAGTTGTAACATAAACTTTCAGCAAGTTACATTTACATTAATACCTTAGAATAAATTGCACTTCTTCTCAAATACAGTATTAACCAGTATAGTGTTTGGAGAGCTAATAATATGTTGTGTGAAAAATTTATTTGTAGTTAAACATTCTCGTTGCACTAGATGATCTGTAATTTGTACTTGGATAAGGGAAGATATCGAGGAGGAAGTATTTGGATGGAAGCCAAAACTTCAAATCCTGTAACTGCTGTTTTGCAACTTTGGCAAATGGCTATCAATTTTGGATTATTGCTATTGAATTTGAACAGCGCTGTTGGCACAGGAGCTTTTGGAAGTAATTTAGTTAGGAATGTACAGTAGCTTTCATGGAATTACATCAAGATCTGCATGTATTATAGAAAGAAGAAGAAACTCCCTCTTTTTTTCGATTTGTCAAATTGTGCTGTCTTTATGATTTTTAACGTACCACCTCTTTAACAAATTTGCTTTCCCTTTCCTTGGTGTTAAAGCTTACATTGGTCATTTATACACATTTTCGCGTGACAGATTTGTAATGCATGATAAGTGCCTGCTGAAAATGGTTGCAACGACTTTTAAGTGCCACTAATTTAAAAGTGACTGTGTGTTTCACATTAGTGTTTTGTGGAGCATTTTGAAGTCATGAAACATGCTGTATGAATAGTACTTAATCATACTTTACAAATGGGTGGAACTTATTAAATTTGCAGATATTAACTATCAGAGTCAGAAGTCACATGAGACCAGGTTATAATTCACAAGATTTCAGAGCTTGGGTCATGTGATTTCTGACTTTTCCCACCCCAGTCCAACACCGGCATCTCCACATCATAAACTATCCAGTCAACTTATTAGTTAATGTTTCACCAGCTGTGCTCGGGCGTTGTTACCCATGGTACGTTTCCACAAGAGTTTCAGTCATTTAAAATGGTGATAATAGTCTGTGGGAATGATGTATGAATGTGTGATGTGGCCTGTAACCTGATCTCTTTGTACGTTTCCACTCCCCATAAATTCCTCACATTGCATGTGTTTAATTTGAGTTTGGTCACCAGAGGCGAAGGGTAAACTGCAGAATGGAGTTGACTCCCTCAGTCACATTACCAAAAACAAAAGCTGATGAAATGCCTGTTCAAATTCTTGGTGAATCTGAGGTTTTAGTGTCCACAAAATGGCACCTCCAATTTCTGTGCACTCCAACCTATGCATGTGAAGTCTTCTGGAGTGTTTAGAATTGATACAATGAGATACTTTACAAATTCATGTTCTTTTGTTTTGATAGGAGGCAAGGAAGGCATGTCGTCAGGTATGTCAACAGTCTGCTCCTGGACACCACCTCGATAAAAGAGAATCTTGATAGTTTCTCTCTGACCTTATTTTAAGAAGTAAGATTTGACTAAATGAGTCCTAAAGAAAGAAGAAGTAGATTAAAAAGTTAAGACATAACAGGTTTAAAAAAAGTGGTGAAAAATCAGGGTATTGGGTATAATCCTTGTAGAGAGAGGAGGAGAACTTCTTCAAGGTAGGCATCCTTGCAAGAGGATTCGCAGTAAGGTTGGCTTTAATTCCTGATGAAGGGCTTTTGCTCGAAACGTTAATTTTCCTGCTCCTCGGATGCTGCCTGACCTGCTGTGCTTTTCCAGCACCACTCTAATCTAGACTCTGATTTCCAGCATCAGCAGTCCCCATTTTTGCCTCGTTGATTTTAACCTGACTGCGAATCCTCTTGCAAGGATGCCTACCTTGAAGAGGTTCTCCTCCTCTCTCTAAAAGGCCTTCATTCCTGATGAAGGGCTTTTGCCCGAAACATCGATTTTCCTGCTCCTCAAATGCTGCCTGACCTACTGTGCTTTTTCAGCACCACTCTAATCTAGAATCGGGTATAATCCCTCTAGAGTCAGAGGGAGCTGCAGTATATGGGCTGCAGGTCAATTGGATCCTTGGAAATTGTGAACTGAATGTTTGGAAAGTCTTTAAACCTCAGCCAGGGAACGAAGATTGATAGGAAACTAGGAATATGGATCAGGTGGAAAGATGTCAAAAGGTCAGATTTGTCCCTTGAGAGATGGGATATGGAGATTGCGACTGTGCAGTTCAAAGTCCCAAAATCATCCCCAGGGTAATGGCCAAAGATCCTGATTTTCAGAAAGGGGTCAATTAATGGCCAGAACATAGATTTGCTATCCAGTTAAGAAAGCAAGTTAACTACTGCATATTAGTTATGGAAGAAGTGAATTTTAAAATTAGATTTAGATTTATTGTCACATGTTTATAAAAATACAGTGAAAACATTTCTTTGGTGTTAACTACACAGTCTCTCCATGCTCCATTGTGAAGCACTAAATATTAGGGTGACACAGTGCATAGAACTGCTGTTTTACAGTACCAGGGTTCGATTCCATCTGCTGGTGACTATCTAGTGTTTCAGGTGCTGGATGGTGCACTAACCGAGTTTGAGTGAATATCAGATTATTATTAGTTTGAAATGGGATACCTGAACATTACATTGTAACATCAGTGAGTTGGAGTTGGTTGTGTGGGAAATCTGAATGTTGTAACTTTTCTACTTTGTGTAATTTCAGTGAGTTATAATTCATTATTAACTATGCAAATCTGCAAATCATTCCTCTGACTTTGATTCCCATGTCTTATGCCTTTGTCCATATCCCCTGCTGTCCAACCAGCACAAGACTCTCTCTTCGAAAGAGGGAAAGAACAATAATTATTTGGGAGTGCCATGGAAATTTTTCTGATCTGTGAAGTGGAACTTGTACCCATTGTTTAAAAAATGCACAAGATGTACAGCATACCAGTTCAGACCATCATGTAAATGTCTATGAGAAATATCAAATTTTCTGCAAAGATTTACCAGAAAAACAGTTTCTCCTTTCCAACACTACAGCTTGAAAATGTGATTAATATTCTGCTGTTTCTCATTTTCTTTGTTTGGAGATTACTGGGCTAAAGAGTCAATCCTGGAAAAGGATTACTGACATATTTTTAGCTGTGTTGCTTTCCAGAATGCACTGTCTCAAAAAATATTGTGTAGTTTTGACACAGGTTGGCATTCCCTGCAGCTGCTAATACCAAATGCTAAACTGAGATGTCCTCCCATGTACTCCACATGCCTTTGATTAATAAACAAGTGCCACATGTAGTGACTAAACTAGCATTCATACATTACACTGTTTGCAGTTTAAAAATAAGATATTTTTTTAGCTACGTTTACTTGACTTTAGATAATTAATGGTTGGTTCAGCTCCTGTATATAGGCTGCTATGGTGTGATTTTGGTTGGAGATAAATGCATGGCAGTGATTCAAGCTAATGTTTTTTACACAACTGAAAATCCATTGGACTGCCATTTCAGCGATATGTGAAATAACAGAATTATTATTCAAATGTTTTGCTTGTCTTTTTTTTCCTTTGAGTATCATATGACTTTAGACTTGGAAGTTTTGCATTTGGTCACTTTACCTTTGATTGCAATGATCTGAATTTAGGTCATGGTTTGATTTCTTCGGTCAGGGAAATATATCTATATGTGTAATTTAAAATAGAAGCTATCCACTGTCAGATGGCCATTGTATTGTAGAGAAGGCTCATTCCTCTTGTACTTCATTACATGGAGCTATAGTTGTACAGCAGGGAAACAATCCCTTTAGTCCAAGCTGATCATAATCTCAAACTAAAACAGTCCCAATTGCCTGCTCCTGGCCCATGTCCCTCTAAATCTATTCATGTACCTAGCCAAATGTTTTTTAAATGTTAGAATTGTACTCACATCCACCACTACTTCACACAGTGCTGTGTTAGTTTTTAGTTTTCTTAATGCTGCCTTTATTTACATGACATGGCGCAACAAAACTCTCATTGCATTTTTTATATAATATATGTTTTTTCCTCACATTGCAGTCCAAATTTATTGGACCATTACCATGTCAAGTTACTTGGCTTGTTGTAAGACACTGTTGGTGGCTGAGACAACATACTAAGTAATGGAAAGATATAGGGAAGCTTGAACAAATGTGGGGAGGTAGTGGGGTAATGGTCATGTTGATGGATTTATAATTCAAATCCCTGGCTAATGTCTGAGGGACCTGAGCTCAAATCCCACCTTGGTAAATGACAAAATTTAAATTCAATTTTTAAAAAAAATCTGGAATTGAAAAATGTCAGCCGATTAACAACCACTTAATTGATTGTTACAAAAGCCTATCTGTTTTACTCATGTCCTTCATTGAAGAAAATCTACCAACTTGGTATATCACTGCAGATCCATAGTAATGCGGTTGACTCTTTGTGAATCATGAAAATTTGCATCAGTAAAATTACTGGGAGGGGTGGGGGATAGCAGTTCTGATTCATCTAAAATAAAATTTTGTTAATGCATATAAATAGAAGAATAAAGTGCTTTGGGTCCACTCTGCACACAGTAAGGTCATGGCTGAACATCTTCAGTCATAGGCTACAGTAGCCTAACCCTATCCTATATCCCATGACCCATTTCGATGAAGGGTCATGACCTGAAATGTTAGTCTTGTGGTTTAGAGATCATTGGAGACTAGATATATGTACCCAAGAGGCATATTGGGACTCTGCAGAAGTCTTGACACACCATGGGAATTGTTGGGAAGTTTGTGCTTCTGAAGAACAATTTTTCCTTGCACTTTGGGACCTTCTGAAAAGTCTCTGACTTGTAAATTTGAATCAGAGACTGAATAGTTACCCAGGAAATGGTCAGTTAAAATGCCCAAAATGTCAATTTTCCTGCTCCTCGGTTGCTGCCTGACCTGCTGTGCTTTTCCAGCACCACTCTAATGTTGACTCTAATCTCCAGCATCTGCAGTCCTCACTTTCGCCTCGATTAAAACCTAGTCTGGGTAATGGCACAACCTGATTCATTAAAACCTCTCATTGGTGGATCCTGACTCCTTAATAGTTTTCCCTTTGCCTTCCCAATCAACCTTTTTTTAAAAATTCATTCACAGGATGTGAGTATGCTAGCTAGGAGAGCATTTGTTGTCAATCCCTAATTGCCTAGAGGGCAGTTGAGTGTGAACCACATGCTCTGGAGTCACATGTAGGCCCGACCAGATGAGGTTGGCAGTTTTGTTCCCGAGAGGACAGCAGTGAACCAGATGGGGTTTCCCCCAGCAATTCATTAGATTTTTAATTCTGGGTTTTAAGATTGAATTGTAACATTACCTACAATGGGTTTCCAGACCAGGTCCCCAGAACATTACCTGGGTTTCTGGATTAATTGTCTAGCGATAATCCTACTAGTTCAACACCTCTCCCGACCAACCTGACTACCTGCTGACACAAGCCGACTACTCCTCTGAGCTGAGGAGTCTATACCTTCCAAACAAATTGGGTCCTTTTTGCTATTTATATAAGGCTTCTCCATTAGTTGGACTACACATGAACCCGGGCCTCACTCTGAAGTATTAAGGAGTCCTGGCACAGCTGAAAATTGTCATATTCTTCTGACCCAGGAGTGCATGCTGCGAAATCTCAGGGATCCTGTTAGATTTGCACAAAGTAGTTAACTGGAGCATTGGGTCCAGTTTTGAGTGCCACACTGCAGGAAAAATGTCAAAGCATTTAGAGAGAATTACAGAATTGATTCACAAGAATTGTTTGAGGGATGAGCACCTTCCATTATGTGTATAGGTTGCACAAGTTTGGGCTGTATTTCTTTGATAGAGAAGGATGAGAGGAGTTTTGACAGAGGTATTCCCACCTGGGGAAGGTGGGACCTCTATAAACAGGATGATCTACACCTGAACCTGAGGGGCACCAGTATCCTTGGGGGGAGGTTTGTTAGTGCTCTTGAGGGGGGTTTAAACTAACTCTGCAGGGGCATGGGAACCTGGACTGTGTAGCTTTAGGGTGCAGGACCTGGAGTGTAGGGAGGCTAGGAACATGGCATCAATCTCAAAGGAAGGTGCCTGTAAACAGGAAAGTGGCTTGAAGTGTGTATACTTCAATGCAAGAAGTATACGAAATAAGGTAGGTGAACTTGCAGCGTGGGTTGGTACCTGGGATTTCGATGTTGTGGCTATTACAGAGACATGGGTAGAACAGGGACAGGATTGGCTGTTGCAGGTTCCAGGGTTTAACTGTTTTAGTAGGGCCAGAGGTGGGGGTAAAAGAGGGGGATGTGTGGCATTGCTTGTCAAAGGTACTATTACAGCGGTGGAAAGGATGGTGGATGAACACTCGCCGTCTGAGGTAGTTTGGGCTGAGGTTAGGAATAGGAAAGGTGAGGTCACCCTGTTAGGAGTTTTTATGCAGGCCTCCTAATAGTCCTAGAGACGTAGAAGAAAGGATTGCGAGGATGATTCAGGAGAAGAGTGAAAGTAATAGGGTGGTTGTTATGGGGGACTTTAACTTTCCAGATCTTGATTGGGAAAGCAATAGCTCAAGTTCGTTAGATGGGTCGGTGTTTGTCCAATATGTGCAGGAGGATTTCCTGACACAATATGTAGACAGGCCAACAAGAGGTGAGGCCATACTGGATTTGGTTCTGGGTAACGAACCAGGCCAGGTGTTAGAATTGGAGGTAGGTGAGCACTTTGGGAACAGTGACCACAATTCGGTGACTTTTACTCTAGTGATGGAGAGGGATAAGTGTGCACTGCAGGGCAAAAGTTATAGCTGGGGGCAGGGAAATTATGATGCGATGAGGCATGACTTAGGATGCGTGGATTGTAAAAGTAGGCTTCAAGGGGAGGGTGCACTTGATATGTGGAGCTTGTTCAAGGAGCAACTATTGAGTGTCCTTGATCAGTATGTACCTGTCAGGCAGGGAGGAAAGTGTCGTGTGAGGGAGCCGTGGTTTAATAAGGAATTGGAATCCCTTGTTAAAGGGAAGAGGGCGGCCTATGTAGAGATGAGGCGTGAAGGTTCAATTGGGGTGATTGAGAGTTATAAGGTAGTCAGGAAGGATCTGAAGAGAGAGCTAAGAGCAGCAAGGAGGGGACATGAAAAGTCCTTAGTTGGTCAGATTAGGGAAAACCCAAAGGCTTTCTATAGATATGTCAGGAATAAAAGAATGACTAGGGTAGGAATAGGTCCAGTCAAGGATAGTAATGGGAAGTTGCATGTGGAGGCTGAAGAGATTGGGGAGACACTGAATGAATACTTTTCGTCAGTATTCACTCAGGAACAGGACATTGTTGCCGATGTGAATATTGAGTCACAATTAATTAGAATGATGGCTTTGAGGTATGTAGGGAGGAGTGTTGGAAATTCTGGAAAGGGTGAAAATAGATAAGTCCCCTGGGCCTGATGGCATTTATCCTAGGATTCTCTGGGAAGCAAGGGAGGAGATTGCAGAGCCATTGGCCTTTATTTTTATGTCCTCGTTGTCTACAGGAATAGTGCCAGAAGTCTGGAGGATAGCAAATGTGGTTCCCTTGTTCAAGAAGGGGAGTAGGGATAACCCTAGTAACTATAGGCCGGTGAGTCTCACTTCTGTTGTGGGCAAATTCTTAGAGAGAATTGTAAGGGATAGGATTTATGAACATCTGGATAGGAATAATGTGATCAAGGATAGTCAGCATGGTTTTGCGAAGGGCAGGTCGTGCCTCACAAATCTTATTAAATTCTTTGAGAAGGTGACTAAGGAGGTGGATGAGGGTAAAGCGGTAGATGTGGTGTATATGGATTTTAGTAAGGCGTTTGATAAGGTTCCCCATGGTAGGCTACTGCAAAAAATACGGAGGTATGGCATTGGGGGTGAGTTGGAGGTTTGGATTAGGAATTGGCTGGCTGGAAGAAGACAGGGTAGTAGTTGATGGTATAGGTTCATCTTGGAGCGCAGTTACTAGCGGTGTTCTGCAAGGATCTGTTTTGGGGCCATTGCTGTTTGTCATTTTTATAAATGACCTGCAGGAGGGGCTAGAAGGTTGGGTGAGCAAGTTTGCGAATAATACGAAAGTCGGTGGAGTTGTTGACAGTGAGGAAGGATGTGGCAGGATATAGATAAGCTGCAGAGCTGGGCAGAAAGGTGGCAAATGGAGTTCAATGTTGGTAAGTGTGAAGTGATTCACTTTGGTAAGAGTAACAAGAAGATGGGGTACTGGGCTAATGGTCGGATACTTGTAGTGTGGATGAGCAGAGGGATCTTGGTGTCCATGTACACAGATCTCTGAAAGTTGCCACCCAGGTAAATAGTGCTGTGAAGAAGGCATATGGCGTACTGGCTTTTATTGGTAGAGGAATTGAGTTCCGGAGTCCTGAGGTCATGTTGCAGTTGTATAAGACTCTGGTGCGGCCGCATCTGGAGTATTGTGTGCAGTTTTGGTCGCCATACTATAGGAAAGATGTGGAGGCACTGGAATGGGTGCAGAGGAGGTTTACAAGGATGTTGCCTGGTATGGTAGGAAGATCATATGAGGAAAGGCTGAGGCACTTGGGGCTGTTTTCATTGGAGAAAAGAAGGTTTAGGGGTGACTTGATAGGTGTACAAGATGATTAGGGGTTTAGATAGGGTTGACAATGAGAACCTTTTTCCATGTATGGATTCAGCTATTACGAGGGGGCATAGCTTTAAATTAAGGGGTGGTAGGTATAGGACAGATGTTAGGGGTAGATTCTTTACTCGGCGAGTCGTGACTTCATGGAATGCCCTGCCAGTATCAGTGGTGGACTCTTTATGGGCATTTAAACCGGCATTGGATAGGCATATGGAGGATAGTGGGCTAGTGTAGGTTAGGTGGGCTTGGATCGGCGCAACATCGAGGGCCAAAGGGCCTGTACTGTACTGTATTTTCCTATGTTCTATGTTTCTATGTTCTAAAATGGAGAAAACACAAGAGATTGACACAAGATAATACAGCTAGTGCAGGCACAATGGGCTGAATGGCTATCTCCTGCACAATAATATATTTACATTTCTGGAGAATAGTGAAGGGTCTGGACAGAGTGGATAGAGAAAAAAAAATGTTGCTGCTGAAAAACCAGAGGGCGCAGAATTGACATTGTTGGCAAAGGAAGAAGTGGAGACTTGAGGAAATGTTTCTTTCAGGTCATAGTTTGGGTCTGGCATGTTCTGCCTATGAGTATGTGGTGGAGACTGGTTTAATAGAGGCATTCCCAAGCGAAATGGATTACTATCTGTAGATGTAAGACGTGCAGGGTTATGGGAAGAAAGCTGGAGAAGGGCATGAACCAAGTTGCTCATTTGGAGAGCTAGAATGAAAGTGATGGGCCAAATGGCCACATCCTACCCCTGTAACAATTCTGTGGTTTTGTACACTGTGTGCTCTCTGTAAACGACCTGACTTAGGAGCACAGTTTGTTTGCCTAGCACTTAATAGAACTGAATTTCTAACCCTTTGCATTTCATTGCAACTGCAAATTGTATCATATATCCGTTGTAAAGGGCAACTCAGGACGGGCCGTAAATGCTGGCCAGCCAGTGACACCCATGCCCCACAAATACATTTTTAAAAAGGAATATCACTAGATATTTTCTAAGCTTTAAACAAATCATTAGTTTGTATTGCTGTGAGACAAATTTTAAAAATTGCCTTCCCTGTGGTAAAAATAGTCACATTTTTATGCCAGTAACAGAAGGGATATTGCCATCTACAGCATTGGTCAAGAAATGTACAAAAAGAACAAGTTTTTAAAAAATTGCTGGAAGAGTAATGTTCATATTTATTCGGGGGGGGGGGGGTGTGGGGAAGCAGACAATGTGGTTACAAATGAATGACAATTGTGGTTTGATTAAAATGAACGTTTCTAATGCTGTTTTCTCTTCTATGGTCCACCTTTTGAGTGTTTGGGCTAAATTGCGCTCCATTGTCAGAGCAATATTCTTTAAACCTTAATGGGATGTGGGCCTTGAGGTTGACCCAACCAGAATTTTCAAGAGGGCAAGTAAGAGTCAACACATTTCTGTGGATCTAGATGGAGTCCATACAATGATGTTAGCTTTCATTTCTCAGAGGAACCATAGGAGTTTTTATGAGAATCACCAATGATTGCTTTTAATTCAGATTTGCCATCTCCCATCTCCCATTTCCCATTGAGGGATTTGAACCCATTTCTTGAGAGCATAAGCCTGGATTATTGGCCCAATGACATTGTTATTTAGCCAATGCCTCTACATGGGCTATATTGGCAAGTTATTGTTTCCATACGAAGCTAAGCAGAATCCTGTCTTTTTTCAATGTCCAAAACCGTGCATGTGTGGTCTCTCGCACACTCTCTTGCTCACTCTCTGACTCTGTCTCTCTCTCTTGCACTCGTGCTCTCTCTTACTCATGTGCTCTCTGTCTGTCTGTCTCTCTCTCTCTCGCACTCTCTTGTGCACACACACATCAGTGGGGTTCACAGAATACTTTTGTGTCCATACTGTTTCCTAACCCAGCGTCACAGTTGAAGAGGAAAGGCCCAAATGCAGGCCAGCTGAGATCCACTAATCTGAGCTGGATGTATACTGATTTTCAGTGCTTTTCTCTAGACTCATCATGAACCATTGAGTGACCAAGCTTAAATTAAATGCTGAAGTCCATGCCACTGAATATTAGAGCAGTGGACACGATTACCTCATTCTTTGACATAGCTTTCTCTGAATTAATTCAGTTCCTAAAGATTTGAAGGCGTGTTGGTATGTGATACATTTAAACTGATGTAAAATTGAATGCGATGATGTTGCCCAACTAATTTTAGTTCCTGTACTTCTAAAAATAAATTTGAAGAACATCTATGATTGAGTTTGACACATTCTGTCATTACAGCAAATGGATTTCATGTCTTTTTATTATGATGATGTGAATGATCATCTGTGCACATTTTGCAGATGACCTAGGCATGATGAATTGATTTTGAATTCTAAATTAGCTTTTAATGGGGCAGTATTATCAGCATCTGGGTTTAATCTCTGTCATTTTGCTAACTTCTCTATTCCTTACCTGCTTCATAAGAGAACAATATCCCTGATCTAATTACTCACCAGGAACTCCTGCAGGACTGTTAATCGGAATCAGATCCTCTAAATGATGATGAGATTTGCAATATTGCAAGAGAACAACTGCTAGTGTGTAAATGAGCGCAGTCATTGAGACATTATTGATAAAATGTGCCAAAACCATGTCTCAGTTGGTAAACTGGGTATGTAATAGATTGGCAATTATTATAATGGCTTCATTTAAAATTACATTCCGTTATTTCACAATCTGTGCTTTTTTTCTTTGTTGGAGGATTGTGAGTGCAGGGCTGATAGTCTGGTCCAGCGTTGACTATTTTATTGTGTCTTGTGTGCTGATGTTTAGATGAATTTGTGTCTGTTAAGAAATATGGTCTTTTGAGGAACTGATCCATGTACTCCACAAAATCGGCATATAATGAAAACAGACACACTCGTGGGTGTGTTGGTGAGGATGAAAAATGTTGGTTTAGTGCTTTCTCAATGCCATGGTTATCTCAGTGCTGCTGTTTATACAGCCCACTTGGTGTTAGATTTGCACTGTGTAGGAAGTGCTTCTGTCATGTTGGACTTCTCAGACGACCACCTGTGATCACTGTAGTTGCCACTTTGAAACCGATTCTAAGTGCAGCGATATGTGAATATTTTGTATTTTGTACTAGCTGCAAGGAAACTGTTGTAGAGAGGGAGAAAAGAGGATTTTCAATGACTTTTCTGAACACCCTCCTGTTCTGGGGACACCAATCTCTGCAGATGCTGAGCTGCTCTGTGCCAGTTGGTGATGCTGAAACCACATTAGTTGGGAAGAATAAATATTACATCATTCCTTTCCACTGCTATAGGTTTCCTTATTCCCTTCAGGAGCTTGCTGCCATTTGTCTCTACAGACATACCATTTGACCTTTCTGTTTGTCTGACCCTGAATCTGTTCCTTTACTCTCTTAGCAAGTTTCCTTTCAATTATCCATGCTGCTTATTCTGAAATTCCTCCCTTTAAACCCCTCTAAGTCAGACACCTCTGTTTGGACCCTCTTCCCAATCCAACTGTTGGATCAAGGTTTTGGTCACGCCTCTCGAGTGCTGCATCCTTTTTCTGATTAGACTGCTACCAAATCTATCCACATGAGTAATGCTGTACAGTTGAATGTCACTGATATTATATATAGTGGTTATGACAGCAATGTTGGTTAGAATAACAGGACATGCCCCTACTGTTGTTCCAAATACACCAAAGGGTGTTTAATATCCCTCTGACACTGGATCTTAGTTTCATGTTTCCACAGAAGAACAGCACCTCTAATGAAACCCCTCTTCCCTGTGGTGTAAGGCTAGATTCTCTGTTTAGGACATGATGCTGGGCTTTGCTAGACCTGACTGGTTGTGAACTTATAGCATATTTTTTAAAAACTTCTTCTTTTAATACTCTTCTGAAACTTTTCACATAGTCTTGAGAAGGGTGCTCAGTATGTACCTGATCATTGAATTGCATCCCCACGTTACTTCTGAATCTTGCTCAGCTAATCATATCTGTGTGAACTGCATGTCCTTTTGGTGTTCGATTGCTGCCGACTGATAATTGAAGTCTGTGACTTGTTAAACAAATGTGTATTATTTCCTATTAGCGAAACCCATTCAGCTGCTTCTTCAATGAATCACACTGTGCTAATGTCCCTCACCTTTCCCAATCAGCAAAGCCACTGATTGAGTTTCTCAATGATAAAGCACAAGTATAATTTCTAATGGCGTTTTCATGTCAGCTTCAAGGTAGTTCCTCATTGCGTGAATCTGCAGGATGCTGTTAGAATTGACTCTTGTATCACTGAAAAATGCCAGCTGATGATTCATCAGGGAATTTATAAAATTCTTTTTTGCAGTTGAAATGTGAAAGGGATGGTATACTATTTTTGTAACCACCAAAGGAGACTTGCGTGTATTTAATTATAGTTTACTTAGATGATGGTGTCACTAAACTTTAAAAAAAACACTTAAATGTGAAAATTGCCTCCAATTTTACGTTGCAATGTATCAAGATAGAAATGAGCTTATATTGGCTTTTGCAGCTTAGTTTGACTGAATTCTCTCCAAGTTTTCAGCACTCAGTGACTCCTTATAAGATCATACCTTGTTGAGAAGCAGGGAGGCACATTACATTCCTGAGAATGGATGCAAAAGCTGAGCTGTCACTCAACATTTTTCTCCATGGTTTTCCCTTTATTCCTTATCGCATTCCAAACTTGTAAAGAATCAAAATGCGACACATTTAATAATAGAAATAGAACATACAACATTACGCACAGTACAGGCCCTTCAGCCCTCGATGTGGCGCCAACCTGTGGAACTAATCTGAAGCCCGTTTAGCCTATACTATTCAATTCTCGTCCATATGCCTATCCAATGACCATTTAAATGCTCTAAAAGTTAAATAATAAATGAAAAACAAATCTCTTGTTGTCAAAGGACAGTAAGAAAAAGAGACTTTCACTTCAGTATAGCAAAAATAAATAGTCTGCAAACTTAACTTCAAATATGCTTGTCTTATGAGGAAAGGTTGGACAAACTGGGTCAGAATCTATTGGCGTTAGATGAATGAGACAGATTATTGAGAGACAGATGATTCTGAAGGGAATTCAGAGTGGATGCTGAGAAGATGTCTTCCCCCCCCCCCTTTATGAGAGAGTCTAGAGCTAGCAGATACAATTTAAACATCAGGGGTTACCCATTTAAGACAGATAGGAAGAATTTTTCTGCCAGAGACTCATTGATCTGAGGAATTCTCTCCTTGCAGGGAGCAGTCGAGGCATATTTTTTTAAGTTGGTGTTAGATTCTTGATTGACAAGAGAATCAAAGGGAATAATGGGGGGAGACAGGAAAGTGGAATTGAGGGCATAATTCCATCAGCCATAATATTATCATGTGGCATACTAAAGCTTATGGAGCTGTATGGCCTACTGTGTTACTAATTTGTATGTATTTTCAACACGTTCACCAAGCTGGGCAGTTTAGTATCTCAGTTGAGTGGTGTGATGTGCAAAGCAATTTCTTTTTCTCAGTTCCACAAATGCCAAATGATCCTGAGAGATGTAAGGTTATGTCTGAAACTTTTGTCCACATTGTAAAGTACTTGGCACTTTATGAAAGTAGCTGAACTGTTGATTTTGCCGAGAGAGATTCTGTATATAAGTGGGATCATTTATAGTTTTAGCCCAGGACATGTTTTATTATACTCTGTTTTTAACATAAAGTAGCACTGAGAACGTTAGTTAATAATCACTTTTCTATTAGTTAATAGTCCACTTTTCTGCTAAAATCAAACAACAGAGGAAAATATTTTCTTAAATGGTTACAATTTCTGCACTTTCTCAACTCTGGTCTGTGATTATTGTTGTATTATTAATAATTTCAATGTGGACATGTTCCTCTCTGCACCTTTCCCATTTTAAGTGGAATTCTCTAATTATCTGACATTAACTTTAAAAAGAAAACACTCAATCTAATATTATGTTTAGTTTTTGTATCTGGATGGATTATATACCTAAATTGTTAAGTCCATCGCAGGTTTAGTATGGGTAATACAATTAAGAACTAGACACACAAACTGTATTTCAGAGTAAAAACCATCTTTGTGGATTCTAAGTGCCACTTGATTTAGTGTTTCCTTATCTTCAACTGAATATTTTTAGCTTTTAAGTATTTTATAATCTGTTGCAATGTTAATTTTTAAGAGATTTGAATTTCTCATTGATTGCTGAAAGAATGATGCAACAAAATTTCATGTGTTAAAACTTTGATAAGTTACTGAAAAAGGCACTAATGACTAAACTTTTTATTTTGCTTTTGTAGCCAGCTTATACTTTGATTTTTCAGAAATTCACATCCCTTTTGTACACTTATCACTGACAACACACTCCACAAATGGTAGACGTTTTATTATATAGTCCAGTTACACCCAGCTGCTGATGGATTTTTGTATTGCCATGACTAAGTAGTAACTTTGGATGAATTTCTGTAGGCACTTGCATCACTTATTGGAGTGTTTCCTAAAGCCAATTTCAATGAAACTTCTCCCCTGGCCATACCATGGTGGATCTCCAGAATACTTAGATGGCTGAAGGATGCATCTCCTTGATTAGAGATCTCCCTTGAGAAGTTGGTCATGGTAGTTCACAAAGCCAAGCAGTCTCAATTGTCTACTGAACACTCAACTGTTTCTCTGTGTGAGGTGATCATTGATTTTTAAGGAAGCCCGTAAACTGATCTCAAAGAGATAACTTCCTCTGTTTTCCTTCCCTTAAAGTGAAGCATGTTAATTTTGTGTTTCGGTTAAAATATGAATTAACTATCCCTGGCCCCCCAGTCTCTCCATTTTAGATGTGCTCGCAGGTCAGTATTTTTCTGGGAGACTTGGAATCTACTCCTGAAATTCAGAGCCTGAATGTTTCCAGCATAAATGCCTTGCACCTTCTACTCAGTATAATAATCTTAGCCTTTTTTTGATCTTGAACATTTACACCACTCAGTCAGACTCTAAATCATGACCTCTTTCATTCAATCTTATTTTGAATCTAAAGCTTAAAATTATAATCGTCTAATAACATCATCATTGCGACAATGTACAACTGTTCCTTATTTAACTTCTGAAACTAAATCTGCTGCAACCGATATGGCCAGAAATCTCTTATTCTGAAATTTAGTTGCCTCAGATTATTTTTAAGATGCTCAAGGCAATTGCTTTAGTCCAGTGTTTTGAGAAGGCAAACTTGAAAGATGCAATCTTTCAAAGAGTTTCAACTAGTCCTTTGTAATGTTCCGTTTCTGCTACATGCATCAGGTGAATAATTAACATATAGGTGGGTTTCTGTTTGTTCATGCTGGTGACTAGGTGACCTAACCTCATTCGATAATCCAGATAATTCCAAAGTCCAGGAATAACCTGATCCCAAGCATTCTGGATTAGAGAGGTTACATTTATTTTGAATCTGAAGAGATATTCAACTCTTCCTTGTTAAGTCAAAATAAGCAAAGTTGCTTTATAATTCTGTTTTAGTTTTATTTTAAACGCTTGTTTCCATCTTTTTCAGCTGATATAATTTCTACCGTAGAGTTCAATCACACTGGGGAATTGTTGGCTACTGGGGACAAGGGAGGTCGAGTTGTTATATTTCAGAGAGAGCAAGAGGTGAGTGTTTCGAAATTGTGATGTCACTTATAAAAGGACACATTTTATTGTAATGAACTATTATGATAGGACATTCTTATCTGTCTGACAAGTTTTGCTGTTACTTTCAGCATCTGTTGAACTTTCTCAGCTGGTAAAACATTTTCATTTATGTTGCCAGGAAAGTAAGTGGAGTAATTAAACTACTGCTTCATCATTGGGTGGATATTCCGAAGTACACTCACCCCCTAGTTCCATTGTAAATGTAAAAAGCTGAAAGTGCTGCTATTGAGTATCAAAGCATTCTGATATAAGCAAAAGCAACATCATCCCAATAAAAAGTATGGACGCTGACGACCTGTTTTGTTGACTAACGCTGCTGGAAAGTTCACCCTATGTTTTATAGCTGTGTGAAGGAATCAGATTGTTACCCTGAATGACACTGAAACTGGAATTGTTTATCAAAGTCCAATTCCCAAATAGAAGTCTCCTGTTTCGATGCTTTTTAAATGAAGAGCATTTTTTATGAGTTTCCTTCTAGATCTTGAAGTCAGCAATGGCAGAACATTTCTCCATAAAAACAGGCCATCGCAATGGTTTAAAAAAGGAACAGATAACCAAAACAACGTGACAATGATTTAGCCATATCAATTGGAAATGGCTATATCTTACCTTGAATAAAATTTCTACACTACTGTCTCCTTGCACCCTTCCCCCCCCCCCCCCCCCCCACCAACCACCAATGATTTTTTTTCCTTCCTTGAAGATGCAAAGCTTTTTCTTTGGGACATAGATCCACAGCCACTCATGCCCTTTTCGATTGTGTCATTCAGTATTGACTGTCAGTCTCTGTTTGCATCAGTTATTCCAGCTGATGTTGGTACTGAATGAGTCGGATTGCAGAGTGACTGCAAAGATCATTTCTTTTCTTAAAAACTTAATGCAATGGTCTTTTGCTGAAGTATAAACACTCAAGGCTGTAGATTTTGGATTTAAACAATAAACAGAGGTCTGTTACTCAAAAGAAACAAAAACAAATCGAAACAAACCAAGCTGTGTACACATCACACTGTTTGAAGGATGTGTCCAAACAAAATTCCATCCATTCCTGAACATCACTTTATAGTTAATCAAACATTGAGAGCAATCTGCCAGTTTAACCTAACTGCATTTTCTCAATTCCAATCATGTGAATTATGAAGACCTCATCTTGAAAACTCACTGAACTGGGATCTTAAACTTTCTCAGCTTTAAGCAGCCAAAGCACCAATCATTTCTGGCCTGTAAATTTCGTAATATAAAATCTTTTTCACTGAGGTAACATTGTTGATTGCTGTGAATGATCTGCTTTTGTAGGAAGAGACTATCCTTGTGTCTGACCTCAGTGTTGTTACAAGAGACAGGCAGCGGAACCAAATCGGCTTTTCTACCTCTGTATTCACAGCACTGAAAATTAAACCGTCAAAGATCCCCAAATCACTCCAGTGGTTCTTAAGTAGACCTTTGAATAACCAATCCCAGACTTCTCAAATAATTAACTTCCAGGCACTGGTTTTGTATCTTAAAACAAAAGACTTGACTATTTGGTAAAGACACAATAACTCCAGCAGAGAGAAAATTAAACAACATGGTAATCTAATTAAATTCAAAAAAATTGTTTTCAGCCCCCATTCACAAAAGACAGACTGAAAGTCAAACACAGTTAAGGGATAAGTAAAAGGAAATGACACAATTGGCCAGATTACTTAAATGACTTTCACAATGCATTGTTTCACAGGAATAGATATGGTCCACTTGGATGCTTTTTGGAAACGTTGATCACTGTCACCTTCTCAGTTCGTTGAGGCAAAGGCAATAATGCTCCTAACTCAGCTTCCTACTCTTTAAGCTTCCGTAAATTGGTATAGCAGATTATGCAGGAAGCTTTCAAAACTTCTTGCTGTCTCGGTAGCAACCCAGAGCCATCTCTCAGAAAACAACTTACATGGTACTAAATTAGCATAGGATATCCAGTTGGCATGAATGAGTTGGACCACAAGGTTTGTTTCATGCTGTACATCTCTCTGACACTATGGCTCTAATAGTCCAAAAACCTTGCAGATCTGCTGTTTAACATGCATTGGCTTTAAATCATAGTTCCAGGAAAACTGACAGAGTTAAGTTTTAAACCTTATCACAAACCTCTATATGCCATTAGTTTGAAATTGAAACCATTTTTAAAAACATGTTAAAATAAATAAATCACGCACCGTTCATCTCAAAGGGAATCAAACAAACTCTCAAATACAAATTTTTTTGTCAGGAATTAAAGGACTTTATTTAGGGTTTCCAAGATGGATTGATTTTATTTTTTGTTTTACTCTTTGCACTAACCCTTAAACCAAGACACCTATGATCATCCACCAAGCTGCTGCTTAAATAGAATAGTGTAAACTGGAAATGAAATCTCAACTCCTTATACACCAGGTTCCTGGGGTCAAATACTCACAATCTCAATAGAAGGAAATAACTTTAAAAAGGTTGCAAGTTTGAAGTTCTCCCACAACCGATTTAACCATTACCAGATATAGTTGACCCTGTATCAAAGTTGATCTTGGACTCTTTGCTGAAATTATTTATTTTTCATATACCACAGCTAAGTTAGCTCTTGACATTTTGACTCTAGTTATAGAGATGTACAGCACGGAAACAGACCTTGCAGTCCAACTCTTCCATGCTGGCCAGATATCCTAATTTAATCTAGTCCCATTTGCCAGGACCCGGCCATTATCCCTCCAAGCTCTTCCTATTCATACACCCATCCAGATGGCTTTTAAATGGTGTAATTGTACCAGCCTTCTTCACTCCTCTGCAGCTCATTTCATACACGTACCACCCTCTGCGTGAATAAGTTGCCCCTTAGGTCCCTTTTAAATCATTCCATTTTCACTTGAAACATAAGCCCTCTAGTCTTGGACTAATGAAAAGGCACTTAATTTTGATATACCTCAAAATTGGATTTGGTGAGTGGGGCTGGCAGGAAGAGTTTGGTGAATATGTTTGACCGTTGTTGAGTTTCTTGAACAATCAGAAATGGAGGTACTGGGACAGCAGTTTCTTGGTGAATTCAGGACCAAGGCCAGTAACCACTGAGATTATTCCACTAACAGCCCCCTCATAAACTGGCAAAGGTTTCAACCCCTTGGACATTTTACCTAGATATTGGTCCACCATTTACATTATCCCCCCCCGCCAACCCCCCCCCCCCCCCACCTCTATAAACTTCAGGTTGAAAATATTTGACTTCTACGGGAGCATTTATGGTATGTAATACAGATAAACTTTTAAGGAATCTGACTCCGACAAAAGCTCTTGCAAGATCATTCCGCAGTTTAGAGAAAGAAATCTTGTGTTTCCCAAAACGTCTGAATATTTGTTGACTCATTTTGTTTCCTATTTTTCCCTGCACACGCCCACATCCAATCCATTGATCACCTGCTTCTGATTTAAAATTAACTCTTCCATTTCTTTTAGACAAAAAACCAGCCTCACCACCAAGGTGAGTACAATGTTTACAGCACCTTCCAGAGCCATGAGCCTGAGTTCGATTACCTAAAAAGCCTGGAAATTGAAGAAAAGATTAACAAGATCCGGTGGCTGCCACAACAGAATGCAGCCCACTTCCTCCTGTCTACAAATGGTAAGTGAATGTACACTTTTTCTCCCTAAACACTTCTCATTTTAAAATGCCTCTTGAAAACGTAATCCCTGACCATATTTCAGCTCCAAGTCTCCTACCTGTAACCTCCACACCACGACCAGTTATCCCCCTCTCTCTACTTTGTGATGAACCTTTCGACATTTACAGGGGAATGCTGCTGTGACAATGCAATTTGTAAACTATTTAGCAAGGATAAGAGCACCAGCAATTTATATTTGATGCTGTTGCAAAACAAGAGGAGTTAAACTTTTTTTAATAATAAGGAATATACATAATGGCTATTATTATGAACATAGGAAGAGCTGAACAAACTGGCTCTGGAGAGAGAAACCGAGGTAGTGTTTCAAGTCAAATATAACTGATCCTCAGAACTGAAGAGAGCTGAAAAATGACAGTATTTATGCCGTTAAAGTGTGAGCAAGTAGAACAAATGGTGGAAATACACTAATCAAAAGACAAAGGGAGGCGAATGGTATTTGAGGAATGACATCGAGACCCAATAGTCACTAATGTTAGATGTGAATAGTAGAACTAGGCCAACTCTGCTACGAACATGCCTATGCATAGAATACAAATTAGAGGAGAGAGGTATGTTTAAAAAGGCCAAGTTATGACTGCACTATGCCTAAATTGTGTTAAAATGTTTATATTTTGGGTGTGGACAGTAAAACAATTAAAGATTTAACTTTTATTTAACCATTGTTTTGGACCAAGCCAGACCCCCTCAAAACATTTCAGAAAGGTAGCCCAGACACTAACTTTATTAGTTGTTTTAAGTAGGTGTAGAGTGAATATTGCAGAAGTGATGCAGCTGGCCCAACCATTCAGTTTGAAACAAAACAGCATTTATTTACAGGTGAAGAAAAGAGAACTGAATATAGAATAACATAAATTATCTGAGAACCCAATCAACATGAAGACGCAACATTCCATAAACATCCCCTTGGCACAAAAGGTAAAATCAAACACTGGTTCGTACATGAGAGATCTCTCAGAGAGAGAGAGAGAGAGAGAGAGAGAGAGAGAGAGAGAGAGAGAAAGGGTCAACATGGAACTGCTTTCGGTCCCCAGCAATTTCTCTGGGTTCCCAGCTAAAACTTGACCAGCAGCTACAAACAAAACAACTTACTCAAACCAACCAAACCCTGAACCGGAGAATTGTCCGCTCACCTTTCATTGTACAAGTGTTTTAAGTAGCTATTTCCAGACATATTGGAACTGTTGCCCTTACAACCCCTCTGGGGGAAAAAAAAACAAGGAAACTTAGCCTTGTTAAAAGAGCAATATCGGCACACCAGATGAAAGGGTGCACCCTGAAGCAATGTGTTTTTTAAAAAAAACTGCATCCCAGAACCTTTGTTTCTGAGAAATGTAGGATTATAGGATGTGTCTCAAGAAGAAACATTCACAGGTAACCTGATTGAGAGTCCAGATTAAATCTTATGCAAAATTACTATGAATTCAGGTTTCCTCTGTTTATTGGTATCGATCTCTCCTGTGACCACCCTGTTTAACAACATTGCATGGAAGCTGACTTGCACCAATCATTTAAATGAAACAAAGAACTGTAGACACTGAAGACATAAAACAAACAAAAACAGAAATTGCTGTAGAAACTCAGTCTGCAGAGAGAAGACCGAGTTTATATTTCAAGCCCAGTGAGTCTCTTTCAGAATTTATAGCAGTTAGGAAAAGGTGGTTCTTATGCTAATGACGGGGGGTGGGGGGGAGGGGTGAGGATAAGGGGTGAGCTGTTAGGTAGAGATAGAGTCCAGCAAGAGAGAATAAAAAGAGTAGGCAGACAAGGGATTGTTGATGATAATAAACCAAGGAAAAAATGAGAAGCTAAATAGGTGATGATGAGGGACGTGAGTGGGTGAAAATGGGTTGGTTGTGTTGAAAGCAACCCATGCCAGGACAAGACCTGGGGTTTGGGTGTGGGTAATTGTCGTGGAAAATGGTGTCCATACTCTCTCATTTTTTAGCACTTCATTCAATCCGATCTCTTGTAATCACTGTTCACAATGTGATCTCTTACATTGGGGAAATGAAATGCAGACTGGGTCACTGCTTTATGATTCCTGAGCTTCCATTACCTGCCACTTCACAACACCACCAGCTGTGTTTCAGGCCTGCTGCTGTGCTACAGCATCACATCTTTGGCTTGGGGACCTGACAGCCTTCAAAACTCAACATTGAGTTTAACCATTTTTAGAGCACAAACACCACCTTCCATTTCTATTTCCCACCCCCCACATTGAAGATTTTCTGCATAGCTACCCCATTTTTAATTACTCACAATCCCCATTATCACCCAGCTAGCATTCCTTCCTCCTTGGCCTACTATCAACAATCCCTTTGATTTACTATCTTTTTATCCTCTCTTGCTCACACTCTCTTGGCTCTTCTTCCTCCCGTCCCTGTGCCCTCTTTCTTTCCCCCCCCCCCAACAAACTCCATCATCAGCACATATGATATGATATATTTTTCCTAGCTGTAATCCGTTCCAAAGAGGGGTTACTGGACTCAAAGCATTAACTTTTCTTTCTCTTCACAAATGCTGTCAGTCCTGCTGAGTTTCACTGGCAATTTTGTGTTTGTGTTTCATCAGTCATGACTTGTATGATCAGGTGACCTATGAGATGCTTGTGATTTAGATTAGATTAGATTACTTAGTGTGGAAACAGGCCCTTCGGCCCAACAAGTCCACACCGACCCGCCGAAGCACAACGCACCCATACCCCTACATCTACCCCTTACCTAACACTACGGGCAATTTAGCATGGCCAATTCACCTGACCTGCACATCTTTGGACTGTGGGAGGAAACCGGAGCACCCGGAGGAAACCCACGCAGACACGGGGAGAATGTGCAAACTCCACACAGTCAGTTGCCTGAGGCGGGAATTGAACCCGGGTCTCTGGCGCTGTGACCCAGATGACCCCATGTTTCAGCAGTATTACAGGTAGACCCTCTCAAAAGCAAGAAAACTGGAGCTGACCAATAACTGGACTCTTCTGGAATGTGCCATGCAACTTTTTTTTAAAACTTACCTGGATATCTCAGCTGGATGCGGCATGATGTCAGGCTTGTTACCTGCTTCACTGCTTGCATACTGGTCTGTTCCTGCACTCTGTAACCTTTGACCCCACCCAACTGGATTGGCCTGAATCATCACCTGCCTGAATTGCCTGACCCAAATCCGGTGCACATTCAGTCCCAAGATGGTACTGAATTTCTTTAACCTAGCTGAGGTCAAACCAAAATAACATCAGATGAGGCAAAGCTGTGTTTAATTCTTAGCCTGCTTTGTTCAATGCTGAAAGTGTTAAGCAATAAATATATCTGCACACTTTAACGATGCTGATTATCCCAGCTCATTGTAAAAATAATGACGGTGCTAAGTTGCCTTCCTACAGTTAAACATCTAACATGACTTATATGTCATGCTTTCTTAATACCCAGGTTGGAAAGTTCTCTGCTTTTTGATTCCTGCCAGTGGGAGTAATGTGCTGACTGCTTGCTTGAGCTTAGTTCCAAAAGCCCAATCGCCTTGTTGATATGTGGCTCCTTTTGACCCTTTCTTTTCCAATCATAGGATTTTTCAACACAACGGACAAGGTGTCTTTTCAATTAACCTTGTCATGTTCACAAGTCGCTCATGGTTTTGTCTCTGGAGAGAGACAACCTGTATCTTACACCTGATGTTCCTTTTCTCCAATTACAGATGCACATGGTTTTTGAAAATGTGGCTTTTAAATTAGTTTTATTTCCAAATCTTCAGAAAATTAACCCAAGTGAAACATTTAAGTTGTCAATGGACAAGCATATGGACGTACATGGATTAGTGTAAGTTAGATGGGCTTCAGATTGGTATGACAGGTCGGCGCAACATCTAGGGCCGAAGGGCCTGTACTGTGCTGTAATGTTCTATAGATCTGGATTTAGTGGTGATTTGCTGTAGTAAGACACAAGGCTGTGTTTGTCAGATGCAAATTGTTATCAACTGGTAATGTACACCTCTTACTATTTTTTTTTTCTGTTGTGTTAAAGAGTAAGATACTTATTATCAAAGTTACATATGCATTAAAGTATGAGGAAAACTTAAGAATTTAACTTCCATTAGAATGGCTTTCTAAAATTGTTTTCGTTGAGCATTTTCCCCAATTAAGTAACATTTGTATGAACAATTTTTACAATGAAATAACAAATTAATTTTGAGAGAAATACAATGATGCTTGCCGAAAGGAAAATAGATATGTTTCTCAGTGGCAGGTAGGGTAATAGTATTAGATTGATCAATATACAGATGCTTGTTGGAATTTCTATTTGAGCAAGTGCTAACTATTCACAATATGAGCAGAAACACTGGAATGTTACTCATTGTCACATTAGTGAGTTTAATTACATTTTGTCTAGTTTATTTTGCCAAGATGCAGTTCCCATTTTGTCACATCCTCCTTCTGTGATCTGATTAGAATTTAACTATAGCCACTACCTGATGATAACAGCTCGTGGATTCCTTGAATCTGTTTAGACGCTAAATATTCCCAATAGTAAAAATTAATTCTAGCTGGATCGAATTTTAAAACTATGTTTCATTCCACAGCTTTTTTTGACAAAGGAGATTGGCTAATGTTCATCTTTCGCAGATAAAAATAAAATTGCAACAAACTTTTTGACACGTCCTTCCATTCTGAGGCAGTTATTGCTATTCTAATGATGTGTAAATTAACCCAAGGTTGCTGTTCATTATTTGAAGAGGTGTAAATTGTCCTAAAATATCCTTTTAACCAAAATTCTATTTGTTCTACTTACTCTGGATTTAACCAGTGGAATTTAGGTGTTCCAAAATATTTTAAAATAAGTGTAGACCAGACATTTTATATTGCCTCATTAATCTAGTTCATAACATAGTTTTGGTCAGATTACCATAAAGTAATGAACAATTTCTCTTTGAGTCCAGTAGCTACCTCACTACTTAATGCCTTACACTTCTATTCTGCTTTTCACAATCATTCGGAGTCTCAAAACAGTTTAGAATTAATGAAGTATTTTATGAAGTGTACTCCGTGATGTAATGTAGGAATGAGAGACTGAGGTTTGAAGTAAATATTAAACTGGGATTGGAGCGTAGAAATTAATACCCTGCCCTTTTGCTAACTTAGCGACAGGGTGCCTTTAATTGGGCAGAAGGATGGCAGTTGGGCATTTTACTCTTAGGAAATTACCACCTCCACCCTGATGAAGAATATGATGAGACCCTAACTCCATTCTCCAACAGTATCCTTAAGGATGGCAAATAGTTCACTGGTGAATGAACTGTTTCTGGCTTTGTGGTACACATAAGACAGTGGGGTTGTTTGGAGTTCAAATCTCTCATTGAGAGGCATTCAGTGTTTGATAGCCTGCTGAGAATGACTAAACATATTTTTTTATATATGTTAAGCAGCTGTATTAAGGTGGGCCATTATTGAAATTCATATATAATGTTAATTCTGAAATCTCAGTAGTTATTTTTCAATTACTTTTACATTCACAAAGCAATTGTGCCCAAGGAGGGAGTATAAATGTCATGAAACATCACAGACAAGCAGTTTACGCCCTTTAATTGTCTCAGCTGTAAGATGTTTATCAAAGAAAAGCAATTTGTTTTTCCATTAAGGTTTAATAACAATGTTAAAGATCATTATTTTACACAAGATGGAATATCCTGTGAACTTAATCAAAGTTAGTTTTTGATCAGTTGTACTGTTGCAAGAAAAAAACCTGTTTATATTTTTCAGTTGTTAATGCTTCCTGGAGTTAGTAGGATGTAAAGATGTGTCATGTGGCCTAAGCTACAGATGGCCAATTATCATTCTAATTATGATTATGTCCCTAGTCAGTTGACTAATGTAGTGGATGTAGAAATCATCATTAATTTAGTCTGCTGAAGTTTTGAATTTAGGACTTCCTAACAGCAAGAAAACAACTGTTCATAACTGAAGTTACTCATGCAGTGTATTTAACAAGGTTTTCGAAGAAGCATTATTGCCATTTTGGAACATTTAAAGGATACTTTAACCTGATGGTTACCCCAGAAAGAGGAAGAGTGACTGTCAATGGAAATCCAATATGGCAGACGATGGAGAGAGTCTGTCTCCTCGTTCATCTGTTTGATGGCTGTTGCATCTAAAGTATTGTTTCTTGAGACCTGTGCTGCAATGGTGCAACATCTTATGAAATCAGTGCTGTAGAATGCTTGGAAGATAATGAAATAGAGTTGAAAACCGCAGCTGATGATTGCGGTCTGTAGTAGTCTGCAGCGAATAACTGTGGCTATCTGTGGAACAGTCTATTTCTGGCCCTTTTCCTGATTTGAAGCCTAGAAAGCTACCTTTCACTGCTCCGCTGTATCATGGTCTGGCTTTTATATGAAGTGTAGCTTGCTTTCCCTTTGAATGCCTTCTTCCATATGTTGGCACCTCTGAATGGCATAGGGTGTCTCTGATAAACCATCTTCATGTACTGTGCAGTATTTAATGATTGCAGCAGTGGGCCTGTCCACTGACTCCTCCACAGTTGCTCCATGGTCGTCTCTAAACCAACTCCAACGCCTGGAACTCCCACTCCAATCAGCTTTGACAGCTTCTTTACCCTCTGGCTATTCTTTCTCCAAGAGCTGCTGATCAATCAATAGTCTACACGCCACTAGAAACAGCAGCACCACTTGTAGCAGTGGTCAGTGATGGTACTGCATGTGGCCACAAACTGCAGGATTACCACTGAGGCAGGATTGACAGAGCCGATGGAACCATCAGGTTCAAATTTCCTTTAAATGCTCCAAAATGGCAATAATATTTCTTCGAAAGCCTAGTTAAATACAGTGCAAGAGTAACTTCAGTTATGAACAATTATTTTCTTGCTGTTAGAAAGTCCTAAATTCAAAAGATCAGCAGACCAAATTAATGATGATCTCTGCAATGAGGAGATTGAGTGAGGATGGAGAGGAGGAGGAGGTGGTACAGGGTCCTTGCCCTTGGCCAACATGACCCTTGGGTCTAGGTTAGAGTGGTGTTGGAAAAGCACAGCAGGTTAGGCAGCATCCGAGGAGTAGGAAATCAATATTTCGGGCAAAAGACCTTCATCAGGATTTTCTTGCTGTTTGGATGCTGCCTGACCTGCTGTGCTTTTGCAGCACCACTCTAATCTAGACTCTGATCTACAGCATCTGCAGTCCTCACTTTTACCAACATGAGCCTTGGACAGATCTTACTGTTGAGTATGCCCTGTGCAGGAATAAGGGTCCTGTGTGACTAATCCAGTGGCAAAATCAGGGATTGTAAGTAGATTTTTTTTGTTTAAAATTACCTCCCAACTGTTTTACAGCACATAAAGAATATTTCCATCCAGAATATCTGCACAAGCAGAAAAGTTATTTAAATCTCTGATCTTTACCTGAAGCAGAAAGCAGTGTTTGAAAGTTTGCATTAGTGGACCCAGTAGTTAGGATCCCATGGAGCAATGTGACATAGATCACAAGGTCAAAAGAAGACACCGTTATGAACATAAAGAGATTGACTTTAGGGTGCAGTGAATCTTATTACAGAGTCTCATGACCAGATTTATAAACTCCCAGGAGGGAGAGTTAGGGAGAAATTTGTGCACAAACATTTACATGTGTATAATATTTACTCTGTTCCTCTCGCACATTATCCTTCCTGCTTTGTGGTGCACTCGCTGACTCATGCTTTCTCACTCGGGCTCTGTTTCACTGTTGTTTACTTGCTCTCTCACTCCCCTCCAGAGCTTCCAATTGATGCAGTCGAACAGTCTCTATACATGCCATTAATGGTTGCAATTGGCCACCCACTGCTTACACTCATATATGGGGCAACTCACCCCACCCCACTCCCTCCCCAGAAATGGGATGGAGAAAGGAATGTGCTGGCAAACTGGTGTACCAGTCACAGTTGAAAATTCTCGGCCTGTTCCCCTTCTTTCCAACTTTTGGCCGACTTCCAAACCTTGTGTTTATTTTGATCTCTGACTCATTCAGTAGGATGGATAATAAACATCAGTTTCAATGGGTTGTTCAACCCAGACATTTTAAACAGAATGATGTACTTGTGAAAAGAAACAACATAACGTCTGTATTTTCAACTCTCACCGTTAAATGGTTTATCACTTAAAGCTGACATTGTCTTTTGTCCTTTTGATTTCCATAGATAAAACAATTAAATTATGGAAGGTCAGTGAAAGGGATAAGAGGCCAGAAGGTTATAACCTCAAAGATGAAGAAGGTAGAATGAAGGATCTATCCACAGTTACAGTGCTGCAGGTGAGTGGGGACTTCCTGAAGTCAATTTGAGCTGATAAACAAGTGAGTGTAATGAGAATGTACATCCTGTGTATGTGATGTTTTTAAAAACCTGGTGGAGACCAGTTGGGAATGACAGTGTTCAATTGTCTGGAAACCATACTGAAAATCCTAACCAAACACTGCAATCTGCCTCTTACATATTCCTCGCATTGAATGATGAAAACAAGCTGCAGAGCAGAATGCAATTTCCATCATGTTGGCTTGTAATAGAGAATTGCTTTTATGAAAATGTGTTGCAAATGTTCAGAACTCAGTTCATTATAGATGCTAATGAGGAAAATAAACTCAAAACTGATGTCACAGCATTAGAATAAATAAAACAGCCTTTTGAGACTTATTTAAATCTCACATTTTATACAATGTGGAGTTATAGAGATTGAGGTTTTGAGTATAAGCTTTGTTAAAATTGCATTGTTACAACTTTTGGACTTGCTTTACCTGTCTTGTGATCAGCATTATCTGTCCCATAAACAGTCCTCCAATGCCCTATGATCTGTACATTGCTTTGTGTTTGATATCAATACCATGGCTCAGAAGCAATACCAATATTGCCCCATAATAATCAACCCTTCTGAACCATTGTTGAAAACTGGTGCCATGTGCACTACTTCTGTTTTTCAGATGGTCATCCGAAAAGAATGCCAATGACATATAGCCGCTGGCTTATTTTGCAAGAGAGGAACTCATGTACTACTTGTGGCAAAAATTCAGTCAATAATGTTACTATTTCGTGTATCAAAGAAAGTACCAAATCATGCAATTTTCTGTTTTCATCTATTTTCATTGAACCAACTGCCACTTATCTCTAAGATAGGAAATCCTGCTATCACGGAATGTTCCAAAGACTTGGCCGCTGCTGAGCGACAGCGAAACAAAGGTTACGATTTGCAGATATGAATGACTGATCTCTGAGCTCTCTCCCAGTTCTCTGGCGAAGTGTTGCTCACTGAGCTGTCAATCAAACTTCTTACCTTGCATGGGCATCTTTCTGTCTACTGTGCAGCAGCTGAGGCAGTCACATTGTATTGCCAGATATCCCTGAATGAAAACCACTTCAGTATTAATGATGCAAAGGCCTGCTGTTGTCTGAAAATTAATATGCTTACAAAAGTATAGAATTCTGCAATTGCTGTAATAACAACTGATTTGTCTTTTAAAAAAATGTCTGGAATGCTTCACTCTCTGGGAGAGAAAACTGAAATGTTACCGGCAGTTTTAGTTTGAACAGTTTTTAACAAAACTATATCAAAATGGATTCCAGTGATGATGGTAGGTTTTGTCTGAATGCGAATGGTCAGCACATTTTCAAGAAACCTAGAAATCTTGTTTGATTAGAACTTTTAAGTAGTTTGAAGTAAATTGGAAATTAGTTTTATAGAAATGCCTTTTCTCTTATTTTGTTAGAGTGCTGAACAAAGATCAGTGCAGCATGAAGTTGTTGGCTCTGTCATTCATTGGCATTGAGAAGAACAAGAGATGATCTTATTGAAACACACAGGTTCTTGAGGTATCTTGACAGGATTGTTCCTGAGATGCTGAGTAACTCTGTTGCTTGCAAAAACAAAAACAGAAATCGCTGAAAAAACTCAGCGGTTCTGGCAGCATCCGTGGAAAGAAATCAGAGTTAAGGTTTTGGATCGAGTTACCCTTCCTCAGAACTTGTTAATTGTAGGCACAGTTTAAAAATAAGGTCTAACAAGTAGGTGAGAGGAATTTCCACTTTCAGAAAGTTACTAATCTTGGAATTCTTAGGAATATGAAAGAGCAATGCAGGTTGGGTCAGAGAATATAGCCAAGGTTGAGTTGGACAGATTTCTATTGATGACTGAGTTAGCAGTTTTGAGGGGTGATAGGAAAGTGAAGTTGAGACCGCAGTCAGATCAGCTTTGATTGTTTTGAATGGCAGAGCTAGGTCAATGGGCCAAATGGTGTACTCTTAGTCCCATCCCTTACAAAACTATTGCATCATAAGAATGTATTTTAGTTTTAAAAAAGCACTTATTTGTTCACTCAGGGAGATAAAAGAAACAGTATCTTGCTTTTAAATTAAATGTAATTGTATATATTTGCAGAATGAGGACAATATTTTTAATACACGTTGACAGTGATAGTTCACATTTTTGCAATACTTTATTGGTCAGAGTATTCAGTACAGGAGTTGGGAGGTCATGTTGCGGCTGTACAGGACATTGGTATATTGCGTGCAATTCTGGTCTCCTTACTATCGGAAAGATGTTGTGAAACTTGAAAGGATTCAGAAAAGATTTACAAGGATATTGCTAGGGTTGAAGGATTTGAGTTATAAGGAGAGGCTGAAAAGGCTGGGGCTGTTTTCCCTGGAGCGTCTGAAGCTGAGGGGTGACCTTATAGAGGTTTACAAAATTACAAAGGGCATGGATAGGGTAAATAGACAAAGGCTTTTCCCTGGGGTCAGGGAGTCCAGAACCAGAGGGCATAGGTTTAGGGTGAGATGGGAAAGATATAAAAGAGACCTATGGGGCAACTTTTTGACACAGGAGGTGGTATGGGTATGGAATGAACTGCCAGAGGTAGTGGTGGTATACATCTTTATTAATAAAGGCAAAGCAGTTTCCATATCATATCAGTTGTCCTGTAGGTTTTTAGAAGCTGAATGAATGATAGGTTAGTGTTTCAGGGGAAGGCTCTTTTGAAGGATTTTACCTCTTGAATGATGATCTTGCTATGGTGTTTCGAACAGTAAGAGCCCAATTTTCATGCAGAGGTGGGATCTAGTCTCTCAAACACACTTCATGTGAAAAGGAAGTGTAATTCACACATCTTTAATAAAAGACCTAAATCCTTTCAATCAGGTGTAAATGTAGACACCCATTTCACTAGCCATATCAATCAGAGATAGTTCTGTGTTGATGAATATTTGAGCATGGCCTCTTGCTGAGGCAAGTGATGACAGGGGGTTTTGAAACTTCATTAAACATTCATAATGGGTTCAGCTGTAATAAAAACGTATCTGAGAAAAAGGCAAAAAAACCAAGTATTGAAACTGAAGAAATAGTTAACCTGCGTTTTCGCAATAGCATCACATGTCCTGTCAACAGGAGCAGATGGGGGTTTTTTTCTCTAAGTGAAAGCTGTGAAAGGTCTTTTTAAAAACATATTAAAATGAACTCGAGGCACTTAATTCACTTCAGATTATTGTGCTAATATCCCAAGCAGTGTTTTCTTTAGTCTTTAATGCCTCTAATCCAGTGTGTCTGCTTAAATAATCACACCTTGACTTTTCTCATTCAGTTGCCATTTGGGCAGCCTCATGAGGGCAAAATCAGACCTCTCTTTGGATTTCCGATTCCTACACAACCCACCTACACCAGCTGCCGTGTCTGGCATGCAAACTTTACCAAATTTCCCTTTTGTACCACGGCATTAGATTCCCAGACCTCTGACATTGTTCCCCGGACCTCTCCTCATTACAACGATTGATTAGCAATTCATCGTATTCAGCTACAAATCATATATAGTCTATGTTTAAAATAACCAGGTTTTGCTTAATTTAGTTTGTATTTTTGTTTTACTGCAGTTTTCAAATAATGGCACTGAATTTCAAGCATTCTGGCTGCCTTGTTTATGTTTTCCACTGAATGGAGGCGGATGTAAACTGTTTTAATTGCTGGTCAGTGGTGGATTTGAGCACTCATTCTTGATGGCTCTCCAAAAACCAGGACAGTGCTCTGTGTTGTAGAGCAGTAGGAATTAGGATAGAGTTGTTTCCCTATCAATGAAGATGATTCAAAACTGAAATAATCCAATGGAAACTTGCAGCTGGATGCTGTAGGTATCAAAAACTGAGGGGAGGGTCCATTAGCTCAGTTGGCTGGACAGCTGATTTGCAATAGAACATAGAACGTAGAAATGTACAGCACAGAACAGGCCCTTTGGCCCACGATGTTGTGCCAAGGGTTAATCCTAATGTAAAATAAAATAACTTCACCTTCGCACCCCTAAACTCACTGCTGTCCATGTGCAAGTCCAGCAGTTGCTTAAATGTCCCCAATGTCTCTGCTTCCACCACCACCGCTGGCAATGCATTCCATGCATTCACAACTCTGTCTGACGTCCCCTCTATACCTTTCCCCTAATATCTTAAAACCATGACCCCCTCCATACTAGTCAGTCCTGTGCTGGGGAAAAGTCTCTGGCTATTGACTCTATTCATTCCTCTCATTATTTTGTACACCTCGATCAGGTCACTTCTCTTCCTCCTTCTGTCCAGAGAGAAAAATCCGCGCTTATTAAACCTCTCTTCATAAGGCAAGCCCTCCAGTCCAGGCAGCATCCTGGTAAACCTTCCCTGCACCCTTTCCAAAACCTCTGTATCTTTCTTATAGTAGGGTGACCAGAACTGGACACAATATTCCAAGTGTGGTCTCATCAGGGACTTGTAGAGCTGCTCTTCGCAGCTCTTAAACCCGATCCCCCTGTAAATGAAAGCCAAAACACTATATGCTTTCCATCTGCCATTTCTCAGCCCAGCTCTGCATCCTGTCTATGCTGCACTGCAGCCTGCAACAGCCCTCGATACTATCAACGGCACCTCCAACCTTTGTGTCATCTGCATACTTACTAACCCGCCCCTCAACCTCCTCATACAAGTCACTTATAAAAACTACAAAGTACAGAGGCCCAAATACAGAGCCCTGGGGACCCCACTCAACACTAACCTTCAGGCAGAATACTTTCCATCTACAACCACTCTCTGCCTTCTATCAACCAACCAATTCTGAATTCCGATAACCAAATCTCCCTGTATCCCATACTTCCTGACTTTCTGAATGAGCCTACCATGGGGAACCTTATCGAATGCCTTGCTGAAGTCCACATACACCACATCCACTGTTCGACCTTAGTCAACCTGTCTTGTCACCTCCTCAAAGAACTCAATAAGATTTGTGAGGCATGACCTGCCCCTCACAAAGCCATGCGGACTGGCTTTAGTCTTGATATGCTTTGCCAAATAGTCATAAATTCTATCCCTCAGAATTCTTTCTACAACTTTGTTGACCACAGACGTAAGACTGACTGGTCTGTAATTGCCAGGGATTTCCCTCTTCCCCTTCTTGAAAAGAGTAACAACATTTGCCTCCTCAATTCTCTGTTATGAATCCCTTGCAGAGTGAGGAAGCAAAAATCTTCATCAACGGCTTAGCAACCTCCTTTCTTGCTTCCTGGAGCAGCCTAGGATAAATCACGTCTGGCCCTGGGGACTTATCAATCCTAATGTTTTCCAAACTTTCCAGCACATCAACTTCATCAATCTTGATGTGGTCAAGCCTGTATCCCTGCTCCTCAAAGTTCTCATTCACAACAAGGTCCCTTTCCTTAGTGAAAACCGAAGCAAAAGACTCATTTAGGGCTTCCCCTATCTGCTCAGACTCCACGCACAACTTCCCTACGCTATCCCTAATCGGCCCTACCTTCTCCCTGATTATTCTCTTGCAATGCAGAGTGAAGCTAACAGTGTGGGTTCAATTCCTGCACCAGCTGAGATTATCATAAAGGACTCTCCTCCTCAACCTCTCCCGCTGCCTGAGTCATGACCCACAGGTGAAACCCCCACCAATCATCTCTCTCTGATGAGAGAGCAGCGCTGTAATCCAGTCGGACTATGGGGACTTTACCTTTTACTGAAGCGGGAGTCTGCTATGCATGAAGCTTTAGGAATATTTCATAGACCATGTTCTTAATTTCTAACGCATTTTAGTATTAATATCTTTTGTTTCTTTTATGATTCTCAGGGTGAACAAAGCTCCTCAGATGTGTAACTTGGCATAAGTTAGAAGAGACTTGCTCCATCAAATTGAGAACAAGTAGTTTTTTTCAGATGATGATCCATAGTGTAATTTACAATATGGCCAAAAGAGTAAAGTCCACAGGGATGCTAATTGACAGGAATAAAATTTGTTACCCTTCTTCTATGGCCTGCCTTTGAGTTTAATTTTTGGAGGATGCGATTTTATAGGACAACCTGATGATTGTGATTGATGTGCATGACTCTTTTGCACGAGGTTTGGATAATGATTTACAGTTTTATGGCAAAAGCTGTGCTTTTAAAAAATACTACAATGTAAGTCTGAGCAAAAAGCACAACATTTTGAAAGCTCGTCTGAAAAGGAAAGATAAACTCATAGTTTGCAAGGAGAGCATATGGTGAAGCTTGGAAGATTCAAATGTTGCCAATGTGTCATGCAAGGCTTCCTGACTAATATCTCGTTTTCATTTAGGTAACGGTCTGTATTTTCTCAGTTAGAAGATGAAAGCTTTCCATATCACTTTGGAAGATTTAACTGTCTCCATCGGAGTAAGGCGTAGTGATCAAACCAGCAAGTTTTATATCAGCAACTTGAATCTTCCATGCATTAGACATTATCTCCATTAGATTAATTGGGAAAGGAATATATCATAAATCAGCTGTTCCTTCAAGTTGTGTGTTTATGTGAATCAGACACTCTCTTTAAGATTTGATATACATAGGATGCCTCCAAAGGTAAGCGCACAGCTCTAAACCCTCAAGCCCATCTTATGCCAGGTATACTTGTTCTCCATTTATAAGATTGCCGTGCACCATTGTCCTATGTTTCTGCTTTATAAAGCTCCTTACGTTCTGTAATGTGAAAGGTGTTTCAGAAAATTATCAACAGAAATGTAGTTCTAATAAAATTGTAAAGGCATTATTTGAAAATATCACCACAAATAATGATGATTGTTTTTAGGCTGAAAACCTACTGTGGATATTTACTGATGGTGTGATGACCGAGAGATGTTAGGGCTGATTTACCAACAGGGCTTAATACTTTGATCAGTTAATTTTGGACTGAAGCAACTGGGCCGAGGGAAATGTGATTTTTTTTTGAGCTCCACGTCCCTTGTAATTTTCCTTTCTATTATCCATTTCCATTGTTGGATTCCTGGAGTTCATTCCCTGAAACCTCCTTTGTAAGCAAGTTGTTTTTTAATCCCTCCCCTGACTGAACCCCAAGATGTTCATTTATTCAGATTTTCAGTAAAATTGAACCTATTCTATATTTGAGAAACAGTTGGAGGGAATAAATAATTGGAGTCGTTCATATTTGCAACTGTGTAGTCTGCAATTTAGGGATATTGGGCTGAGTTGATCTCAGCATATAATAATGTGTATTTTTCATGAAATTAGATGATTCTTACAGTTGTAGTTTTGATCTATATTTGAATGTCATGAAGCATGCTCCTCTTGTCTGATCCTTCACAAATGAACATATGGTCTGTTTTGTAATCAGAGGATAGAGCCCTTTCTGTTGGTTCATAGCTAGACAATGATGACAGCTCCCGTTGAGATCGTTATTAGATTCACCTCCCCGAGCGTGAAGGAAATTAATTTTTAGTAAGCGATTGAAGATATTAGCCAAGCCACATGTTAAACATTCACAGGAAACCCATCTCATGGGTCATGAAGCTGGAAAATTGATTAGAAAGTGGGGTGCCCGTACTCCAGAGGTTTTTATATAATTAAAAAACTGCATTGCTGCTTTGTCCTGTTGGGTCCCACAAGAGCCATATTCTTGCAAGCTAAAGGTAGCAAACACCCTGAAAAGCTCAGAAACATGTAGCATGAAGCTGTAACATGTGTTTCATTAATACAAATTCGCTTTAACATGATTGATGAATTGGGGACACTGTTTCTAAAGCTCCAAGTTTCAAAGCATGTGTTGGTTATAACATGATTCCAGCCTCATTAGTTTAAATCATGCTGCCATCATGCGATTTTCTTATAACACTGATTGCATGAGAATGGAACTAGCATGTTATAGCAAGACCCTCTGTATGATCATTGGGATACAAGAATATTCTTCAAAAGCAGTGGTGGATGCAGAAGTCATGATAGCTTCAGGAGATGGATAAACTATTTGTTCAAGTTTTTGACAGGTTGCAGGGAAAGGGGGGTGGACGCAAGTGGCTTTATCAGGACTGTGTGGCATGAAAGACAGACGGTTAGTAATGCTGCATGATGTCCCAGTGCATGAATGGCCTGGATAAAGTCTGGCCACTACAGCTAGCAGTCCCAAATCCCAAAGCCTAAACAGGATAGTGAGGAAAATGGGAAGGTAAATTGATTTGAAGTGAATGATCATTAAAGAAGATGCACGAGTGGGTGGGCATTCTGGTTGGAAGGAAGAAGTTGAGGAGCACCAAACGAATTTGCAGATGTTTGGAATAGAGATGAGTAGATATGGTAAGAAGAGACCAGTATTTGTCCCTGAACCAATATTATTCGCAATATCATGGAATTATCTGGATATTACTATTTAAGGGAGCTTACTATGTGCAAATTGGTTGGATCATTTCCTAAATTACAAGTGTTGGCAAAACATTGTTTTTAATGAACAAAAAAGCATGTTGGACCTCTCTGTGGTAGAGAAAAACATGATTTTAATTGTAATTCCTCCTCCTTTCTTACGAGATTCTGAACTAAAAATTAAATTGCTATTTAGCCACAGTCTGCAAGGGACAGAGGTGCAGGGCCTCTCCTTTTGAAGGTTTTATGTAAATCCCCACCAGTTCAGTATAGTTCAGCTACTTATTAAGAAATCTCACAGACAATCAAGCACATAAATAATAATTCAAACTTTATTGCACATAGCAACCAACTATTAGATCTCTCAAATAAGCCAGTATAAGCCTGCGACCCGATTAATGGTGAAATCTGGCCGAGACTTCAATCAACAATGGTCTGACAGTGGGCATGGAAGTGATGGGGTTTGATCCTTCCGCAGTGTTGTTCTTCCAAGCTCGGTTGTTGAGTTGTTGTGCTATTTGATCCTTATACAGATTTTTGTCCTTCACTCTCTGAGGTGGCATACTGATGATTTCTTTACAGTCTTTCATCCGAGGTACTGCAACATTGCAGCTGTCTTCCTTATGAAAAGTAATTTCTTTGTTTCTTGTTACATTTGGCATTGACTGTTTGTCTGAAGACAAGGCTTTCCTGTGATTAACTCCATAAATTCTTCTGCGGGGCAATCCTTGTCCTTTGTGGTAATAAAGCATCCAGTTTATCAAGCAGGTGTCAAAGCAATTTTGTTTATGCGATCTCACCAAGACATGGCTGATTACTTGAGTCTCTGTATAGCAGCTTGTGTTTGTTCCTCAACAGTTCCTTCTAGACAGAGTTATTGTTGTGCATAATAGCTTGTCTTTTGTTGATTAATTTATTCCATGAACAGTTAGAGTTCTGAAGTCTGTAATATCACAAGAGTCAGGTGGTTATATACTTTAAAAGGCACTGCTTGACATCAAAAATCAGGCTAGGCAATGAGACAGGCTTTCATGTAATATCACACACTGCCCTATGCTTAGCCATTCAGCTAACTGAGCTAACTTACTGAATTAACAATGAGATACCAAGAAGAAAGACTCTGTGCGTTAGGTATTGGTGTGTTTGGAGCAGAATGCATAGGATGAGGGTTGAGGATGGTAAGAAAATAGTATCCCATGTTACAATATGTCAATGCTGATAAATGTTTGGGTCTATTGTGTATTTTGTCTCACTTGGAAAGGAATGAACCTTTATATCCAGACCCATAAGACCACAAGATATAGGAGCAGAATTAGGCCACTCTTTGACCATTGATTCTGCTCCTCCATTTGGTCATGGTTGACATGTTTTTCAACCCATTCTCTTGCCTTCTCCCTGTAATCCTTGATCCCTTATTAATCACAACAACAACCAATGACTTGGCCTCCACAGCCCTCTATGGCAATGAATTCCAAAGGTTCGCCTGGAATTGCTCTTCATCTCGGTTCTGAAGGATCATAGCAGCACCCTGATGCTGTGCCCTTGGGTCCTAGTTTTTCTGACGAGTGAAAACATCTTTGCCACGTCCATTCTATCCAGATCTTTGAGTACTCCATAGGTTTCACTCAGAGTCCCCCTCATCCTTCTAAATTCCATCGAATAAAGACCCAGGGTCCTCAACTGCTCCTTGTATGGCAAGCCCTTCGTCTCCTGGATCATTTTTGTAAACTACTTCTGGGCCCTGTCCAATGTCAGCATATCTGTCTTTAGATACTAGGCTCAAAACTATTCTCAATATTCCAAACGTGGTCTGACCAGAGCCTTATACAGACTCAACAGTATATCTCTGCTCTTCTATTCTAGCCCTCTTGAAATAACTGCTAACATTGCATTTGCCTTCCTAACTGCCAACTGAACCTGCATGTTAACCTTAAGAGAATCCTGAATCATGACTCCCAAGTTCCTTTGTGCTTCAGATTTCTGAAGCATTTCCCCATTCAGAAAATAGTCTATGCCTCTATTCTTCATAGCAAAATGCAAAACCACGTTTTCCCAATTGGTATTTGATTTGTTACTTATTAGCCCAGTCTCTGAGCCTGTCTAAGCCCCTGCAACCTCCCTGCTTCCTCAACACTACCTACCTCTGTGTCATTTGAAAGCCGAGCAACAATTCCCCGAGTTCCTTCATCATTAACGTGTAATGTAAATAGTTGTGGTCCCGACGCTGAGCTGTGCATAAATCCACTTGTCACTGGTTACCATACTGGCAAAGATCCCTTTATCCCCACTCTCTCCCTTCTGCCAGTCAGCCAATCCTCAATCCATGCCAATACCCTGCCCCAAATATGATGGGTTCTTAATTAGCCGCTTCCAGTATGTCAAAGACCTTTTGGAAATCCAAATTGATCACATCCACTGATTCTTCTTGAACTGACTTGCCTGTTACTACCTCAAAAAAATCTAAATGATTAGTCAGCTGTGCTGACTCACCCCTAATTTGTCATGCTCCTCCACATACTGCGCAATCAGATCCTTTTAATAATGGGCTTTGAAATCTTACCAATGACTGAGGTGAAGTCATCTGCCTGTAAGCTCCTATCGTTTGCCTCTATCCTCCTCAAATAAGGGTGTTACGTTGACCATTTTCCAGTTCTGACCCTCCCTGATTCCTGAAAAATCACCACCATTGTACATTCAGTCTCTTCAACCAAGTCCTTCAGTATCCTAGAATGTAGTCCCATCTGTTCTGGATGATTTAACAAACTTCAGACCTTGCAGCTTCCCCAGTGCCACCTCCTTAGTGATGGTCACTACACTCCCCTCTGCCTCTGACTCACTGAAGCTCTTTTAGCTGCTGGTGTCTTTCATTGTGAAACTGATGCTAAGTACCTTTTCAGTTCCTCCACCATTTCTTTGTTCCCCACTAGGCTTTTCCAGCCTCATCCTCCCATTCGTATGCTGCTTCTTCCTTAGGATGAATTTCTGCTGACTGTCCTGAATTATCCCCAGATATTCCTGCCATTGCTGCTCTACTGTCTTTCCTGCTAGGCTTCCCTTCCAGTCATCCAGACAGCTGCTCTCTCATGTCTCTGTAATAACCTTAACTCAGTTATAATACTGTTAAATCTGATTCCACCTTTTCCCCCTCAAACTGCAGGGTGAATTCCATTCTATATTATGGTCTACCCCACCCCTTTTTTTTAAAAAAAGCAGTTCCCTCCCCTAAAGCTTCCTAATGAAGTCTGCCTCATTACACATGACTAAATCCGGAATTGCCTGATCCCTAGTGGGTCTACCACAAATTGCTCCAAAAAATCAGCTCGTACACAATTCATGAATTCCTTTTCTTGGGATCCATTACCAACCTGATTTTCCCAATCCACCTGCATATTGAAGTCCCCCACAATAAGTGTAATAGTGATTTTCTTAAATGCTGTTTCCATTTGCTGATATGTTTTCTACCCATGTCTGATCATTCTGAAGAAACCTGTGCACAACTTAATCAGGGTCTTTTTTCCCCTTTTGTGATTCCTCAAGTCTTCCCACAGCCTCCAAATCTATATCTCTTCTTGTGATTGATTTAATTTAATTTTGTTGTAACTATTGAACCCCGTTTCCCCTCCCCCTCACCTTTGCTGATCTGCTTGTCCTTTCGATAGGGTGAGTATCCATAGATCTTTAGTTCCCAGCCCTGATTACCTGGCAGCCAAGTCTCTGTGATACCCACGACATCATAGCTGCTAATTTCAATCTGCACTACACTCTGATTTACCTTGTTTCATACACTGCATGTGTTTAAGTACAGCGCACTCATTCCTGTATTGACTACCCCCTTCTCATATTTGTCCTCGTATCTGCAGTGCCTTAAGTTAGATGCCTGATCCTGACCATAACCTCTATTCTAATATTTGTTGTGTAAACTTTAATAACCTCTGGCCCACCTTTAATTTTCTCCATAACTTTCCAGGCAACTGAACACCCCTTGCCGCTGACCATTTAGTTTACAGTCTTTTCCACAGCCCTAATTATGTGATTCACAAGGACTCTGGTCCCAGGACAGCTCCCTCCTTCCCAGTACTGATGCCAGTGTCTGATAAATTTCACTCTGTTTCTTCCACAGCAATCTTTGAGCTACACGTTTGCCTCTTCAATCTTGTTGACCCTTTGCTACTTAGCTCATGGGTGAGATTGTAATCCAGAGATTATTACTCTGACTCTCCATTTTAATTTAGCATGTCCCCTTCTCAGAACCTCCCATTTATTTCCTGTCTCTCTCTTTTTACCTATATCACTGGCACCCACGTGGACCACAACTGGATCTTTGTGCTGCCCCTCCAAGTTCCTCTGTATCCTGTGTACAATATCCTGAACGTAGGCACCAGGCAGGCAACACAGCCTTCGGGACTCTTGTAACTGGCCACAGAAAACGGTGTCTGTTCCCTAATGGTGCTATTCCTGATTACAACTACAATTCTCTTCTCTTCCCCACCTCCTGTCCGGCTCTTCAATCGTTCCCTATCCCATGGTTCTATGATCAGTTTGCTCATCCTCCCTACAGCTCTCACTCTAATCGACGTGGGGAAGAAGAACCTCAAACCTGTTGAACAAGCTCAAGGGGGGAGATTCCTTTAGCACTACCTCCTGGATCTCTCTACCAACCTTGACTGTAGCCACACCCACCTGTCCCTGACCACTCAATTTGAGGTAGGAAATCAAATGGGTGTGACTGCCTCCTGAAACATAATGTCCAAGTAATTATCCCCCTCCCTGATGTGTCACTGTTTAAAGCTCAGACTGCAGCTGTCATCAATTCTGATCGTCAATCTTGAGTAATCTCGAGCGCTTGTTAAAGATGGTGTCACTGTGAACCACAGTGGGGTCCACCAGTGCCCACAGTTAGAGTCCATCATCTGGTCCGGCATCTCTATTTTTATTTACTAAGTTTGTAATTTTACTTTTAAAAATGTTATACTGGTCTTTCAGTTTGCAACCTGTAAATGTTTTCTGTAGAGATGTTCAATCTGAAAGTAACCTATAATCACTAGTCACATTAGTATCTGTTACCAATTGATGAGCTTGCGGTTTACCTGTGATGTCACTCTTTGATGCTGGGTTTCAATTTATCCTGTTTTAAAAAATTCTTCTACGCAATGAGCCAAAAAGAAAGGAAGCAGAAAGCACTTTGTCTCCTCTGCACTCCTAATGTGTTAACACAAGGCATAGCATTACTTGATTCATTATTTATATTTTAGTTTCACTTCTTGCGGCAGAGTTAACTTTCTGTTTTCTTTTCCTTTCCAGTCAGGAAAGTTGATCGTATTGATTTATTCTTAATCTCAATTAGTTCAGTTACCCTGTGGCATACTTGGATGAGAGACTTAAGCCACACAAACACACGTGTGCAATTCTTAAATGGAGTCGAACCGTGACAGAATCTCACGAGAGGGAAAGCGTCACAGGACATTTCATTAAGCAGGCAACAATGAACAATCCAGATTTCTTGAGTGTATGTCCGAGACCTTAAGCAGCTTTCAGCTTAAAAATGTTGCAAGCTACACCAGCAGAACTAACTTCCCCGGCAATATATAGCATATTCTTTAATTCTTTGTCAGCTGATAGTTTGTACATTTAGATGCACCTTTCACCAAGAGATGAATGCAATTCTGAAACCTCAGTTCTGCAATTCACTATAAGTGAAAGGAAACTGAATTGCTGAAATTGGTCAGAATCCTCTTGCTGAGAGCAGTTTTTCAATTGTGCACCATTTATTGAGTCCATAACTCATTTAAATGGGGCCTGTTGGTTTTCCTGACTTTGCCAATTGACATTTCTGACAGACTTGACTTGGTGTCCCAGATCAGGATGATGAGTCTGCCAATAAAGGGGAAAGACCTGATAATGCCTGGAGGCTGCACCATCCCAAGGGATGTGATTATTCCAACTTTCCACACCTTCTGCAAGTTAATTTAGATGAGCTGCAATTGTCAAAGTATCACCTTATGGAGCGCCTCTGCTGAAATTGCGATCATGTTGCCTGAATTGATCCAGTATTTCATTTGACACCCACCTTTTGGGAGGTTTAATAAATCTGTATTAAAAGTTCCAGATATTGTTAAATGTTTGGCTGCAGATCAGAGATCCTTCACTATATTCAGACAAAATCCACTCACTTCAGACATTGATCTTTCCACAAATTGGATTTTTTTTCCTTAGCATCAGCAGTAAAATCTGATTTGATTTTTCTTCATGCTGTGATTTCTTTCTTTGTCACTTTAAATTCAGCTGGCATCATGAAATTATCCTGAAATTGGCAAACTCACAGATCAATTTGGATAGAAAAAATTTTTTGAAGTGTTTCTGTTGCTGGACGCAATCCTGTAAAGGAAGTGGAGAATGGACCACTGTTTCCAACTTTACTTCAGTAATGGGAAGCACAGACTCCCGTCCAATCCAGCGTGGTAAAAAGGTAACATGCTGGGTTGGCAGAAGTATTCTGGTCAACCCTGATAATGTTCCTTTATAATATTGAAAGCTGGCTTCCAATTGCCTGCTAAACAGAAATGGGAATGAAACCGTGGGGTAAAAGGATAAAAGGTGGATGGAAAAAGGAAATAATAGAAGCTGTGCCCTAGCTCGTGGTAGGCCACTGTACCCAATAATAGCTGCTTCCTTTTTTGTTTAGACATCAGTCCCTTAACCTTGCAGTTCTATGTCATAAAATGCAAAGCACTTAGAATACTTGTGAAGATGGATCTGTATTCACCCATTATGAATATGGAATGTTCTTGAAAGCTTTTCCAGAAGAGATTTCAACTGACACTGCTAAAAGAATTCACCTTAATAACACAGTGGAGTTTGTTTGTAATATTGAACCCAATAAATGGTATTTTAGGGGCACTAACAGTAGATGTGCTCCCTAACCTGTTTTATGTGTCCTGTGCTAAACTGTGAAAGGATTTGAGGTAATGATGCGGTATATGAAGGAGTTATTCTCTAAGGCATGAAATGCATGCTGATGAGTCTAGTATAGCTGTTCAGTGCAGGATTTAGTAGAATGGTCTACAAATAAATCATCTCTGTCTTTTTGCTGCTAAATGTATATTAAATGGAATTGTTATCTAGTTGGATTAGATGAGTGAAAGTCCAGAATAGTTATCCTGGAGCTTTTAGGCTGTGCAACTTCTATTGTTCCCCACCTTTTATTCTCTATTGTTTGCTGCAAGGTTCATTTTGTTTGTTTCTTGCTGCCTAAAATTGTCAAGCCCTGAAGATCTAAAGATAATTCTTTAACACTCTGCTGAGCATCAATTTGCTATAGATCGCTTGAAATCCTGCCTTTGCTGTGGGAAGTAGTTGGGGGAAATCTCCATTATATCCACTTTTAAGATGCTGACTGCTGCTTTCACTCAGTTATTAAAATAATGATTGCTTCATCGAGCAGCTACATTGCAATGTGTGACAACTGTGGCCATCGAGAAAAGCAGTGTTTTATTTCAGTGAGACCTCATACATTTTTAAAAGTAAAATAAATTCTCAACTCCTGTTAATTTCAAGCATTGTACAATCCTGCAACTTAACTGGGTCCAAACTCATTGCCATGATTGCTGTGTTTTAAAGTTTCAACTCAATTGTAATATTTGCTGCAGCATGAAAAATTCACATTTCATTTTGGGTAAATTCAACATTTGAAATTTGCCTTCCTAAAGTTCAGTAATGTATGTCTTGTTTCCTTGAAGGAGACTGGAGACTACCGAGTAATTAGTGTAAAAATATGGTTCAGTCTGGTCATTATGTCTAATTTGAAATTATTTGCTTTGCCAGGCAAATTGGGAATTCACCTAAGAAGGGGAGAACTTTCTGTCCCTCAATCTTGTCCCTACAAACAGCCAGTACCTTTACATAGCATTGCACAGAAATATGCTATTGCATTTGATCAGATTGTATGGCTGCTTATCTTCCACATAGTGGATGTTTCAATTCCTGTCAACTGTATTCCTATTCCCATTTCCTTTCTCCTCTGTAACCTATTGTTAAAAATTAATGTAGACTTCAGTTCATTCAATAATCAAAATGAATTCTGCCATCTCTCAAACCCTCTGAATATGAACAAAAATGTCTCCTACTCTCATTTACTCTCATACCATATCCGCTTTTTCTTGATTGCTCCATTACTGCAAACAAATGTTCCTCTCTCCTTTGTCCTATCTATCTAAGTTTGAAGACTTCTATAAAATCATGGCTAATTTCACAAGAACAGACCAATTTGAAAGTCTCGCATCTTGTAATCCGCACTTTTGTCCTTCCTTCAGCTGCAACATTCTATCAAAAAGAAAAAAATTCGCTCAATACCTTGCTGAGGTTTTACAAACAAAATTGCTCTGATTTGGGAGACCTGCAACTCTTTTTAGAATTGTTAACTTTTACATAACATATCCTACACTCTCGGCAATCTGGAGTGTATTGACAAGGAAACTAGTCCAGACTAGAGGGCAGGTTTGTCTCCTTTTGTCTCGTCTCTACCCCTTTAGTAAACCTGACCCAAGCACGGACCTTTCATTTCAGCACGCCTTACTTATTTGAGACAGTGGAAAGATGTTTCCACATTTGGTCTGTATGATGAGTCTTATGTGGTTCAACATGTTCCCTTTATTCAAAAAGGTTTACTTTCAACATTGTCATTTTGATGTCCAAGAATATTGATCAATACTTTCCACACCAAAGAATTCAGGTGGAATTGCAACAACTGATTCCCTAAGCAACTTACCATTATGGATACAGAATTCTATTCATTTGATCACAATCTATTACCAGATCATGATGTTTTTATATGAAGAGTGTGTTGAACAATTAAGTCTAATATTTAAATTGTGTAAACAAGAGCATTGCAATGAAATAGTCAGAAATGTAAATGAAGTTGGTGAAATGGTAACATTGCTAATGGAATGACTCAATGTTTGTCGTGTCCCTCTCTGTTAACTCTGTTCAGTCAGGAGGGGCAGAGTTAACAAGGAATTACTGAGACATATGTCTGTTGGTTAAAGTCAGAGATTGTTCCGATGTGTTGAAATGTTAAAAGTTTACAGGAGCTTGACTATTATAATTGACCTGAAGAGGAAACATTACAAATATTACTTCAAATGATTGTTAATTTAAAATTCTAATTCTAATTTGTTTGAGAAAGAAATATTCAGTCCCATTGCCCCTGAGCCAACATCAGGTTCAAATCCCACCAAGGTGGATGGAGGAATTTAAATTCAATAGAAAATATTCCTGAAATTAAGAGTCTAATGATGACTGTGATACCATTGTTGATTGTTGGAAAAACCCATCTGGTTCACTAATGTCCTTTTGGGCGGCATGGTGGCTCAGTGGTTTGCACTGCTGCCTCACAGTGCCAGGTACTTGGGTTTGATTCTCACCTCTGGCAACTGTCTGTGTGGACTTAAGAACTTAAGAGCTAGGAGCAGGATTAGGCCATCGGACCCTTCCAGCCTGCTCCACCATTCAGTAAGATCATGGCTCATCATTTGTGGTCTCAGTTCTACTTAACCCGTCCTCTCACTGTAACTCTTGATTCCTTCATTGTCAAAGAAGGTCTATCTTGGCTTTAAAAACGTTTACTGAAGTAGCATCAACCACTTTCCTGAGCAGGGAATTCCATAGATTTACAACCCTCTGGGTGAAGAAGTTCCTTCTCCTTTCAGTTCTAAATCTGCTCCTAATTTTGAGGCTATGCCCTCTTGTCCCCCTTTCCACCTGCCAGTAGAAACATCCTCTCTACTGCTATATTATCTATTCCCTTCATAATTTTACTTATTTCTAGAAGATGCCCCCACCTCACTCTTCTAAATTCCAATGAATATAATCCCAGTCTACACAGTCTGTCCTCATAAGCCAACCCCCTCAACTCTGGAATCAACCTCGTGAACCTCCTCTGCACTCTTTCTAATGCCAGTACATCCTTTCTCAAGGAGACCAAAACTGCACACAGTACTCCAGGTGTGGCCTCACCAGTGCCTTGTGCAGCTGCAACATAACCTCTCCCCATTCTCCCTGTGCCTGCCTGGTTTTCCACTGGGTGCTCTGGTTTCCTCTCACAGTCCAAAGCTGTGCAAGTTAGGTGGATTGGCCATACTTACTTCCCAGAGTGTTCAGCAATGTGTAGGTTAGGTGCATTAGCCACAGGAAATGCAAGATTACTGGTAGAAGGTAGGGGATGGGGTTTAGGTGAAATGCTGTTTGGAGGGTCGCTGTAGATTTGTTGGGCCGAATGGCTTGCTTCCACACTGTGGGGGTTCTATGAAACCTGCCATCCTTACCTGGTCTGGCCTATGTGTAACTTCAGACTCCGAGACATAGTTGGCCCTTAACTGTCTTCTGGACGATTAGGAATGGGTAATAAATGCTGGCCCAACCAGTGATGTCCTATCCTATGAATGAATAAGAAAAAAAGATTAAAACTGTTAATTGATGGCATCATATCATATGCATATTTAGAGAGAGAACAGCGAATCACTTTTGTGCTTAAATAAAACCAAGTGTCTGTTTTTGTTTTTTTTTAATAGACTGTAGCATGTTAAACTGATTAACTTGTACACTACCGTTTGTGCAGAAACCAGGCTTTAAGCCAGATGTTGGCATGAGTGATCACCAGGGATAAAGGAAAGCCATCAGGAATTTGTAGCAGTATTTGTAGAGTGACTTGGAGAAAAGGTCATCCCTGTTATTGCTGACTGATAACATGCCTGCATGACATTGTAGTAAAGCTTCAGATGATGTCAGTTATAACCTACTTGCAACCAACTTAGGAACTGGTAAATTATTCTATTCAGGGAAGTGATAGCCTAATGGTATTAATGATAGACAATTAATCCAGAAGCTCAGCATGTTCTCGGGACCCGAGTTGAAATCCTGCCATTGCAGATGGTGGCAATTGAATAAGACTTTTTTAAAAAAGTCTGGAGTTAAATTACTACGAATCTATTGTTGATTGTTGTAGAAATGGATCTGGTTCACTCATGTCCTTTTAGGGAAGGAAATTTGCCATCTTTACCTAATGTGACCTACATATGACTCTAGACCTACAGTAATGTGGTTGACTGTTAACTGCCTTCTGGGTAATAAATGCTGGTCTAGCTAACAACCGCAACATTCTACGAATGAATATTAAAAAAAGTTTGCTAGGGCAAGAAATATGCTAAAGTTGCTGCAAAACAATTCAGGAAATGTGAGTAGATCCTAAATCAAGAAAAAATAAATGGTATGGGATTGTTTTTATCCATAAGTGAAATCTGTTTATTTGTTTTTCTGTCTGGATTCCTCAGTGCTATGGATTTTTTCTGTTGGAGTAAAGAGAGCAAATGAGCTGCATCCAATTCTCTGTTATCATTTGAATTTATGAATTAGTTCTGGCTAGGTAGCTGGGAGTAATCTATGTTGGCTGTATTCCCTCATCAAGTACAAGTCGCCTCGTGCAACATACCCTTGCTCAACAGGAATCATAGATTTGGTCCTGGGTGGGTACACATTTTAACCAACTTTATTACAGCAAGAGCCCTGTACTACTTTTCCAAATCAAATTACCCATTGTACATCCTGAGTAATTTTCTTTGCTATCAGCTTAAATTAAAAGGTTAAAGGATTAGAATCTCACTATGCTGTGCTACTCTGCCCAGTTACTATTTCTTTTGCTAGGCAGGATGCCTGACATGTGCTGGCTGTCCACTCTTTTCAAGTGTCCAAACCAAACAACTGACAAATCCACATCAGCACAGTTTCAATTTGTCTGGTATTTTTAGTTTCTCTGAAAGAATATAAACCTCCTGGATGAGTGGGGTTTTGAAGAGACCATGTTTCAGGTCATCTAAAGCTGTCTAGATAAACAGAGATCCTAAATGCAAAACATCGATACATTTCTTGGTGCATGCCTAGCCAGGACCTGCTATCTCTGAGGGTATTATTTTGCCAAGTTATTTGAAGCTCAGCATAAAAAATTCTGCTCCAGTGACAGGTTTATTTCTTCAGACCAATGAATCCAGTTGATTGCCATCAAAAGCAAACTTGAGTAATTCAGACTTGCTGTATCAGGCATTAACTCTGCCATAAAGAATTAATTCAATTAAACTTTTCCACAACAGGTGCCATCTTGGAGCCACCTCAACACCAAAGAATCTGTGCTTGACTCCTTCAGGAATGGTAGTTAATAATTGGCCATGAATTTATGAAACACAGCTGTACTATAATGTGATCTGTCTCTGTCCCCAGGTGCCAGTGCTGAAACCCATGGATTTGATGGTGGAGGTGACTCCACGGAAGATCTTTGCTAATGCTCACACCTACCATATCAACTCCATTTCCGTCAACAGTGACTGTGAGACATATATGTCAGCTGACGACCTCAGGATTAACCTCTGGCATTTAGGAATAACAGACAGGAGTTTCAGTATCCTTTGATGTCGTAAGCATGTGAGAGATTTGGAAGAATAATTGGGGTATTTCTGAGATTATTCTCTCTTGTTCCTAAACAGAATGTGTATTTTTGTACTGCTGGGTGGTGGAAGTTCATGGAACCTCCCAATGCTTGTATAAGTTTGACAACCCACCCAAACTAAGTGGGTTAGCTGTAGTGAATGTTCCATTAGCAATTTTATGATTCAGTCCAAAGATGTACTGGTTAGATGGATTGGCCATGCTAAATTGCCCTTGGTGTCCAAGTATGTGCAGGTTGGTGAATCACCCATTGGGGTGCTAGGGTCCAGATTGGATGCTCTTCAGAGGGTCCGTGGAGATTCAGTGGGCCGAATGGCATCTTTCTGCTCTCTGGGAATTTTATTCGATGAGAAAGTGAAATAAACATTTTTTCCTGGTTGTCTGTGTTACTGTAGTAAACTTTTGATATCATTGAAATTTATGTCTCCTACCATTATGAAATTCTTTGAGGGCTTTCAATGTTTCACACCAAAAATGTTAATTGCAGTGAAGTCACTCTTTAATTCATGCTATGAATGTATCTTAATTGGAAAATTCTTCACATACCTACCATCATTCACGTCCCAATGCAAGAAAAATACTTACTTCAGAGCACACAGGTAAATTCTGATCAATGTTCAAATTTATCTTGGTCAATGCACATGACTTTCATGTATTTCATAAAGTGCTGTTGCAATAAATGAGTACATCTCTATGACTCTGAGTGTATGCAAAGTGAACTTCAGAACATTTGATCAAAACATGTATGAATGGAACATTATTCAGAAATGCATGCGTCTCTTCCACACACACGTGTTTGGCTTATGTCAAAAGCAATTGTTCCAAACTTGGTGTAGCTATCAATAACACTCCAGCTGTGACTCCTATTTTCGTAAAATTGATATCACTGTTGAATATTGTAAAACCGAAGAATTGCTGCCCTTTTATCGTGAAGAATTTCCCAAGTTTACTGAATTTTCTTTCCAAGTAAATATTTGCAATAAGGTTGTATTGCTGACATCAGTGACTGACTAAAACAGCTCTGTCCAGTTTCAGAAGGGTGTCTCTACTGCTTTAGTCTTGATTTCTACTTCAAATGACTTGCAATTTGTAGAAATTAGTTTGCTGATTAAAAAGTAGTTTTCTGCAAAGCAAGTGCAAAGATCTGGGCGAAACTTTGTCAGACTTAGTTCATTATAAATATAAAGCCAGTCACGATGATTTTGAATCTGACTCAGGTGACTAAATATAGTTTGACAGTGAAGGTCATGTATGCAGTAATTTCTGAGTGGATACAATTTCAAAATGATGTTTTCCATTAGCAGATCTAAAATTATTGGTGTAAGTGTGAAAAACTACTTTGGGGCTAACGTAAAGCCTTCTCTCAAGCTGAAGAGTTATAATGTAGCAATATTGGAATAACAGCTTGGTATAATACAACAGTAGCTCAATAATCCAATTTCATTTTTGCAGTATTGCAATTGGTTGTTGTTACAGACTTGGTTTTGAAATATTCTTCATCTTTGAATTATGCCTGTCACACTTCATTCAAAGCAAAATATTAAATGGTAAAAAAGGATGTGGGCAAAATTAATTTCTAAGACAATAACTTCAAACACTGACATTGGAGAAACATAACTAGCTTTCAGTGACTATACTATGATCAATGGAGCTGATCTTCTGATATTGGCCTCTAAACTTCAAAGGAACATAAGGTATATGGTCTTTAATTTTAACAATAAAATAGGTGCTAATAGGAGGGTCATCTGTTTCTCACCTTGGTAAAAACAATGACTGCAGATGCTGGAAACCAGATTCTGGATTAGTGGTGCTGGAAAAGCACATCAGTTCAGGCAGCATCCAAGTAGCTTTGAAATCGACGTTTTAGGTAAAAGCCCTTCATCAGGAATAAAAGCAGTGAGCCTGAAGCGTGGAGAGATAAGCTAGAGGAGGGTGGGGGTGGGGAGAAAGTAGCATAGAGTACAATGGGTGAGTGGGGGAAGGGGATGAAGGTGATAGGTCAAGGAGGAGAGGGTGGAGTGGATAGGTGGAAAAGAAGATAGGCAGGTAGGACAAGTCTGGACAAGTCATGGGGACAGTTACTGAGCTGGAAGTTTAGAACTAGGGTGAGGTGGGGGAAGGGGAAATGAGGAAGCTGTTGAAGTCCACATTGATGCCCTGGGGTTGAAGTGTTCCGAGACGGAAGATGAGGCGTTCTTCCTCCAGGCGTCTGGTGGTGAGGGAGCGGCGGTGAAGGAGGCCCAGGACCTCCATGTCCTCGGCAGAGTGGGAGGGGGAGTTGAAGTGTTGGGGCACGGGGTGGTGTGGTTGATTGGTGCAGGTGTCCCGGAGATGTTCCCTAAAGCGCTCTGCTAGGAGGCGCCCAGTCTCCCCAATGTAGAGGAGACCGCATCGGGAGCAACGGATACAATAAATGATATTAGTGGATGTGCAAGTAAAACTTTGATGGATGTGGACTTTGAGTTCTTTAACTTTCTTCTTGACAAGTCATGAGTTGGAATCCTAATCTTTGCTAATACCTGTGTTACGTTTTCAGTTGAATGTCTTGATGAAAACGGACCAGTTTTGCCCTGTTGATTCAGACTGCAATGGATCAACTCAAAGAAAATTTGTGTTGATGATATTACAGTAGGATTTTACCTGTTTTGTATCATCCACAAATCTATGTTCAGAAGTGTTTTCAGAAGAGAAAAGAGGTCCTTCAGATTACATACTGCAGTACATTTTTGTGATCCCCAGGCTAGTTTGAGAGTTCATCTGAATGCAAATATATATTCAGGACTTTCTGTACTTCTAATACAGTGTCATGAAAACAAGACCAAGCTTGTTAATTATGCATGTTTATCTCTTCCCATGACAATAAAGCCTAAATCTAAACTTTTTTTTTGATGCAGAAAATGCTGTTTCTAACGATTGTAATAAACTGTTCACATTCCCACAACTCTCATCCCAAATACAATTGTGAGAAATCTTTAATCTAACTTGCTGCAGCACTTGAGGCTTTGTCACTTTATCACAAGTGGTTGCTGCCCAGTTGTGGACTGATACTAGGCAGTAAATAGATTGATTGCCACACTGCTCCACAATAGTCATCGGTTTAAAAACAGAATGAAGTGACAGTGTTTCACAATAACAACTGCATTTGTGTCTACTACCAGTGCATTGACTATGATAATAAGTTGTTGTTATCAATTATTCTGACCCAGTTTTGAAATGGTGAATGTTTTGCCTTCAATCCTAGCCTCATAAGTCAGATTGAGAGTCTGTCTGCCTGCCTGTCTAGTGGGAAATAGAAACCAGGTCACAGCTAGCTCCCTGTTATAGGAAGGATGTTGTTTAACTTGAAAGGCTGCAGAAAAGATTTACAAGGATGTTGCCGGGGGTGAAGGGTTTAAGCTATAGGGAGAGGCTGAATAGGCTGGAGCTATTATCCCTGGAGTGTTTGAGGTTGTGAGGTGACCTTCTAGAGATTTTTAAATTCAAGAGGGGCATGGATAGAATGAATAACCAAGATCTTTTTCCCAGGGTAGGGAAGTCCAAAGCTAGAGGGCATAGGTTTAAGGTGAGAGGGGTAAGATTTAAAAGGGACCCAAAGGGCAACGTTTTCATGCAGAGGGTGGTTCATATATGGAATGAACTGCCAGAGGAAGTGACAGAGGCTGGTAGAATTACAGCATTTAAAAGGCTTCCTAATGGGTATATAAATAGGAAATATTTAGAGAGATATGGGCTAAATGCTGACAAATGAGACAGCTTAATTTCGGTTCTTTGGTCAAAATGGATGAGATGGACTGAAGGGTCTCTTACCATGCTGTGACTCTATGGCATCAATGGGACATCCGATACTAGAGATAGGGAGGGGCTAAATTGGAATGTTAGGGTGGTGGCAGAGATGGTTGGCAGGGGAGGAAGGAAGGCAACTATGGGAGATGATAAATGGCTGAGCAATTTTTAGGGTATGGTGGGGGTTGGGGAGATAAAGTTAAAATGGATGCGCATGGTATGCCAGCTTTCTGGCCCACAAGAAGTGCTGTAAAAGCACTTACCTCTTAGAGAAGTGCACATCATTCTTTAACAGTCCATTTTTCTATGTTGAGGCCTGAGTTCATCTTGGAATGGGGGATGATTTAAAACTGCATCTTGTGAGTTCATGGCAGACCTACATTTGTAGGAGTAAATTATTGCAGATGCTGGAACCTGTACTGAAAGCAACAAATGCTGGAGATCACAGCAGCTCAGACAGCATCCGTGGAGAGAGAACAAGCTAAAGTTTCTAGTCTAGATGACTCTTAGTGCTGAAGGCTTAAGTTTACATTTGAGATTTGATGTTCTAACTTTCAACCCAACGTACATATATACACTGTTGAGGTTAAAATTCCCCCATTTGTTTTTTTTTCAGTCCTTTTAAGCTTGCCAGTGAGTATATGTAGTCTAGCTTGTTTAATTGAATGGATTGTAACTATGTTTTCAATCTATTTGTTTCTGTGTTTCTTTTACATTCTTTCTTTCATGTCATCTACCAAATTCAACTTGTCATTGAGTCTGGCTGTTATCCACTCACAGGAGGCCAGTGAACTCAGTTGGCTGGATGGCTGGTTGTGATGCCTACAGCACAGGTTCAGTTCCCACACTGAGGTTACCATGAAAGTCCTGCTTTTCTGATCTCCCCCTTTAGTTGAGGGGTGGTAACCCTCAGGTTAAACTCATTATTAGTTATCTCTCTCAGGAAGAGTGGTCCTCTGGGAATATGGCGAATTCACTGTTACTTGCATCTACTCACTGATTCCAGAAAGGAGGCAATATAAAACACAAGTGAGGAGTTTGATGAACAAGTCACTTTGGATCATTAACAGCTTGACTCCATTATTCTATTATGGTGTTTCTGGATGGGAAACTATAATCACTCAGAATTAAAACAATGCCCAAAAGAGCCCTTGGAATTGAAGTCTCATTACTACTCTTCATCTGAAATAGTTGACAGCAAAGGCACATTGACATGAGGTGCAGGCCATTATCAAATGAGCATTGGTGAAATAATACTTTTGGCAATGAACTGGCAAATGCTGCTTTTAGATTTCTGGCGAAAGAGGAAGTTGGAGGTGGGATGGGGAGTACTGTGTTTCTGTGACAATCATGCTGCTCTTTCCATAGTGTACTCCATCCTAAGCATCGAACGTTTAAAGTGGTCATTTCATATTCTGATGTATGCCAACCTGCCCTTAATGGCATCCATTAATGGAAAATTAAGTTTTGTGTTCCTGAGAGATTAATCTTGTCATATGGAACTCAGCCATAGTATGCATTAAAATAAGTTAAGAGGGTTTCAGTTCTCTTAAAAAGATGCTGGGCAACGTAGTGCATTAGGGAGAATTAATCATAACACTAAAATAGAATTTCTGGACAACTGCATAAAAATCTGGGCTAAAGCTTCCTGAAATGGAAATAGCTTTATTGCAAATTGTAGGCAGTGTTGTTTGTTGGTGCAGTGGCCTGGATTTCAGCCTGATCTGAATTCCCTATGGTAAGTAGGCTGGCGAGAGGTTCAGGAAACTCGGAATAGCCTATCTCCTGAATGCAATGCAGTTTTATGTCTGTGGTTCCTTTTTTTTTTCTCTCTGAAAGGTTTCCAGCTGGAAGCATTTTGGGTGAAAAACCTGCTTCGTTCTGAAAGAGCAAGTCTATGAGACCAGGTGTGGGGATCTGTTTGAGGGGCGGAGTTCAACAGTGTTTGAAATGGTGAACTGGGTTGGCTGATTGGTAGCAGGGCTGAGGTGGGTTACATAGTAAATTGTCAGGCCAAGAGGAAACATAGTTGACTCGCTTGGCTCACGAGCAGTGCCATAAAGATGTTCATCTCATGGATTCAACCCTTTCTGACCAAAAGGGCTTGGAAAACCTGATTGAAATAAACTTAAAAATACAATTGCTGATTAAATCAAGGCATTATCATGAAACAACCCATTGGCTTCTCACTAGCTGATTAGATTAGATTCCCTACAGTGTGGAAACAGGTCCTTTGGCCCAACAAGTCCACACTGACCCTCTGAAGAGTAACCCACCCAGTCCCATTTCCCTCTGACTAATGCACCTGACACTATGGGCAATTTAGCATGGCCAATTCACCTCACCTGCACATCTTTGGACTGAGAGGGGAAACCGGAGCACCTGGAGGAAACCCACGCAGACACTGGGAGAATGTGCAAACTCCACACAGTCACCCGAGGCAGAAATCGAACCTGGGTCCCTGGTGCTGTGAGGCAGCAGTGCTAGCCACTGTGCCACCCACAAATTTGCTTTTCTGTTCCCTTCCCACTTGAGCTTATACCATAAATGGGTGGTTGAGCTTCTGTTGAAGATTTACTGTTGCATTTAACTCTTTGAATCAACTGCAGTCCATCTGACTTTTGAGAGCTGAGATTCAGCCCAATAATTGTAAGACGGGAGCCATGCTTGTACATAGAATCATTTAACATAGAAGAGCCTTTAGGTACCATGCATGTGCCATAGAACCATAGAATTCCTTACAGAGGGAAGCAGGCCATTCAGCCCATACTGAACTTCCAGAGAGCATCTCACCCAGACCCACTCCCCTACCCTATCACCCTGCATATCCCACGGCCAATCTACCTGACCTGCACATCGTTGGACTGTGGGCGGAAACCAGAGCACCCAGAGGAAACCCACACAGACACAGGGAGAATGTGCAAAATCCATACAGACACTTGCCTGAGGCTTGAATAGTCCAACGGCTTGCAGACCTATTTGCTTGCTCTTCCTCCATTTTATGCAGGTTGACTTCGATTCTGTTAGCATTATAAGGTTTGTCATGTGTTTAGTACTTGTCTGATTTTTTTTTTTAAATGTCTGTTCCTGAAAGATTGTTTCTCACAATGGTGTAAACTCCATTCATTTCTTTTGAAATTTGATGAATTTAATTTGCAATGGTTCGTTATGGATACTTGCAGATCTTATGGATCTTATAAATGTAACTTTTTATATCTGTTTCAGGAGAACGTTGGCAAATGTTTCAGTGGTAATTGTTGGAAAATTGTTCATGTTGTCAAGCCAGCCAGCTATGCATTCCAAACATTTCAGTCTGAAGTGGATCAACTGAGGAATTTAACACTGGGAAAAAAATAGTCCTCCCTAGTCTGGGGGATGGATGTAGCTGGAGTTTTGAATTTTGTTATCGCATGTAAATTAAACTTACAACTTGCTACAATCAGTATGCCTTAGTTAATTTTATCAAAACTAGTGGTATCTTTCAAAGATTTGACCTAAATATTAATTCATTTAATTCATTTAGGGAAACAAACTTCATTGGAAGTTTCTTTTTTTCCCATACAATGGAATTTTAAGTAATATCTTCTGTGGGCTATGATGGGTTAGAACTTTACTCTGTGTCAGGCACCTAGGAAGTCATTGTCCCAGCTGAAGGAAGATGTTAGCTATAGATCTTGCAAAATTTTATTTACTATCGGCATCAAATTGTATGTGTGTTTAGTGTAAGTCACTGCAGTTTTGTCTTGTTAGTTATTGACTGGAGAGCAAGTTATAGAGTCATAGAGATGTACAGTATGGAAACAGACACTTCGGTCCAACCCACCTATGCCGACCAGCTATCCCAACCCAATCTAGTCCAACCTGCCAGCACCCGGCCCATATCCCTCCAAACCCTTGCTATTCATATACTCATCCAAATGCCTCTTAAATGTTGGGATTATACCAGCCTCCACCACTTCCTCTGGCAGCTCATTGCATACACGTACCACCCTCTGCGTGAAAAAGTTCCCCCTTAGGTCTCTTTTATGTCTTTCCCCTCTCACCCTAAACTTATGCCCTCGAGTTCTGGACTCCCCAACCCCAGGGAAAAGACTTTGCCTATTTACACTATCCATGCCCCTCATAATTTTGTAAACCTCTATAAGGTCACCCCTCATCCTCCGACGCTCTAGGGAAAACAGCCGCAGCCTGTTGAGCCTCTTGGTAAAACTGAAATCCTCCAACCCTGGCAACATCCTTGTAAATCTTTTCTGAACCCTTTCAAATTTCACAACAACTTTCCAATAGGAAGGAGACCAGAATTGTATGCAGTATTCCAACAGGGGCCTAACCAATGTCCTGTACAGCTGCAACATGACCTCCCAACCCCTGTACTCAATACTCTGACCAATAAAGGAAAGCATACCAAATGCTGCCTTCACTATCCTATCAACCTGCAACTCCACTTTCAAGGAGCTATGAACCTGCACTCCCAGGTCTCTTTGTTTAGCATCACGCTGTAGGACCTTACCATTAAGTGTAGAAGTCCTGTTAAGATTTGCTTTCCCAAAATGTAGCTGTTCGCATTTATCTGAATTAAACTCCATCTGCCACTTCTCAGCCCATTGGCCCATCTGGTCCAGATCCTGTTGTAATCTGAGGTAACCCTCTTCGCTGTCCACTACACCTCCAATTTTGGTGTCATCTGCAAACTTATTAACTGTACCTCTTATGCTCGCATCCAAATCATTTATGTAAATAACAAAAGTAGAGGACCCAGCACCGATCCTTGTGGCACTCCACTGGTCACAGGCCTCGAGTCTGGAAAACAACCCTCCACCACCATCCTCTGTCTTCTACCTTTGAGCCAGTTCTGTATCCAAATGGCTAGCTCTCCCTGTATTCCGTGAGATCTAACCTTGCTAATCAGTGTCCAATGGGGAACCTTGTCGAATGCCTTACTGAAGTCCATGTAGATCACATCTACTGCTCTGCCCTCATCAATCCTCTTTGTTACTTACTCAAAAAACTCAATCAAGTTTGAGATTAAAACCAGCTAAGATTGATGTTCCTGCTAACTTTGTAGAAATCCCTTTTGGGACATGAAATTTTAATGTCTGGTGATTATCAGAATGGATTTAGCCATAACATTGCTCCATGGTTTAATTGGGATGAAAGTTTATGATCTATTATTTGTGGGAAGTTGGATCTTCGAGTAAATGGGCTTTTGGTTTTCACTGTGGTGAAATTCTGATCTTTTGTAAGGAAGGGCCAGAGAGTCATCTGGGATAGTGAACCAAAGATAGCATTTCCAGCAAAGCATGTGACTGAGTTAAATGACTAGCAAATTACCCAAGATGTTGCTAAATGGAACTTTTAACAATGTATGGAAAATACAGAAGGCCAGAGGTCAGAAATAGGTTGATTGCAAAAGAAAAGATCCACTCCAATGGCAGGGCAGTCATTTAGTTTTTTGGAAGTCTTCAGGCCATCAGAGCTGGAAAGAAGTCTTTAAGCTGTCTTAGCAGCTTCAAAGTAGTCAAAAGTCAGAGAAAGGTCAGATTGCCTATCCACATGCCTCAAGGAGAGACAGTAACAGAAAGAAACACTTCTGATGAATGGATAGAAAGTTGCCAAAAGAAAGTATTGAGACCTCATCAGTTTAATAAGACATTTTAAAGTGTAGCTAGCAATCCTACTTCATTGGGGTTGAGTGTCTGTAAAGTATATTACAAGGGAGCAAAAATGATTAGATTAGATTACTTAGTATGGAAACAGGCCCTTTGGCCCAACAAGTCCACACCGACCCACCGAAGCACAACCCACCCATTCCCCTACATTTACCCCTTTTACTAACACTACGGATAATTTAGCATGACCAATTCACCTGACCTGCACATCTTTGGGCTGTGGGAGGAAACTGGAGCACCCGGAGAAAACCCACGCAGACGCTGGGAGAATGTGCAAACTCCACACAGTCAGTCGCCTGAGTCAGGAATTGAACCCGGCTCTCTGGCGCTGTGAGGCAGCAGTGCTAACCACTGTGCCACCGTGCCGTCCAGAGTTGAACCTGAGTTGAAAAATGAGTTGAATCTTTCTTATTACTGCTGATTATAAAATAATTCCAAATTTGTTTTGCTTTCTTGTGTTATAAATAATAAATTTGTTAAAAGTGAAAGTATTCAGTGACTGACCACCACAATTTGTGAATGGCGAAAATGAAATTTATGGTTCATCAAGCTGGGTTTCATTCTGGAATCTGCCTTGGCTAGTATTGCCAGTAACTGGGATCATAATACACTCAGCCATCATGGTCCGGTGTATGAAGAATACCTTTTGATCTATGCAAAAATGTCCCAGCCTCAGTCAATCCTTTGAAAATTGGGAGAATATTGGCATTAACTTAATAGACATTCTGGCTATTGAGGGAGTGCAGCGTAGGTTCACGAGGTCAATTCCTGGAATGGCAGGATTGCCTTACACGGAAAGACTGAAGCGACTGGGCTTGTATACCCTTGAGTTTAGAAGACTGAGAGGGGATCTGATTGAAACGTATAGGATTATGAAAGGACTGGACACTCTGGCAGGAGGGAACATATTTCCGTTGATGGGGGAGTGCCGAACCAGAGGACACAACTTAAAAATACGGGGTAGACCATTTAGGACAGAGATGAGGAGAAACTACTTCACCCAGAGAGTGGTGGATGTGTGGAATGCTCTGCCCCAGAGGGCAGTGGGGGCCCAGTCTCTGGATTCATTTAAGAAAGAATTGGATAGAGCTCTTCAAGATAGTGGAGTCAAAGGTTATGGAGATAAGGCTGGAACAGGATACTGATTGGGAATGATCAGCCATGATCATATTGAATGGCGGTGCAGGCTCGAAGGGCTGAATGGCCTACTCCTGCATCTATTGTCTATTGTCTAATATCAAGTTAAATTAATTGTCTGGAATTGTGCAATTGAATATATGCTTCTTAACAGCCAATTATCTGCTCATTTTGAGGTTTGTTTTGGTGGTGTTTGTGTAATTCATGCCTCAACTTCTGGCATTTTTCATACACCAGTAGCAGTCTGCGCTGGTGATGAATATTCCCATTGTTCTTTGAGATTGTTATATGGTTTGATCTCCACATTTTCACATGAAAGCTTGCCAATTTTTTAAGAAGTGGTTGGAGGTCAATCCCTCAGATTCTGTGCCTTTTAAATAATTCAGTAACGTCATTTAACTGGTTACAATCATAGTGGATATATAGATGGAATTTTAATCTGGGTAATGGGGTCCTCACACAAGCAAGAACTCTGCATGGCCTCCCATTTAGGGGAAACTATCCAGTGGCTGGCCTTCGCTGGGATATTGGGGATACTCTCCAC